>NC_092857.1:27672053-28021809 GCF_039878825.1 Excalfactoria chinensis
CCCCCATAACAACAAAGCACAGTAGCAAAAAGAAGTGGCAGAAGGCTGAGTTGTGGTATGCTTTAATTTATAGAATTCAGTTCTGTGTTGAGTGTTTTTCTACAGTTACAAAATCTGACTTACATGATCCTGATGTGTAATATAAATATGTTTTGGGAAAAAAAAAGAAAAGAGAGAAAAAGAAGAGAGGAGAGGAAGATAATGAAAAAAAAGAAATACATGTGGCATTTTCCTATGAGGTAAAGAGGAGAAACTTAAATAGTGCACAGCAGACAGAAGTATAAAAAAGAATGTGAAATAAACAGCTATTGTTTATTACAATGGCATAAGCAACGTGTGACATGAGTGCAAATATTTCATAAAAATGTAAACATTCATCATTGCAGTCTCTTTATTTTTTCAAATCCTTACCCAAAGATGCGTAAGTCAGCAATAAAAACAGTTTTCACAATGTCTCATCCCAGTCTTAGAGTGAAGGCTGTTAACTTTAAGAAATAATGCCTCTGACCCTTTCTAAATTGCTTGTGCTTACTTCCTGGATTATCAGCATGAATGTGGCACTTACAACTGTGCTTCTTCTGGAGGCTTGAATGCATGAGTTAACTCTCCTTCATTTTCACTATCAGAAAATGACAGAACTGTGAAAGACTGGAGCAAGATTCAACCTACTGAGGATGAAAAAGGCAAGTAATACCTACAAAAATGTAATTGCAAAAAATAAAAAAATAATAAAAAAAAATTGGACCCAGTATGGTTCTCTATGGGTGTAAGTCAGAACTTCAAGAAATAATAACATGCATCTATAGTTTACCTCAGAGTCAAAAAAATTTGTTTTTATCAAGATCTTTATCATGTATAATGCTCTAAAACTGATGGAGAAAGTGATTATATTCATGGCTTCTAGGATTCATTTAAATTAATTCAATGAAACATCCAGTATATAACCTGGGGACACACTGAGAGGAATTTCAGTGATTTCCAATGGGAAGAAAATTAACCTTTGTCAGTGGAAGAAGCTGACACAGCAGTGAGAAGCATCTGTTCATGTGGTCAAAGGCCAGGAGTCCACAGTGCTCTTCACCCACACAGGTCTGCAGAAGAGGCTGGCTGAAGCCAGCACGGGTGGTGCATCCTCTTAAGGCTTGCTCTTGGTGGCATTCGGCCCAGTCCCTGTTGAGAGCAACCAAAGCTCGGGAGCTGCAGAGTGGAGGCTGAGGGATACTTTGTCCTTAATGTTTCACACCATCATGCTTTTCCTTTGTTTTCTTGCCACTGAGAGAGTTCAATGTAAAATGTCAGCCTCAACTTTTGACTATAACCTGAAAATTGAAAATAAGAAGCATTGTGACATTTTAGCTCAGGGACCTTTATTTTCTGGCTAGCAAAAAATAGACCTGGCTGCATTTAAGCTTGTTCTCATCATTGAGAAGCCAGGGGAAAGTGACACAGCCAAAATACCATCTGAGAGCTTTATTTTTTGGCATATTTCTAGGGCTCATTTTACTGTCCTTTGACTCTGAAAGGGGAGAGGCCAGGGTTACCCTTGATTAGTCTTCTTTCTCAGGAAAATGCTGTGCCTGTTCCACCCTGTTCTTGGAAATCCTACATGTTAATATTCTCAGCAGCTGTGAGTGTAAGTTTGGTCCAAAAATAAGTGCTACAGAATAATGCAGAGGTAGCTAACAACCAGAGGAATCATGCCAAGACCTTGTTACAATTCTTTAGCACCACTAAGTCTGCCCCAGCACTGCCTACCGTGTTGAGTCCAGGACAGACTGGCCTAGGGATTATTCTTACACATTTTTATTTTTTAATGTTGACAATATTTTTATTTTTGTGGTGATAAAACACAAACTCTAGATCCATATCTAAGCCCATGTTGCTTTTCTTTCCTTCCTCCTTTGTTCCTTTGTTCCTTTGTTCCTTCCTTAGATTACAGCTTGATACTAGGGCTTTGTAGTATCTGGGTCCACCATAACTTCATCTTTGATACAGCTTCCTTCTTTTTCCCCATGAGATTTCAGCCCCATAATTTCAAAGAGAGTTGAATTTCCACAGCCAAACAGAATACATGGGTCTGGCTTCCTACTGATTCTTCATCCATTCCACATACTACAGCCAGTGAGAGCAGAGGCCATGAAACATCAGGAAATCATTTTCCAATCACCCTCACTCTGCTGTAGTTTCATCTCCCATTTCCTGTAATGTTTGGCAATGTCAGAAGGAAAAAAACATCCTTTTAAAACATACTATTATACTTCTATGCACCCTGAATATTATTTACAGTTTAACAGCTGATTCAAGAAGCACCTTAAGATGTTTTGAGTTTCGCCCCCCGCCCCCTCCCCCCACCATATTTCCTTCATTTCAGTTCTTGATATAGAAAAGTAAATGCAAACAACAATGTGGCTGTTGAATTTCTACATAGTCTTTAATTGTACTTGAGGACTCATCATCTAATGTACTGATTTTTAAGGATTCTTAAGGGTTGCTAATGACCATTAAGGCTGACCAAAAAATTAGAGAGCAGGAAGGATATTTTGAATCAGGAAAGAAAAGAACTGGCAGAGTTCCATGCACCATATGTTCGGCTCTGTCTATGTTGCCTTAGTTTTCTGAATACAGAAAGGTAAAAAATGCAACAGGGAACAGAAGGATTATTAAGGCAGTTAAGAGCTAGGAAGGGACAGTATGTCCAGATTCTAAGGGTTCACTCTGTTTCTGTAGTGAAATGATATGAGACAAAGTTTAACCAATAGTTTATAAAATCTTCTGCTTAGATGCATTCCTACTTGTAGCACTCTTTTGGGTATATTGTTACACAAAAGTATTTGATGAATATTTCTGGCAAATTCTAAAAGCAGCAGATGCACTATGAAGAGCTCTCTGTGTAAGTGATCATTCAGAATACAGAGAAATTGAGCACATAAGTCACAAGATACTGATTTTGTCCTTTGAAACAGGGTAATAGCATTTCTAATGTGATGGCAATTTAGTTCTCTAAATACATGTGCTTATAACTATACAACTCACTTCCTGCAAATAGTAGTAATAAATGAGCATTTGAATAGCTAAAGCAAATGAGGACAGACTGAGCCAGCCAATTTAAATAAATAAATAAATAAAAATAAAGCAAAGAAAAACATGAAAAATTTTGATAAATATGCTTACATTATTGTTGTACTATCCATAAAAAACACATTTTTAAAAAAAATTGTTTGTTAATAAAATTGACCTCTTAAAATAAATAAGCATCTTTCCAGATATCTCTATCTTAGAGCCCTTAGGTTTTCAAACATATTGATAGGTGTTTTCTGTAGATACACAGCAATATTGTTTAAAGCACTGTTTTCTGGAAGGGCCAGATCATACCCATAGGGAAAACAGAGTGTCACCTGGCTGGCTGATTTTGAGAACACTTTGCTGCAGCTGCATGTGGTGATGGTTCCAAACCCATTCTGCCTGTGTTCTCTGGCAAGGAGTTCAGACAATTTACATTACTGTAGAAGAATAGGTAGCTCCCACTTTAAGAGAGATCAGGAATTTTCATAGGTTTTTAATTGTATTTAAAAATTTGAATACTCTCAATGTAATGATAGACATTCATTAATTTAAATTTAATTGTTAAAATGTAAGGGAAGATTTTAAAGATCAAACAAATATTTACACAGTTGTATGCTATTGTGTTTCTTTAATATTAAGAAGATTGGAATGTACATTAAAATAATTAATTTAGGAGTACAATTACCAGACGGTTACTAAAAAAACATAAGTTCTGACAAAGTAACTTCTTTATTTGTTTTGGTGAAAGGATACTGGTTTCTTTATGCAAAGTTTCTTTTAAGTCCTGTTTTAATTCTTCAGTTCTTTGAATGACTAAGAAAATCACTTATGTACAATTTCTGTTTTAACTGATGTTAACCAATAATTGTATTATTTATATAAATTTGTTCTCTTATCAGCTGAGTTAGGAGTAGTTTGTAGAAAAAAAATGCCCAAACAGGAAAACTGTATCAGAAAAGTAAATCTCAGTTGGTGTCTCAGTTAACTATAGGAAAGACAATTTTCTGATTGAAGATCCTATACAACATATTGTAATGTAAACAGTAATAATCAGAAATAACAGTAAGAAAATAATCAACTGCATCCTTTGGTCAATTTTGAATGAACAATAATGTTAATCTCTGTCTCAGTCATGGTCAAGAAGATCCCAGGTAGGTTAACAGTTTTTACTGAAAAATCATAGTGATCTTGGACTCTTATTTGTTTATATGTCTTTCTGTCTCTAAAACATTTTCACTTCAAGTGATTTCAGATACTGAAGTTGGCTTTAAGATAAGAAGTGATAAGAAGCTCTCCAGTTAGTGAATGCAGTCTGCTGCATTCTGCAGGCTTCTGACACTGGAGACCTAGCTGTGAATCTTCTCAGAGACCAGCTGAAATTGTTTCCCCAGAACAGTGCTCCAGAGGCAGGCCCATTTGGATTCACTCAAAACAGTTTTCATTTCATTAAGTTCTAGTCTTGACACTCTTGCAAAGAGGTCACAAAAAAAAAAAAAAAAAAAAAAAAAGCTACATACAGCTCCCTCTCTCTTCAATAATTTCATCATTTCTTTGATTTACAGTAGCTGAATCTTTATGAGCCACAGAAGGATCATGGTAATACAGTCCTCTTTCCTGTAAAATTAAAGCAATCGCATAAGAAGATAACACATATTTCTGAGTAAAATAGCAAAAAGACACACTCCGCTGCAATTCCATTGAAAGAGGGAATCTTTGAACATTAACTAAGTCAGTATAAATAAATAAATGCCAGCAATTCTTTTATTAATTTTACAACCCAAGAGCAGGAATATTATTTTTTTATCCTTCTCTTAACTGTGACTTACTGTAACAACAACAGAGTATATCTGACTTGTCACTAAGATGCTCCAGGTAACTGGTTGCATAAGGAACTAGGTTAGATGGTAAATTATTGTAAAAATGCTTGATGTTAGCCTTAAAACTGAAAATGAGAGTTCTTTCTTTAGTATTTAAATGATGTATAATGTTATTGAGCAAACAGTACCTCATTCAGAATCACACTATCATTACAGTATTTTTTCACATCCATTATCCACTGCACCTTTTCCTTTGGTATTCCTGGCTGTCAAAAGTCTTCTTTTTTCTATGTACCCTTTGTTTTATTTGGTCACACACATAATAGTGGACTAATTTCTTATAAATTTATCTTCTGTGAGGGAAAGAATATTTACATGTCTTGCTTCTTATATAGAAATCATCTGGTCTGAGTCCCTTTGACTTCAATCAACATTGTGTACTAAAAGGTAATTACTTTAACATAAAGAGGGTTCTTGTAATAGTTGCATTTGTATCATTTTTTCTAAAGTCTGGCCTATTAAACATGCACAAATTACAAAAGGCTTAATGAACCAAGGGAGAGGCTGATATACCACAGTGGTAACTACACCTTTCATCTGTGGTGTGGTAACTACATCTTTCATCTGTGGCGTCTTGTCTCGCTCCAATTTGCAGGAGAGAGGCAAGGTTCTTTGATATGTGTATATACCCGGCGTGAGATTAAGAAGCAACGGTTCAAATGTTGGTCCAACCAGTTTATTAAAGTCCTAGCCGTTTTAGGGAGATGGGGAAGGGAAGGTGGGCGATAGGAAAAGTAGGAAAAAATAAGCAAGGAGTCTGTAGAGAGCAAGAGAGATAGTCACCACCGTGGGTCCAGCGAGGTACACATTAGGTCCGTTGATTTCAGGAACTCGTCTGATCACCGCGGGGGATGGGAGAAAGTCAGGAAGCACTGCAGCAAGCCGGCCTTCCGAAGAGGTTTTCCCCTCAGGGAATTCTCCGTCAAAGGTGTTTTTGGGAGTTCATCTCCAGAGTTCGTCTCCAGAGATCGTCTCCAAAGTCCGTCTCTCAAAATCCCCAGTTTAGCGAGGGCCTTTTATCCCCCATTTCGGTGGGGTTGTTTTTCTTCTTTGAAGTTTGAGGATATCTCGAACAAACACTGAACGTCTAAACAAGCATCTTCTGAAGGCAAACACTCTTTGTAAAATGGTTTAAAACCAGCTTTTGTGACATTCCTGGCCCACAGATAAGCCAGCAGGGGTTGGTGGTGCCTCTGTTTGCCAGACACAAGCATTATCGCCTTCTGCAGTGGTCAGCTCCTTCAAGCAGCACCCCTGAAAAAGACTGCTTGTCCTGTCTCTGCTTATCTTTGCAATCATAAGCAGAGATGGCACAATAGCAACCACCATTCACTCTCCTAGATAGTTAGCAGTCGCCAGTCAGAGTCTTATCATCAGAAAAACCTCACGAAGCAAGCTTTGAGACAACAAAAGAAAACCAGATCTGTCCTTCACACCACCCCGTGGCTCAAAGGTTGCTTGAAACTGATGTGCAAATGACCATTCACGGTGGTGAGGAAAGGGAAAAAAAAAAAAAAAAAAAAAAAAGTAAGCATAAGGGAAAAGAGGGATGGGAGATAATGGGGAATTAAATGTTTACATCATCATCATCACTCAATCAAAACCTTGATTGATAACACACTAAACATAAGGTTACTTGTAAGGTCATAATTACTTTCAGTCAATATATGTACCTTCATACAGGCATGTATTTTAGATCTCTTTAAAATAATAATTACTCACAGCTATTTACAGCTATAGTCACTTATTTCCATTGTTACTTGCTTTACGCTTAGCTCCCTTTTCTATTTAATTAGTAAGTTTTTCTTGTTGACCTGCTCCTACTATTGTTACAAAAATCATCAATGGGCAGTCATTCTTGATGCAGTACAGAGTGAGATGCACCCGTATCTACCAGAAAACAAACATCTTTACACTGCTGTGTGCACAATGCGTTCAGTCCACTGGGGACAAAACTCACCCTGGGATCTTCTGGTTCTGCTCTAGTGCAGCTGCTATTGTTCTTCCCAATTCTTTCACTACAGTCCCTCTTTCAATATAATTTCCAAACTCCATCAATAAATTTGTCCGGGTCCCTTACTTATGTTCCTTTAACGTGTATATTACTGGAAGAAAATGAAGACATTCTTGTTCGGACTAGCAAAAGACCTTCAGTGGTGCAAACAGTTCGGCAGACAAGGAGGGATAAAATTGAAAGATTGTAACTATTCCTGCCAGACAGACCCTCTTGGCATGATCACGGGATGTCTAGCTTGCACACCTGGCATGGGTGTGAGCAGATTTTATAAAGACCATTCGCAAGCCCGCCAAACCTGAGGCGGCTTGGAGTGAGTGGCAAGAGACCATGGGTTCGTGTATGACCAAGGAGCAAGTGGCGAAGACAGAGGAGCAAACGTCAGATAGCCAAATCGTGGAAGAGGAGCAGACGGAGCAGACGACGGGTAGTCAAATCATGGATGAGGAGCAGGCGGAGGATTCTCAAATCATGGAGGAGGAGCAGCGGGAGCAGATCGCAGATTCTCAAATCATGGACAACCCCATAATCTACGCATGGAATCCGCTCTACGAAGTCCCAGCCTGGAACAGATGGAGAAGACGACCTGCGCAGAAGGAGGTGAGCGCCAACATCGAGTTACATCTCACACAGGAATGGTTCCACGGCAAGATGGGACCAGGGTGCAGTGGGCGGCTCATCGCTGAGCGGATGCTGAGGGAGTACTGCACCATGATGGGGGCTCCCGACGGCTCCTTTCTTGTCAGAGAAAGTGGGACATTCATTGGGGACTACGTCCTGTCCATCTGGCGCAATGGAGGGGTGCAGCACTGTCGCATCCATTGGTGGCAGGATGCCAACAGCCACAGGTACTATCTGACCAACAACAGAATATTTGACAGCCTTTACGACCTCATCTCCCATTACCGGGAGACACCGCTGAGGTACAATGAAATGGAGTTGAGACTGACAGTGCCTGTGCCTCGTTCCAAGGACTGGGTACCACGGGACGGCACCCGAGGATCGAGCACAGCTCCAGCGCCATCTTCCTCAGGGCAGGATGGAAGATCCAGCACCATCACGTGTGAAAAGAGAGTCATATTTAATAAGGCACTTGACCAAGTTCATATTATTTAAGTTCATTGTTCACAATAAAAGTTTTTGTTCTGCACTAACCACAGAGTCCGTGTCTAATTACCACAGGTAAACTTTGATCGTATTTGCCTTTCTTAACCTGTATGAGAAACTGCATTCTTATCCCTACCTGGGGTTTCTACTACCCATACCAAATTGATCACTTACTTTGTAATACTGGTCCTAGCAGGGGTAATAATTAACACTAAATTAAGGGCACGTGCACTTCCAATGTTGTGCTTTTGTCCCTATTCAGAAGTAACGATTTGTTTACTTTCTGATCACAAGCGGCAGAGGATGGGGGGGGCGGTGAGGGAGAGCAGCGCAGGGATGCATTCTCTTGCGGCACTTCCACTGCCATTTACCATTAACAATTACATTTCCATATATCGTTTGCATTTATACTTACATATACCATAAACATTTAACAATCACAAAGACAGTGACAATAAACAGTAGTATCAAATAAAACAAATAAATAGGGGTATTTGTGTCAGTTGCTTTCTCCATTCAGGAAGTCCCAGTGTAAGCCAAGATCCAGACAGGAATTCTTTTTGTTTTGTTTTGTTTTCACATCGTTCACCTCTTATCAGTCCTGATATCCCTGTTATACCTTGCCAGTCCTTGCCTTCTTCAGCCTGTGTCTGTCCCAAACTTTCTCACTTTCCAAACTTTCATCATTACATAAACTCACTTTCTCTTTAACCCTTTTTCCTTTATACACTATCCCACTATTTGTACCTTCAGTCACACTTCCACATACCCTCAATAATATAATTACACTTTCTTATACCATCAAAGCAATTTGTCCCATTCCCTTCAGAACCCACAGATCAAACAATACAGTTCTTCAGTTTCCACAAACACCCTTAGTCCAACAACCATGTTTTGTATGGAACTCCTGGACTGATGTGATGCTGAAAAACATCAGTGCAAAGGGCTTTCATTTGAGACCACATCTAACAGGTATTTGATGGGTCCTTGGCCCATTTCCCAATTTGTTAGGAATTTGGAAACACTATGGAGGAATTACATGCAAATCACAATCAGTTTAACCACAACAAACAAAACATAATACTATTGCAACCAAAATATGTAATCAAGAGGTATATTCAGCATTCCAGCAAGATCACATCTTCAATTTTCCTGTCACAAAACACAAATGGTTAAAGTCAGCTATCAGCCATTCTGTGTTCATTAAAGGTCCCACGAGGATCTTCTGTAAAATAAAACAAGACAACTTGCCCTTTTGGGGCTATTGTTAATACAATTAAAAAATGAGGGAACAATCCAGCAAGAGTTGATTTTACATTTCTTTATCGGGGTGTCCTTAGCCTTCCAAGGATATTTGTTAAGGGATTTCATTAAGGTTAGGGAAACTGTCCTCAGGTTAGCTGAGTCAGTTGACACAGGCTGGCCAGGGAGATAAGTGTTTCCCTGGCTTATCAGTAACTGTATTGTGACTCACAGGGGCAACTGGCAGGAGTGGGAGGCCTTGGGACAGAAGGTGTTAAATCGAGGATCTCCTTTTGTTGTGAGCTTTCTAATACATCCACCCCTTCACTGCCTTCCCCCCCCCACCTCCCACTCATCTGGGGGAGGGGGCGAAAGCATCAGCTTTCCTTGAGCTTCCTGAGCTTTTGTTCTGGCCACCAGTTAACTAATTTCTCTAGTCTGACTGTGGGTAATCCATTCATCAAATCTCGTGGAACACCCTTTTGCCAGCCAAGTGTCCAGAGACGATTACGTTTATGACCAATATTTCGCCTACCTGTTCTTACTGGCAATGAGACCCTTCCAGTTTCACTAAGCTTTGGACTAGGTGGCCCAGGGGCAAGGCTGACAGCTGCAAGCCTCACTTCCCTTGGGTCAAATTTACTAGTGTTAGAAATCACCGGCCCATATTTTCTTTCATAGTTAATTAATTCTTGGGCAACCTCCCCCCATGTCCATACTTTATATCCTGACTGCAGATGGTTAGAGGTTACAGTTCCTTCTAATGCTGCCTGGGTTCTTTCTCTCTGAGGCAAAGCTTGTATTTTTCCTTGTAGTTGTATACCTATAGGTTTCAGTGATTCTGGAAGCCCCCTAATTAAAGGAGTCATCCTTTCAGGATCAACAGGCATCATCATAGGTGATTCATGATGTGGCTGCAACCTTCTATCATACATCATTTGCAAACAGGCAGCCTTTTGGACACTTTCCACCAATTGATCAGCTGTTCCAGTAATGGCAAGAGGGTCTCCCCTTTCTAAAGGGTTAAGACCACCTGCCCAATAGGCAGCCCTCTGCGTTAGGGACCAGGGAGCACGGTTGTTACCAGTAGTTAAAAATACTCCTGGACCCCAATAACCTTCAGCTTCCTTTTCAGTTAACATTATTTGGTCTCCACCAGTGAGACTGACTCTCCATACATATTCCGTTTCTGATTCTTTTGGAGAACGGCTAAAATCCTTTTTCAGTTTTGCTAATTCAGTGACAGAGAAGGGAATTTCTTTAACATTCATTTTAGGATCCAGGTCCTCACCATTATCAAATGCATATTCAGTTTTTATCAAAGGACGCAATTGGGTTGGCGAGTCCTCTAATTTGTCAAGCCCTTCCCTCATTCCTTGTAGTTCCTTCCGAGGAAAAGTTTTTTCTTGAGGCAAATTATGGACAACAGCATTGCTAGTATTCTTATACGCTAATAGTTCCTTAAACGCCATTTGCAACAAAACTGAATTATGTTGCTCTCTTTGTAATTGTTCCTCAAGGTTCACTATTTGATTCTGCAGAGTTTTTACCAATTCTTGCATTACTTTAACTGATTCCTGTAATGCCTGTACAGTTTGGGTTTCTGCCGAATGCTTTTCATCTCGGAACTCCACGGCTGCTTTTAAAGCTGCACCGAGTACCGCACAAATAAACGATTTTCCTTTCCCGGCTCGGGTACGAGCCCCATGTTGTAAAACACAAATGCGGTCTGAAACACTCTGCAAGTTATGCCAGTTTTGTCGTGCCCAATCCACCCCTGATAAAGAGGGCCGAGCACCGTGCTTTTCTAAAAGGTCAAATAGCACATTTTCACTTTTCATAGTGGCAATACTTTCACTCATTTCTCAATACCCTAAAAGATCTACACTAAGGGAAGAGAAGGTTCACTTAACTCCTTACCCCTCCCCAGGGAGGCACGCACCAATCAAACAAATGTAAATGCTACAATCATGCCTCCCTTTTGTTTAGAGGAGCACACAAAGACAGCAGGCTAAAACAACACCTTTTGGGTAAAATCGCCCCTTATTTTCCTGCAAGACCACACAGAAAAACTGCAAATTCCGCACCTAGGTTACAAGACACCCTCAATCCTTGCAACTCGGAGAGGTGCGCACAGAAAAAGTTTAAACAACGCAAATTCTCAAATCACTCCTCCCTTACACAAAAGACCAAGAAGCACAATCAACTCTTACAAAGAACATGTAAACACCTAAATCGCTCCTGGCTATCCTGTCAGGCCAGAAAAACTTCAAGCTTCAAGCCACCAAAGTTACCAAACGCTTCAAAATTTCTTAAAGAGGAATAAACTTCTTGGAGAGCAACACACGCTTTACGTCAAAAATTACCTCCTCACTTCCCCAAGAGGTGCACACACAAAACTTTTCAAATTCCAAAACACGTTACAAGTTACTTAAACCACAAAAAATGCAAAATTGTCTTCTCGAGGAGGCACACACGTATAAAACAAAAGCAAATAGTCAAAATTAATTCATACGTCCCTGAGAGGTAAACACAAAAGAAAGTAAAGTTTCAGAATATGGAGCGGTCTTCCTGGAGAGGTGCTCACATCTAAGTTACCAAAACTGTCGCTCCTTGCAACTCCAGGAGGTGCACATAGAAAAGTTTCAGGCTATATCTGGGAGGACAACACTCTCACGGCGGGTATCCTGTCCGTGACGCCAATAATAAATGTCTCGCTCCAATTTGCAGGAGAGAGGCAAGGTTCTTTGATATGTGTATATACCCGGCGTGAGATTAAGAAGCAACGGTTCAAATGTTGGTCCAACCAGTTTATTAAAGTCCTAGCCGTTTTAGGGAGATGGGGAAGGGAAGGTGGGCGATAGGAAAAGTAGGAAAAATAAGCAAGGAGTCTGTAGAGAGCAAGAGAGATAGTCACCACCGTGGGTCCAGCGAGGTACACCGTAGGTTCGTTGATTTCAGGAACTCGTCTGATCACCGCGGGGGATGGGAGAAAGTCAGGGAGCACTGCAGCAAGCCGGCCTTCCGAAGAGGTTTCCCCTCAGGGAATTCTCCGTCAAAGGTGTTTTTGGGACATCGTCTCCAAAGTTCGTCTCCATAGATCGTCTCCAAAGATCGTCTCTAAAAATCGTCTCCCAAAATTCATCTCCCAAGATCCCCAGTTTAGCAAGGGCCTTTTATCCCCCATTTCGGTGGGGTTGTTTTTTCTTCTTCTTTGAAGTTAAAGGATATCCCGAACAAACACTGAATGTCTAAACAAGCATCTTAAAACCAGCTTTTGTGACATTCCTGGCCCACAGATAAGCCAGCAGGGGTTGGTGGTGCCTCTGTTTGCCAGACACAAGCATTATCGCCTTCTGCAGTGGTCAGCTCCTTCAAGCAGCACCCCTGAAAAAGACTGCTTGTCCTGTCTCTGCTTATCTTTGCAATCATAAGCAGAGATGGCACAATAGCAACCACCATTCACTCTCCTAGATAGTTAGCAGTCGCCAGTCAGAGTCTTATCATCAGAAAAACCTCACGAAGCAAGCTTTGAGACAACAAAAGAAAACCAGATCTGTCCTTCACACGTCTACACGTGTGACACAGGTGTATTATATCAGTGGTATGTACTTTTCTAATTCCTGCCTTGCCACTTATAGATTCTGTAAAGTTTTGACACTGTGTGCCCAGGAGGGAAGCACAGCAGCTAGGGTAATAGCTGTCCCTGGGTAAGAAAAGGTTCACAGAAACAAGACTACAGATTTCTTTTCTAGAAAAGGAAGAAGAAAGTAACTCCTACAAGAAATGAATAAAAGCTCACAAATGGTGTACTTTGCACTGAAAATACCAACAAGTCAGTTCAACACACATTCACTATGAACATTACTGGAATCTGTTCAACAGAGGGAGTTATGAATGTAACAGCTTGGTAAAGCTGCATGAGAAGTGTTTTTTCCATCTTGCAGATATTTTGAGGTTGGAAGGAACTATTTCAATTTCTCTTCCTACTCCATATCCTTTCAGTGTTCCATCTGCTTGATTGCAAACATATGTTGATGTGGCTTTGGTCTGTGCATGTCATAGGAGCATAGAATGTTTTGAGTTGGAACAGACCTCAAAGATCATCTAGTTTTAATCTGTCTTCTATGGGTAGGGTTGCCATGCACTAGATCAGGCTGCTTCCTTCTCACTTCACTTAGCCTTGAATGGGACCTGGGCAACCTTATCTAGTGTGTGGCTGTTCTGTTCCACTCTCTGGTTTGTTTTCCCAGTGAGAAGAAAGTGAAAACAAAGCAATTTATTAAATGTATTTTGAGCAAGCTGTTGCACATATGATCTATAATCATACGCATTCTAAGCAAATGATTTATTAGCTTATGACTAATCTGTATTTGGGGGCAGAGAGGAGATAAATTAGGCTAGGTAAGGGTAAATCAAGGTAGGAAAGGTTATATGAGATTTCTCACTGATGTGTCTGTTGGAGGATGGCATCAGAAGCTTGGGGGCTTGAAAACTGAAGGGTCTCAGATAGAATGAGGAGAGCTCCAAACCTGTCCCCCAGTGTTTGGGCTTCATAATGCTTTTACACTTGGTTTGCAAAGATAGGCAAGGAGGGGTGGGGTAAACTGTTACAAGGTAAACAAACTAAGATTTAAGTAGGGGCATGAAAAACACACAGCTTTACAAAAAAACAGAGAAACTTCCATTTGTTCCTTAAGACCTCATCTTCAGCTGCCAAAAACATGAGGGACTGCTAATGTTAATCATCATGTGGTCTTATAGTCTGTATTTTTGCCAAAGGTAGCATTTTCTCATTTCCCTGACAAAATCTGGCCATAGCTCAGGCCCTTGAGTACTAGCCACATGTCATTAGGCATACATGAGGCGAATGGAGTGACAGAGGCTCATCTATGGACTTCCCTGACTTGCATAGCTAGGAGCAGTTCTTGTTTTGACCAGATGATGGCTACCGGACCTTTGGCCTGTCCTGTTCTCCAGTCGTGAATGACCTCTTCCCTTCTTCAGCAGGATATGCTTGGGCCATAATCCACAGTAGCATCTAGTAGTCACATTTTTTCTTTTTCCTATGTACCAAAACAGGGAAAATCTGCCACGAATTCCCAGCATAATAGGAATTAAATACATGAAATATTAATGTGAAAATAAACTCTGAAGTCACAAATCTCATTGAATGACCTTCTCACATCAGTTTCAGCTGATGTCTTTGTCATCCAAATTATTATAATTAAGAGTGCACCCATTAAAACTTTTTCATTTGTTAGATGGATGATGCTATTTTATTCTGTGGCCAAATAATGTCCCCATTATGAATTTCAAGTCTGATGCCAACAAAATATCTGCATCTCTTCTTAAACATTGCTTGAAAAACCACAGAAGGAAGGTTATTGAGAGACAGATTGGGAAGAAAGCCATGTGAATTTAACCATTAACTTGCCATGTTGTTGGATTTTTCTTTCAACATCTGATGTTTTCCATGTAATGAGAATCTGCAAATACAGTGGAGGTAAAATATGGAAAAATAATTTCGGAGCAAGCCAAGCAAGCTGACCCTGTTTGTGAGTAGAAACATCAGATAAATTCATATCCAAACGAAGGCTGGAATTGTCTGAAAAGCAAAAAGAACCAAAGCAGATGTGTCCGCACCTGCTTTTCCCAAAACAATGTCTTCAAGTAACTTAATTAAACACTGGCATTCTTAGTAAAGTCAATGCTTTGGACTGTAGCCAATTTTCCAGTTCCAAGTACGGAATCCTGTTTGCTGACCAAATACTGGTTGTTTATTTTCACTTACAGATCCTTCAGATCTTGCTACATCTGTTTTGTGTTTGTTTGTTTGTTTGTTTTAACTTGATTTTCTCTTACCTCCTTTTTTCCTTGTAAATTTCAGAACATATATGACACTGTAGCTATTCTGAATATCTTGTGGAAATTCAGCAATTGCTTTGTAACAAGTTTCCATTTCTAAGATCTACCTCAATACTGAAAATTACTCATCATGTGACCAGCAGGGAGAGGGAGATGATTAACCCTCTCTAATCTGCCCTCATGGGGCCCCATCAGGAGTACTGCATCCAGGTCTGGGGATCCCAAAGCAAGAAAGACAGGCAGCTGTGAGAAAGGGTCTGGAGGAGGGCCACAAAGATGGTCAGAGGGCTGAAACACCTCTCCTATGAAAGACAGTCTGAGGGAGCTGGTCTTGTTCAGCCTGGAGAAGAGGAGGCTGCAGGATGACCTCATTGCAGCCTTCCAGTACCTAAGGGGAGCCTACAAACAGGAGGAGAGTGTCATGGTTTTGCAATTTTGTAATTTTGCTATCAGTATTCCACATCACAACATCATGTTAAGCATAGATAATTTTAACGAAAGTGCTGCTCACAGAAGAAGACCGCATGTCCCAGAGAGCATCACGGTCAGTCACATGACAAGGACTCTATATAATCTTACTTCAGTGCTGGACTCTCTCTCCTGGATCCTGCCAGCCAGGTCAGAGCTGTGTGGGAGCGTTCCAGCTGTTTCATCTAGAGTTACAGTAGGCCTCTCGGTTTCGGGACTCACTCTTTCCTATTTTAATTGATTCATTAGCCTTAATTCCAATTATATTGTGTTATATTGTGTTATTCTGTATTCCGATATAGTATTTAGTAAATAAGTGTGCCTCCTTAGATCGTTGCCGCTGTTTTCTTTTTTTTTCCTTTTGGGCTAGCGGCTCATTCCAGACCGACTGCCCCCTGTCACAGGCACAGGTAGATTTTAGGTTAACCAGTGACGGAGAGTCAATTCTTTGAAAGAGTTGGTCAAGGAAAAATGGTTTTAAGTTGAGGGAGGGAAGATTTAGGTTGGATAGCAGGGGGAAGTTCTTTACCATGAGAGTGGTGAGGCACTGGAACAGGCTGCCCAGAGAGGCTGTAGATGCCTCGTCTATGGAGGTATTCAAGGTCAGGTTGAATGGGACCCTGGGCAGCCTGGTCTAGTACCAGATCTGGAGGTTGGTGGCCCTGCCCATGGCGAGGGGGTTGCAGCGGTTGGTGGCCCTGCCCATGGTGAGGAGGTTGCAGCCTGATGATCCTTGGGATCCCTTCCAACCAAAGCCATTTTATGATCCTATGATTCTATGATTCTGTGATACTGCAGAGATTGGCTGAAAATGGGAGTAGATTAAAACTGCATGATTCTTCATTTCATCTTTTAATATTGAACCTTGCAAGTCCTCTATAGGTAACATCAAATTTTTAATAAGGTCATGGGAAAAGGTTAAGAAATCAAATTGGAATGTAACAATATTTCAAGTACAGTAGCACATCAATTAGAAATGAAGCAGCAATCAATATCTACTCTTGGGATGCACAAGTGGAGGAATTTTCAAGAGACTGTACATAAATGAAGATATATATGACTTAAGACAAATGGAAATGATTTTGTCCATTGTCATCTGAAAATGATGGTCCAATTCATAACAAAATTTTCTGTTTCAGTGTGGGTTTCTCATAACAATGTTCATGTTTCTGAGTTTTTCTCTTCTCTAGATTCATACTAAATGCTTGTTTTCTTCAATAATATCTAGAAAAATGCAAACGTGCAAGTGCACAGATGCAGAAAAACTGTTTAAAATCATTTTTAAATGAAAGCAAAGGAAAATATGTCCAAGATAAACATTTCAACTACAAACTGAGATTAACTGTTACTGAGATATTAAAAAAAAACAACAAAAAACACAGTACCCAACATTGCTCTGTTATTAATTTTTTAATCTCTGCCTCAGCTTAAGCTATCAGTTTTCTCTTATAGTATGGCATTTATGATTATAACATAGTGCTTATTATTACAAATTAGCATAGCTATAGTACCTCACATTTGTTAATATCTCCTCCACAAAGAGGAGAGATATTAACAAAACAACTGAGACTCCTGTCTGAATTAAACTGAACAAATTCTGACAGTTGAAAGAAGTCTATGGAACTGTTTGTTCAGAAGGAGAATTTCTGAGATCACAGGCTTGAGGATATTTGCTCAGTGATTTTGGCTTGCCATTGAGCTACAGAAGTAAGTGGAATTTTTGGGTCCACTTGTATGTATTTTTAAATTATTATTATTATTTATGAAAAGACTTTTGAGGAAAAAAAGAGATGATTCATGAATTTGATGGAAGGAACAAGCTCTGAGACATTCGTACCAGTGTCCTGGAAGTGAAGGTTTGAGCTCTTGTTAAGTTTGACCTGAAGTTCTCAAGTCCAGACTCATTTGAGGTTTTGTCCATAATTAATAGTGGCTAATTCAGTCCTAATGAATTACTGCTAAGTTATATATATAAAAAAAAAACAACAACAAAACAACAACAACAAAACTCCACAAAAATCAGAATTTCACCAACTAACAAGCAATCAACAACCAAATAAACAATTAGCAAAACATCAAGAAATAATTATATTTAAGAGAAATCATGAGTTTGAGAAGAAAATCATTTAATAGAGTTCTTGTGATAGCAAGACACTGCATGTAAAACATCCTTGGCAAACATATTTCTCCATAACAACAGGATCCACATTAATCTGAGAGTCTAAAGGCATCATGCTCTTATATCAGATGGCTGTGTGATCAATATAGTAGCAATTGCTCTGAAAATGTTTACTGCATTTTATGAAGTTTTCAGATATCTGTAAAAAGTAAAATTATAGTACTCTGAATCTTGTCTATTGCTGTCTCATGATTACAGAATATTTTCATTACGCTCATGCAGTTAAATTTAACGTTTTTTTATGTTATACATTTTATTTGTTTCATTCAATTAATAGCACTTTGCAAGACTTTGTAAGCAAGAAAATGGGCTGAGGTTACATTTCTCCTATTGCAAAACTGAATATCTGAACATGAAAGCATACTTCCATATTATGCTTCTCAGAAAATAAACATTCTGCATCCCATAATCGCCTTTCCAGTTTGTCATTTCTCTTTTACCTGGGAAATTTTTCTCTCCTCCTTTGAATCAAAACCTCAAAATAACCCCAGATGATCTATAAGGAAGTATTTCCTCAAAAGATTTGCTGAAGTAAATGCAGCATAAATGTGCATGGTTTCAATTTCCAGAGCAACTCTGACATTTTTACTCAATTTCCTTTTAGTTCTGCATCACTCACAACTCACTTCCTTCTGGATTCCTTCTCAGCAGCCATGGATGGGGTTAAAATAACAGTGAAATGGAAGAGAGCTCAACCAGCTCATTCTGTGTAATAAGATCCATTCCACTGTGGTCCTAATTTCATCAACTAATACAAGTCAACATTGAATGTTAATGAGGAAAGGTTTCCAATTAGATACAGTCTGACACTGACCCAGCTTTTCAGTCACCTTCAATTGTCAGCGATAAAAAGGACGGTTCAATATGATATGGATCATTCACTCCAAATCTCCACAACTCATTTATGACAAACACAACTAACAGAGCATAGGGAACTGCTGAATTGTTTTTCATTATGCTGGCACATTGGCTTTAGACTACAGTGGTAATGATCTTTAGTGGTTTTCCATACAGAGTGCCACTAATGAGCAAGCCAGGATGGGGTGATGAGGTGATGGTGACCCACATTTTCAAGTGATAATACTAGCAACATGATGGTGCTTGAAATTCCCTATTATTTCTGGAAAGTAATTCACTACCAGAGAGTAGAGAGTTAGGAGGCTAAGCTATTAGATAAAATGAGTACAGAAAGTGAATAGCTCACTAAAACTGAAAGCTTTTGTGAAATATACTAGCCTTGTCTTTACTAGTCACTGTAAAATATGTGTCTGCCCATTTTTCTATATGCTGTTATTCAGAGTGGTGTTGGCATATGCTAAGAGGTCTAGGGATGTGTTAAAATACTGCAGAAGCTCATTTTCCAGTGCAGTATTCCTCCACTTTCAAGTTCAGAGCATATATAGGTAATAGAGACTGGAAAAAAGTGGGTGCTAAATTCTTTTCTGACGCAGGGACAAACAGTCAGGGCTTTCTATAACAAAAGCTAAATGAGAATGGCTTCAAGACTATTCTAAAGCCACTATTTTATAGTGACCACTTGCAATGTGTTACAATCTGTAAGAATGGTAACACAGTAAATTCTGGCACTGCTATAATTACTACAATATAAGTACAAGGAAATGTAATAACAAGATGCAAAAGCTATCTTGAGACTATAAAATATGGGAGCTGTAGCTAACATTTTATTCCTTGAGACTGAGCAAAACTTCTACAAATTATTGTGGCTGTTCCTTTCAAGATCTCTCAAAACCATCTTTCTTTCATAATAGAATGAATCCTTCTTTATCATTTCAAAACTACAAAGATTGGGGATTTTAAGATCCATTCAGAATGTGAAATTTGATTTGATTTCTGCCCATGTAAACTGTTTGCTGGAAAATGTGTTCCAAGGATCAGAATACTTGGGGAAGAAAGTAAGATTAGGACAGCAAAAGAAAATGCATTGAGATATCCTATTTGGAGAAACAAGATGTCGTGGGTTAGCCTAAAGTCTACCTGCACCCATGACAGGGGGGCAGTCGGCCCGCAGGCCGCTGGCCCAGAAGGAAAAGAAATTCAGGGAAAATGAAATAAATACAGCGGCAGCGATCTAAGGAGGCACACTTATTTACTAAATACTATATCGAAATACAGAATAGCACAATATAATACAATATAATTGGAATTAAGGCTAACGAATCAAGTAAAATAAGAGAGAGTGAGTCCCGAAACCGAAAGGCCTACTGTAACTCTAGGCGAAACGGCTGGAACGCTCCCACACGGCTCTCCCCCTGGCTGGCAGGATCCAAGAGAGCGAGTCCAGCACTGAAGTGAGATTATATAGTCCTGGTCATATGACTGACCGTGGTGCTCCCTGGGACATGTAGTCTTCTTTCTGTGAGCAGCAGATTCGTCAAAATTATCTGTGCTTAACATGATGTTATGATGTGGAATACTGATAGCAAAATTACAACATTGCAAAACCATGACATTCCACCCCTTATTCTACATCATTACATTATGCTTATTATACACACACACACATATATATAGTCGTGAGCAATCAGCAACCTTATTTTCTTAACAATTTATATCTATTTTCATGCAAATCCTTAGGCTGAAAATAAAACTTTATATCTTAACACCCTATTATTTACTAAGTCTGAGGAAATGGCAAAACTGCCGGAAAAGGAACATGACAGCGGTGAAAGGGAAAGGCAGCGCTAGTGGGGCGTCCCCCACATCAAGGTGCACCCATCCTTTCCCAACCACCACAAATTCCCTTTGAATTAAACTTCTTTCCACGTGTGCTCTACACATGCATGGCCAGTACATGATATAGAGCCCAGATGGAAAAACTTACTTATAGGATGCCTAGCTTACGTATACGGAAAATGTTTTTTTAACATTAATCCATCTATCTTAAGTCCTGCACCATAATTGGACATTCGTCATATATCTTTAAGGCTCTACTTATATATATAATAAATTATTGGCTGCACTCCCCCAGCATCAAATTCCCTTGTGGAACACATTGAACATCCCCATTTTTGTGCATCACCCACCAAGTACATCCAGGTCCCTGGGCAAAAACAGTACCTCGGAGAGGTTTTCCCTTTCCAGATGCTGGAAGGACCCAAACCGCTTTTCCTAACACGCTCTTTACGTGTACTACAGGAACCTTATCTCCTTCTACGGTACGTATGGAGCTGGATTGGTTGGGACCACCACGATTACCAGATCCTCGAGTGTTGACCAACCAGGTGGCTTCTGCTAAATGGTTTTCCCAATTTTTGTATGTTCCGCCGCCCATTGCTTTCAACATAGTTTTTAACAATCCATTGAATCGTTCAATTTTACCAGACGCCGGTGCATGATAGGGAATATGGTAAATCCACTCGATGCCATGATTTTTGGCCCAAGTATTTACAAGGGAATTTTTGAAATGAGTTCCATTATCTGATTCAATTCTTTCTGGAGTGCCATGCCGCCACAGGACTTGCTTTTCCAATCCTAATATGGTGCTTCGGGCGGTAGCATGGGGTACTGCGTATGTTTCAAGCCACCCAGTGGTCGCCTCGACCATGGTGAGTACATACCGTTTACCATTTCGGGATCGTGGCAAGGTGATATAATCAACCTGCCATGCCTCCCCATATTTATACTTTTGCCATCGCCCTTCCCCCCAAAAAGGTTTCATCCTTTTGGCTTGTTTAATTATAGCGCATGTTTCACAGTCATGAATGACTTGAGCAATAGCATCCATAGTTAAGTCCACCCCTCGGTCTCTGGCCCACTTATATGTTGCATCTCTTCCTTGATGACCCGACGTCTCATGGGCCCACCGAGCTAGGAATAATTCACCTTTGTTCTGCCAGTCCAAGTCTATCTGAGCCACCTCAATCTTGGCAGCTCGATCAACCTGATGGTTGTTTTGATGTTCTTCAGTGGCCTTACTTTTAGGCACATGCGCATCTACATGGCGCACTTTTACAACAATATTCCTTATTCGGGCAGCAATATCTTTCCACAGTTCAGCAGCCCAAACAGGTTTACCCTTTCGTTGCCAGTTGTCTTGTTCCCACTGCTGCAACCACCCCCATAAGGCATTTGCCACCATCCATGAGTCAGTATAAAGATGAAGCATCGGCCACCTCTCTCGTTCAGCCACTTCTAAGGCTAGCTGAACAGCCTTTACCTCTGCAAATTGGCTTGACTCTCCTTTACCTTCAGTGGCCTCTGCAACTTGTCGTGTGGGACTCCATACAGCAGCTTTCCATCTGCGATGTTTCCCTACAATACGACATGATCCGTCTGTGAATAGGGCAAATTTCTTTTCATTTTCTGGTAGCTCGTTGTATGGTGGGGCCTCTTTAGCACGTGACACCTCCTCTGCGGGCGATGTCGCAAACTTTTTACCCTCAGGCCAGTCCATGATCACCTCTAGGATTCCAGGACGGCTGAGTTTCCCCATCCGAGCTCGTTGTGTGATTAATGAAATCCACTTACTCCAAGTGGCATCAGTAGCATGATGGGTGGAGGGAACCTGTCCTTTAAACATCCAATTTATTACTGGCAAGCGAGGTGCTAGAAGGAGCTGTACTTCGGTACCAACTACTTCAGAAGCAGCCCGAACCCCCTCATACACGGCTAAGATCTCCTTCTCAGTTGGAGTGTAGCGCTCTTCAGATCCCTTATAGGCTCGACTCCAAAATCCTAGGGGTCGACCTCGGGTCTCTCCTGAGGCTCTCTGCCACAAACTCCAAGTGGGACCTTTTTCTCCAGCAGCAGTGTAGAGGATGTTCTTTACATCCTGTCCCGTCCGTACTGGCCCCAAGGCCACGGCACGGGCTATCTCTTGCTTTATCTGCTCGAAAGCTTGCTGCTGTTCAGGACCCCATGAGAAATTATTCTTCTTCCGTGTCACCTGATAGAGGGGGCTCACAATATGGCTGTAGTTTGGGACATGCATTCTCCAAAAACCCACTACTCCCAAGAAAGATTGGGTCTCTGTCTTGTTGGTGGGCGGAGACATAGCAATGATTTTGTCAATCACATCTGCCGGGATGTGACGACGCCCATCTTGCCATTTTATACCTAAGAATTGAATTTCTTGGGCAGGCCCCTTCACTTTGCTGCGCTTAATAGCAAAACCAGCTTGCAAAAGAATTTGGATTATTTGTTTTCCTTTCTTGAAAACTTCTGCTGCTGTATCACCCCACACGACAATATCATCAATATACTGCAAGTGCTCGGGAGCATTACCCTGCTCCAAAACAGCTTGGATCAAACCATGGCAAATGGTTGGGCTGTGTTTCCACCCCTGGGGTAGACGGTTCCAGGTGTACTGAACACCTCTCCAGGTAAAAGCAAACTGTGGCCTACATTCTGCAGCCAATGGGATGGAAAAGAAGGCATTAGCAATGTCAATGGTGGCATACCACTTGGCTTCTTTTGACTCCAGTTCATACTGGAGTTCTAGCATGTCTGGTACAGCAGCACTCAATGGTGGTGTGACTTCATTCAGACCGCGGTAATCCACCGTCAGCCTCCATTCTCCACTGGCTTTACGCACTGGCCATATGGGACTGTTAAAAGGCGAGTGAGTTTTGCTAATCACTCCCTGTTTTTCTAATTGACGAATTAACTTCTGAATGGGAAGTAATGAGTCCCTATTGGTGCGGTACTGCCGTCTGTGCACCACTTTGGTGGCAATTGGTACCTCTTGGTCTTTTACCTGGAGCAACCCCACAGCAGAAGGATCATCTGACAGATCAGGTAAAACTGACAGCTGCTTAACACCGTTTGTGTTAACAGCAGCTATCCCAAAGGCCCATCGATACCCCTTGGGATCCTTAAAATATCCCATCCTGAGGTAATCGATACCCAATATACATGGAGCCTCTGGACCAGTCACTATAGGGTGTTTTTGCCAGTCTTTACCAGTGAGGCTTATTTCGGCCTCCAATAGAGTCAATTCTTGGGAACCCCCAGTCACTCCATGGATATGTATTGATTGTGTCCCTTGGTGACTGGAGGGCATTAGGGTGCACTGTGCACCAGTGTCCACCAGGGCCTTATATTTCTGTGGTTGAGATGTGCCAGGCCACCTAATCCACACAGTCCAGTATACTCTATTATCCCTTTCCCCCCCCTGGCTGGGGGCAGGGCCCCTCTATTGGTTACCTCGGCGGCTTGCGGCAACTGGAGCCTTCCCCCTTCTGGAAGGGTCCGCCTTGATGACTGACTTGCGTTGTAATTCTTTCACTCGTGCCTGGAGTGCAGAAGTGGATGAATTACTCCACTTCTTTATATCCTCCCCTTGACTACGCAGGAAAAACAACAAGGCAAAACGTATGACCTTACTGCTGTCATTTGCTCCAACATGAAGACGTCTCTTTTTTATGGTTGAGATCTTCAATGGTACAGGATGGGAGGATCTTGCTTTGTTTAGTTTTCCCGATAGGCCATCGTGGGAATCCTGGTCCCCATCATCTGGTACCACCATGGATCCATCAACATCGGGCACGGTAGTCAATATATCTATAATATCATTCTGTGTGTCTTCCATTTTATCTAACCTTTTAATTACGGTTGAGATGCAAACTCCTATAGTATTTATAAATAACTCAATTCCATGAATTTTATCAATCAGTTCACTCACAGGGGGTTCCCTTGCCCCTGTGCCATATATTATTGCTAGTGCACTAGCATGCTCTTTTGGTGCAGTCCTTGTAAATGCACGCCACATAAGGCGTGAAACACGGACTGTCTCAGGATCATGTAATTGGTTGGGATCATCATGTCTGAAGTTAGGGCTGTATAGCATTTCCACCACAGCACGTTCTCTCAAATGTCGAATACCTGTCTCTATATCAGTCCATTTCTTTTCCTCAGGTGTCAGATCCTGTTTAAGGGGAAATCTTTCTTTTACTGCTAACAGCATCCTCGTCCAGAGGGTGTAGGACTCATCTTGGCATGTGCCAATACCTCTATCCACACGTGAGTCCCTGGAAACGCTACCCAGTTGGCGAGCTTCATTGCCATCGAGCCACACACTGTTGGCCCCATTGTCCCAACATCGAAGTAACCAAGCAGCTATAGATTCTTTTGGCTGGCGTGCATAGTCCTTTCTTAGATCCTGAATTTCACTCAGTTTTAAAGATCGATCAGTAAGAGTTGTGATTTTTTCCTCACCTTTTGCTCTTCCAGGAGTCCTTGGTGTTGATGGCGGCAACTGCATTGATGAGGACCCCCCATTTGAAGTTCTGGGGGCAAGAAATTCTTGCATAGAAAATCTAATTCTTGGCTCCTCCTCTCCTATTTCCTCTATTTCCTCCAGTTCACCCTCCCTTTCTTTTCTCTTTTCTTCTGCCTCCTCCTGCTCTTCTATCACCCTCTGCTCTTCTACCTCCTCTGGTTGTTCTAACTGAGTTGAAACTCGTTTCGTTTTTCGTCCTCTTACAGGGGCAACCAACATTGTATCTGGTGCCCCCTGTGGTTGATCAGGTTGGCTGATTTTAATGCCCTCCAATTTAACTTGGAGTCCATCTCTGAGGGCGTTCAGTTCAGATTCGAGGATGTCCCTCTCGGACTGGAGGGTATCATACATGGACTGGAGGGCACTTATGTCCTTCCGGAGGGAGTTACGATCGAACAGGATGGTACCGTACTCAGTCCGGAGGTTGTCGCGCTCGAACCGGAGGGTGATGTGCTCAGACTGGAGGGCATCTCGCTCGGATTGAAGAGCGTTATACTTTGAAAAGAGGGCGTTGTGCTCAGACTGGAGGGCGTCATACTCGGACCGGAGGGCGTCTCGCTCGGATCGGAGAGTATTACGCTCGGACTGGAGGGCGTTGTGCTCGAAATGGAGGGCATTGTGCTCGAACCGGAGGGCATTGTGCTCGGACCGGAAAGTGTCACATTCGGACTGGAGGGCGTCACGCTCAGACTGGAGAATGTTGAGTTTGGACTGGAGAGTGTCACGCTCGAACTGGAGAGTGTCGAGTTTGGACTGGGGAGTGTTACGCTCGGACTGGAGGGTGTCTCGCTCAGACCGGAGGGCGTCACGTTCGGACTGGAGGGCGTCACGCTCAGACTGGAGAGTGTCACGCTCAGACTGGAGGGTGTCTCGCTCGGACCGGAGGGCGTCACGTTCGGACTGGAGAGTATTGAGTTTGGATTGCAGGGAGCCTTTCTCATTTCGGAGAGCCTCTCCCTCATACCAATATGTGTCTCTTTGATGTAAGAGATTTCTTCCCTTGACTCTGAGACTCTCATTCTCACACCAGAGTGCCTCTCGTTGTCGTAGGAGGTTATTTCTCTCAGCTAGGAGACTCTCCTTCTCAGTCCAGAGGCTCTTCTGCTTGGCCTGGAAACTCTCTCGCTCCTTTCGTACTGTCTCCCTGAGACTCCTTCTCTCAGCCCTTAGACTCTCTTTCTCAGCTTCCCAAACTTTTTCCCTCTCTGCCTTTTCAGCTCTGAGACTCTCTCTCTCAGTTTCCAAAACTTCTTCCCTCTCTGGAATGGTATTGAATAAGGCCCGATAAGCATTAGCCAGGCCAAAAATCATTTGTGCCTCCTGAGATCTGCCTGAGCCACAACATTCCTGTCTCAAATATGCAATCAAACTTTCGGGATTCTTCAAGTGTTCAGGAGTAAAGCTCCATGACACTGAAGATGTCTTTCCCTTAAAAATCTCTCCAAAACCTCTCCACACTCCCTGCCATTCAGTATTCTCTGGTTTTGGGGAAGATTTCCTCAGAATGTAATAAATCCAGATACTGATAAGTAAAAGAATCAACAGCAAGTTCAGGGAGATTGACACGAGAAACTCAATTGACAATGTGGTCAACTGGGCTTTCAAAAACTGCATAAAAGATTCAAAAAAGGAACGAGGAGCATGCTCGAAAACCACAATTTCTGTAATATTAGTTGCTCCTTCTGGAGCTTCTGGAGCTGTATGCAGGTACCAAGTAAGCATTTCTAAAAATGTTTTCAATCGATTGTATATGCCTATTGCCCCATAGATAAAAGTGGCGAGCTTAATTATGGCCCAATAGGTTTGGATCATTACAAAGGAAGAACCAATAGCATGCAATCCTTTGTAAAATAATTTAATTAGAGGCCACATTTTTATTTATTTATTTATTTATTTTCTTCAAGAGTGGGGAAAAAAAAGTAGAGCTCAAGTTTACAAAATAGAGCTTAAGGTTTACAAAATATACCGGGCTGTTGGCAGTCTGCCTGGATTTCAAGACCTCAAAGTTTGTAAACTATTCCGGGGTATTGGCGGTCCGCCCGGACTTTCAAGGTCAAGCTCCCAGGTGCAGAAACGTAAACTTAGATAACTCCTTAACGAGAAAAAAAACTGTAAAAACTCTGCAGCTCTGTAAGAAGCTAAAAGAACAGCAGAAAAAAAGACGGCAACTTGCCACAGCAGAAAAACAAACGGCAACTTGCCCGCATTCTCCACCAAAATACTGTCGTGGGTTAGCCTAAAGTCTACCTGCACCCATGACAGGGGGGCAGTCGGCCCGCAGGCCGCTGGCCCAGAAGGAAAAGAAATTCAGGGAAAATGAAATAAATACAGCGGCAGCGATCTAAGGAGGCACACTTATTTACTAAATACTATATCGAAATACAGAATAGCACAATATAATACAATATAATTGGAATTAAGGCTAACGAATCAAGTAAAATAAGAGAGAGTGAGTCCCGAAACCGAAAGGCCTACTGTAACTCTAGGCGAAACGGCTGGAACGCTCCCACACGGCTCTCCCCCTGGCTGGCAGGATCCAAGAGAGCGAGTCCAGCACTGAAGTGAGATTATATAGTCCTGGTCATATGACTGACCGTGGTGCTCCCTGGGACATGTAGTCTTCTTTCTGTGAGCAGCAGATTCGTCAAAATTATCTGTGCTTAACATGATGTTATGATGTGGAATACTGATAGCAAAATTACAACATTGCAAAACCATGACACAAGAGTGGAGTTTTCCATTGAGTTTTTTATTTTTATTTATTTATTTATTTATTTATTTATTTATTTGATAGTATGAAGACCATTGATGAGTTTGAATGATTATAAATTATTTTGTAAATATTTTTTTGAATAGTTTAGAAAAATATGTCATTTTCTCTTGCAACTATTCTGGAAAGAATCATTAACCCCATGGAAAAAGATTAAGGGATTTATTCCCGAGTTTGTGTTTTCCACTTGTTAGTTATAATAAGTCATCGAATAATACATAAGGAGCTTGTTAGAAGAAGTTTATGTTGGTTTCATAAAGTCATACAGTAATGCTGATATATAGGGCTAGCCTATTCCCAGTTTTGTCTGAAGTTTGAACCTTGCCTGAAATTAAGAATGTGCTAGTGATTTCCCTGAATAATTAATTAATCACTGCTTATTAACTTATTGATTTCTAAATCACAGCATATGATGATTCTGCCACATTCTTCCTGGACAGTTCTTCACCATACAGATCTTTCTATGGAACTCTACTTTCTTTAAAGGAAACAGAAGACTTCATCTAATGATGTTCGTGCAGTCAGACAGCCAGGCAGATGCACCCAGCTATCTATCAAGACACATTACAGTGTGTCTATCTGAATGCTGTTGGTAGCTAGAAATCCTGTTCATTTTCATATGTTCATAGATCTATAAATTCACATATTCAAAAATATCCTGAATTGGAATGGACTCACACAGTTGGATTCACTAAGGCCAATGCTTGGGTTCACACAGAACCAATCAAAAAGCAAACACTATATCTGAGAGTGAAAAGTCTAGTGGATAGATGGATTTACATCATACATTTGTGATTGTTCCAATTATGCAAACAACCTGTTGTATCCAGATAACGCATTGACGTGGTGTGGCAGTGTGGCTTCTCTTTCATCCAGTAAGCTGATTAGGCTGATTCTTGTACTGTGCTGGATACCCTATGCTTTCTTTTCCCTGGTGTAACCCTACTGCTCTTATGGGGACCAGGAGCCTGCACAAAGAAGGGCTTTGCTGCAGTTTAAAGAAGTCACAGCCACTTCTGTGTAATACCAGTCCTATCCCTATCACACAAGCAGGTCAAGGCATGGGTCAAACAAACTGCTGATCTTGGTTCATTATGATACACAGACGTACACAGATGTGCCCCGAGTTTCTCTGTTTTTTTTTTTTTTTTTTTTTTTTTTTTTTTTTTTTTTTTTTTTTTTTTTTTTTTTTCCCTCTTTGGACTGTTTAAACAAATAGCCTCCTAATACTCTGTAGTTTGTCTGTTGGGATTTTTTTTTTTTTTTTTTTTTCCACTCATTCAATTTGTTGTTGCCATGCCCAGTAGAAGAGCAAGAAGAACAGAGTGTCCAGTGCTGTGAGTTAAATAAATGACTCCTGAAGATAGATTAATTATATTTCTTCTGTGAGAGAAATTCTCTTTACTCTTGCACAGGAAGGTGTTTATCCCAGACATTTTCACAGTGAAGGCATAGAGTGCTGGGATTTATTTTCTGTAGTGGATTATTGACTCAAGACTGATGAGAAACCCACTTGATTTTAAACACCATTATTATAAACAAGAGTGTAGGAGATGGGCAGTGTGAAATCTACTCCTACACTACTGCATTTGAAGGATTTGTATAGGGATGTGCTAATCAGCATCTTTGACTATCTTCTCTGATCAGCTTCAGTGCAGACTCATTCTGCAATGAAGCAGAGAATTTGCTCCAGTGGGCAAGGAGAATCCTGACTGCCACAAGGAGCAGCTAGGCACCTCTTGGCTTAATGACAGCTTCTGAGGAAAGCAGCCGATGAGGTGAGGGCAAGATCAGGAACAGTGGCATACCATTCCTTGCTTCTGTACAAAGGCAGTCCATAGGGACTGCTAGTAACCAGGAGAACAGCAGATCAGTCAGAGTGTGGCACATCAGTTTGTGCAGCCAGGGTGCAGAGAGACCTGTTTTCTTCTCTTTTGGGAAAGGTTGGTAGTAGATCTCCATTGAAGTAAATATGTTGACCTCCTGCTGCAGTGTCTGAGCTAAGGCAGAAATCCAGCTTGGAGAGGGGCAAAATTCCCAGTCTGACACATACACCCAGTCAAATCTCCTGAGGAGTTAAGGGGCTTCCCACAGAATCATAAAATCATATAATGGTTTGGGTTGGAAGGGATATTTAAGATCATCTAGTTCCAGATCTACAGTTGTAAGCTGGAACACTTCCTGCTAAGACTAGGTTGCTCAAAGCCTCATGCAGCCTGGCCTTGAGTGCTTCCAACAAGAAGCAACCTCTCTGGGCAACCTGTTCCAGTTTCACAGTAAAGAATTTCAACCCAATGTCTAGTCTGAATCTACCCTTATACAGTTTAAAGCCATATCCACTCATCCTGTTGCTACATGCCTTCATAGAAAGCTCCAACCCAGCTTTCCTGTAGGCCCCCTTCATGTAATGAAAGGCCACTGTAAGGTCCCCTTCTTCATTCTGTTCTCCAGGTTGAAGAGCCTAACTCTCTCATCCTGTCTCCATATGGGAGGTGCTCCAGCCCTTTGATCATCTTCTTGGTCCCCCTCTGAACCCGCTCCAAGAACTTGATGTCCTTGCTGTGTTTGCGCACCAGAACTGTTTGCAGTACTCCAGGAGAGATCTAATGATAGAAGAGCAGAGGGGGAGAATAACCTCCCTTGACTGCTGGTCACTCTTTTCTTGATGCAGCCCAAGATATGGTTGGCCTGGGCTGCCAGTGCACATTGGAGGCTCATGTTCAATCTTTCATTTACTGATGTCCCTAAATCTTTTTCCTAAAGGTGCTATCAAGATATTCTCCTCCCAATATGTATCTGTGATTGGGATTGCCCCAACCCAGGTGCAGGACCTTGCACTTGGCCTTGCTGAACTTCATGAGGTTGGCATGGGCCCACCTCTTAAGCCTGCTCAGATCCCTCTGGATAGCATCCCTTCCCTCTAGCATATCAACAGCACCACTCAGCTTGGTGTTGTCTGCAGACTTAGTGAGGCTGCACTTGATCCCACTGTCTATACTACCTACAAAGATGTTAAACAGCCCTGATCCTGGTACTGATCCTTGAGGAATGCTGTTCATAACCACTCTCTGCTTGGACACTGAGCGGATGACTGCAACTCTCCAAGTGTGATCATCCACCCAATTCCTTATCCAGTGAGTCTACTCATAAAATCCATTCTTCTCCAATTTGGTGACAAGGATGTCATGCATGTCCCAGACATCTTATTGTGGGGAATTCCAGAATCTGGAAGTCCCTAAGGGCCTCAGTTGGGAAGGAGTTTTCATGCATTCTCATAATAACTCATGATAACGCTCATGCATTCTCTGCTTGATAACTTACTGAGCAGGTGGCCAGGCAGTGAGATGAAATTTCCAGGCTGAGAAGAATTCAGAAACCAGAAATGGAGACTGATAGGAGGCATTCTGAACTAACATGAGCTGACTGACAGCACTGTCATAAGTCTCTGTAAGAGGAAGAAACAGCATCACCTTCTCATTTTGAAGAGATAGGCCATAATAACACACAAGGAGAGGGGAACTGGGCTCTTACCTCTGCTTGGATCAGAAAAAAACATCTCTCCCCTACCTCCACTGTGCCCTTAAGGAGCAACAGACACAAGGCTGGAGGGCTGAAAAAAAGGAGAAAGAAAAAGTAGCAATAAAGAAACAGGAGAATACAACCACATTAAGCAGGTCCAACTGAGGAAACACATTAGAACTAGTGCCATGAAAAAAATATGAAGAACCTTAGTAACTGGAGACTCCTTGCTAAGAGGCACCGAGGCTCCAATTTGTCATGCAGATAATTTCTCCAGATATGTTTGCTGTCTGTCAGGGGCACACATTAGTGACAAAAAGAAGAGATGACTATATCTGACAGAGCAGGATTACAACTGTCCACTCCTTCTCATTCAAGTTGGGTCTCAGGAGGCTGTGGTAAGGAAACTAAAAATTCTGTGAAGGACTTTACATACATTGGAAGGACACTGAAGAGGTCAGAGCACAAGCATTGCTCTCCTCCATTCTCCTAGTCAGCAGCTGGAACCCAGGAAGAAGGAGGAGAATTGGTCAGGTGAATGATTGGCCATGTGGACTGTGCTGTGATCAAGGCTTTGGGTTCTAAGATTTTAGATGGGCATTGGAGAGATTGGGTACATAGGCATCAGATGAAACACAACTGAACATTTGGAGCAAGAGTGTTCACAGAAGGAAGGTGGCTGGATCAATTACCAGACCTTTAAACTAGATTTAGTGGGGGAAGGGAATGGAGTTCTATATGGCAGAGAAAGGTCAGGAAACTCTGCCAGTTTAGGAAACAGCAGGGAAAACCTCTGAATAGTGCAAAGGATCTTGTAAGGAATTTTCTGAGAAGGTAATGTGTTGCCGTGTGCTTCCATGGTTCAGCCACCCCCCTGCCCTGAAATCTGGTGTTGTCCCCACACCAGGACCAAAAATTACTGTTGCACCAGTGTGATGGATGACAAAATGGCGTTTAATGTGCGCAGTTAATACCTTATATACTTTAATCACTTTGTCTGTATGTTTGAAATAAATACATGCCCAATATACATCACAGGGCAGGGTACGGAACAGGGGAGGTCTTACCATGTCACATCCTGAATCCTTGCTAATGCCTACAACAGTAATGCTGCTGATAACCCAGCTGAAATGCCCCTACACCAGTAAACACAGCCTGAGAAATTAGCAGAAGAAGCTAAAAACCACAGTTCAATTAGAAAACTATGAACTAATTGCTATCATAGCAACATTGAAGAATGATTCCCATTACTGGAGAATGATGATTGAGGTCTACAAGGTTTTCAGAAGATATAAGTAGGAAAAGAAAGATGGAGGAGTTGCACTTTGTGTTAAGGGGTAGGCAGAGTGGGAAGAGCTGCCTCTGAGAAACAGCAATCAGGTTGAGAGCATGCATGTGAAAATCAGGCACAGGACCAACAAAGGACATCTGCTGGTCTGGGTCTTCTACAGGCTGCCTGACTTGGGGAGCCTGTGGATGAGGCCTTCCTGCTCAACAGCAGGAAGTGTTATACTTGCAGGCCTTAATCTTGATAGGGGCTGTCAACCACCTGGATGTCTACTAGGAAAGCAACATGGTAGACTACAAGCTGTCCCTCAGACTGCTGAAGTCCACTGAGGATAACTTCCTCATCAAGGCGTTAGATAGACTGACTAGAGGACAAGCACTACTGGACCTGGTGCTCACTTACAAAGAGGAGCTTATTTAAAAAGTTAAGATTGGAGGTAGTCTGGGCTGTAGTGACCATGTTCTGTTAGAGTGTGTGATAATGAGGAATATGGACCTTGCAAAAAGCAAAATCAGAACCCTGAACTCAAGAGAATGAACTTTCAATTGTTTAGGAAATTATTGGACACGATCTGCTGGGAAACTGTCTCTAGAGCTTTCCTTACACCCTCCTATTCACACTCCCCCTGCCCCCCCCCTACCCCCATCCTCCTTTTACCTCCCTTTATTTATTTTTTTTTTTTGGCAGCTTGAAGCTTTAGCAGAACTTCTTTGAAAAATTTTGTGGACTCAGAAGGGTGCTTACTATACTTGATAAAAAGAGAAGATAAATCTTTCCTGTACAGCTTTCACACAGAGGAATACTTAAGAAAATGATGTTTTCATTATGCTATTGATCATAACAAGAAATATAACAAAAGAAATGAGACTGAAGTCAGGAATCAGAATATGTAAAATTGATAACCTTGTCTAAAACAGACCAAAAATCAACTGGCAGAAATATATCTATATCATGTAAAAGGAGCTCTTTAATTAATTTACCTGTGTAAAGGTAATTCAGCTTTAAAATTCTTCAGAATGGCAGCTGTGAAGATATCAGGTTCTGTGAAATTTTTCCACTGGCTGCCATTCACAGCTTCACAAGCTCCACCCTGGGACTGCTTTTGCTAGGGCTCTCCATGGGCTGTGCCTCCTTCAGACCTCTTCCACTGCTACAGTGTGGGCTTCTCCATGGCTGCTTATGGAGATCTGCTCCATGTGGTGCCAATGTGCTGCAGGCGGACAGTCTGCTCCACCATGAGCCTCTACTAGGCTGCAAAGAACTGCAGCTTTGTGCCTGGAGTGCCTGTTACCCTCCTACAGCACCGACCTTGGTGGCTGCAGGACTGTTTCTCTCATTCTCTTGCTCTCCTTTCTTAAATCTGAGCACACCCAACAATGTTCATGGCTAATCTCTGGGACTGTCTTTAAGAAATTGTGCAAGTAACGTCATGGAGTGAAAATCTGTATGAAATACAGTGTATTATTATGTACTTGCATGTATACCTGAGGATTGCTATCTGCCATAATGGCTCGGAAATGTTACATCTGTAGAAGAAAATAACTGTTCCCTGCAGTTCTTGCATCCTATTGAAGTAGGAAATTTGCAAAAGGGATCTAGTCATGATGTCCAGAATGTGAGACAATTTCACAGACCTTCCTGAGAGTGTAAGTAAAGATGAATTATTGCTTCTGCCTCGAAGTAGTCACTCATGTTGAATGTCTGTCTTTGAATCAGTGACGTAGAGGTAGAAATGTGTTACATGTATCAGTGCTTTCCATCTGGTTCCCGTTTTTCACACTCTCTTAAATTCCAGATGATATCCTCTGTGTTACAATATTTAAGATAATATGATCACCATCCCCTTTACGTCTTCATTTCCACTTAGTTTCTCCTGTCCATCATATAATGGATAAACAAAAAGCAAACACAGGCTTTCCTGTAACATCATTATGCATTATCTGACTGAGTGATTGACTGCTAGGACTTGGAACACACGTATCATTGAACTTCTGAAACTGAGTGAAATGTTGCTATTACTCATTTCCTTTCTTATGTGTTTAGTTTTTCTAGTTACAAGCCAGAGGGAAACTTACAGAGCTTAAGGGGTATTCTCTCAAAAGCCAGGGGAAATGTCAGGAAGTTGTCCTTATAGACTCACAAATGTCTGCTATCCTAATTGAGATAATATCAGATTTAAAGCAATCAAAAGCTGTTGGTGCTGATTTTATTTTTACTGTTACCATTTTCAATGTTGAAATAGCACATTATTACTTTTGTCCTAGGTAGTAGCTTATACTTTCTGTAAGATAAGTTTCACAGTTCAAATGATTGGTGAAACTAATCAAAGATCTATATTGATTTCATCTGCACATATTTCTTCTTTGTATGAATTATTATTCTCAGCTACAGTGCTATTAATTCTGGGCTTCCAAGCTGGGGATGCTGTGCTCATCTAGCCTCTGGTGTGTAAAGGAATTGCTATAGTTATCTGATCCTCTCTTCTAAGCGGAATGCAAAAGAATAAGTTTAGTAAATTAAATTAGCAGTAACACATAATTCTTTCCATTTTACATAAGATTTGTAGTAGCAATGGTTAGCACTTGACAGTTACTTATAGCAATTGCTGGTAATTAAATACTACTTCATTTTCTCAATTCAGCAATATATTTAGTTTTATAATTGTGGATTAAATCTTTTGCTGGAAATATGTTGGTTCTGTAATTAAAATTAATAAATACTAGGGCAGTTACTTTGTAAATTGTAAGTAATTCTTAGGAAACATAAGGAAAAAGGATGTGATTTATGTTATGTACTACCAAACACATTATTAGGTATATAGTGTGCCAGGTCAAAATTAATAGCTGCTTAGGTATTAAAGCTTCCAAAAGATGATTAGTGTCTGTGATTTAATTGCGCCACTTCTGTCTCTGTAACACTGCACCCAACCCAGCAGGGCTTTGCAAGGCATCTGTTTTTGCAAATGTTGTCTTTCAGATGATAGTTTATGTCCAGACCTAGTATCTTAGCAACCTGTAGTCATTAAAGAACCTATTTCTGCTTGAGGGATAAGTGTCATAATTATTGTTTGAGATATTTCATTTTGTCCACCCTAGACTTCCATCAGTGGCTGCTCAGAATCTCTTTGCTGCCTTGTGAGGCTGCACTGGGGAGCAGCTGCTGCTCTTCATGGGGTGCTGAACCAATTTTTTCTTATAAGCCTTTGCTAAGATTCTCTAAAATGAGGCAGTTTGATAAATGTATCTTGCCTGACCACTTTCCAGAGAGTGAACTTCTGTTTTATGCAGCAAGAGATTCCAGTCTCTAGGAAATCGGATTCTGCTTGAGAAATTCTGAGGATGAGATTCTGCTGTGAAACAGTCATATGAACTCAGGTGACTGCTTTGAGTGCCTTAGATCAAGTTCTCCTCTGAAGGAGAGAGAATGGGTGACCTTTATCCAAATGCCTGAGTGAATTACCAAGGAGAACTGTATTTTCTAATATTAAGCTGTAATTACTAGGGGACTGAAGGATGGGACTGATCCAGTTTAAATGTCAAAAATAAAAAAATAAAAAAATAATTATCTACCTTTAGATCTGCAAAGTAATCACGTAATCATTTGCTTGTTTACGCTCTTGTGTCATCACAGTACCAGGTGTTTATCTGGGAAACGGGCAAGCTTATGACAGACTCATCTCTTCTTCAGTTTCTGATGTGTTTTCAGTCATTGTTTATCATTGTGTCCAGTGAATTTGTGCTTTGTGCTGTTGTTTTTTAAGGTGAAAATTTTGCTTCTTTTGTATACTGTGGCATACAACTAAGTGCACTGCTGGAGCTCTCTGAATGGTTTGTATTCTGGTGTAATGATGATTAAAAACAGAGAACTGCCTAGATCACTCTATTTGCTATGTGGAAACGAAGTCACTGAACAGTTAGCCTGCATGTTGTATAGTATGTACAAAGGACTGGTTACTGACACAAACTTATCTGCTTGTTAGGAAGCAGTGGTGGGCATGAAATCCTGGAAATGTTGCATCCCACAGCAAAACATACAGATCTTTCTTTGTGTTGTATGCTGGTCGATAATGTAAAAATACCTGTGGGCAAAAGCTTTATCTAAAACTGTTAAACTTTATATATCTCCCTTGAGGTTCACATTTTGGAATGCATAATGCATGCATTTATTTTATTTGTGTGTGTTTGTATGTTATATTCCTTTAATAAGACTGGGTCATGAAAGAAGAAGAGGTATTCTTCCCATGAAAAATTATTTAAACTGTTCAGGAATAGATGGTTTTGGGGAACACTACAAGTAGTAGGAAAAAAATAATGAGGAACTTTCATCAGAAGCTGGGAGCCTGTAAATCAAACAGGGAGAATCTAGTCAGACTGCGGGAGCTGTAGGGCATACCTATTTGTTGACACTTAATATTGCTCAATTTGAAATAACAGGGCTGGAAAGAGCAACTGTTTTTTCTGTCTCTTGTAACCTTTCTCATAAAGTTACATTTCTGTGTTTTGTTCAAGTACATTATTGCTTCTTTTGGCCTCAAAGTCCTCTGGCCTCTTGAGAAGTTCACTTTGGCATTATCTGCCTTGGATGTCTGAAGAGACCTCAGTACGTCCTTCTACAAAAGTAGATTAGCACTTTACAGAATCATAGAATCATAGGGTCATAGAATTACCCAGGTTGGAAAAGACCTTGAAGATCATCAGGTCCAACCACAGCCTAACCATAGTACCCTAACTCTAACAACCCTCTGCTAAATCATATCCCTGAGCATCACATCCAAACGGCTCTTAAACACATCCAAGGATGGCAATTCAACCACCTCCCTGAGGAGCCTATTCCAGTACTTAACTACCCTTTCTGTAAAGGTGTTTCCTAATAACCAACCTAAATTTGCCCTGGTGCAACTTGAGGCCATTTCCCCTCATCCTGTCACTTGTCACCAGTGAGAAGAGCCTTGCCCCATTCTCACTGTGAGAACCTTTCAGGTACTGGAAGAGGGCGATAAGGTTTCCCCTCAGCCTCCTTTTCCCCAGACTAAACAGCCTCAGCTTCCTTAGCCTCTCCTCATAGAGCTGATTCTCCAAGCCCTTCACGAGCCTTGTTGCCCTTCTCTGGACCTGCTCCAGTATCTCCATGTCTTTCCTGTGCTGAGGTGCCCAAAACTGAGCACAGTACTTGAGGTGAGGCCTCACCAATGCCGAGTACAGGGCCAGGATGACTTCTCTAGTCCTGCTCACCACACCGTTCTTGATACAAGTTAGGATGCCATTGGCCCTCTTGGCTGCCTGGGCTCACTGCTGGCTCATATTCAGCTGACTGTCCATCAGCACACCAAGGTCCCTTTCCATCTGGGAGCTTTCCAGCCACACCTCCCCCAAGCCTGTAGGGTTGCCTGGGGTTGTTGTGACCAAAAAGCAGGACCTGACACTTGGCCCTATTGAAACTCAGATGTGGTGGTTTTTGTTGTTGTTGTTGTTTTTCTGTAGATGTTGTTTGGCAGTCAATTTATTGGTTTTTAAATCTAAGAACTGATGGTGTGTTACAGGATTAATCTGTTGTCTGTTGTGTGAAAAATGTTAGTAGGCATAAATGTAAACTGTTTTTAAACAGGATTCATAAATCTGTAGAAACTGTAGTAATTACTGGTGTAATAGCAAGCGAATAATATAATTTAATTTGTCTCTTGGCGTTGCAACTCTGGCAAGATGGGTATTTTGGTGTCTGCCTCTTCTTGACCTTCTCACTAGTTCTTCTACTCCTTAAATTTATGGCCAGCCACTGGTGCATGTTAGCTATCTTGGCTGTGTTGAGCTTGTGAAAAGGAAGAAATGAAGCAACCCACAGTGGCACCAGTCCAAACTATCTGCAGTTTGGCTCTTCACCAGACAAATCAGCATACAAATAATATCCCTTCACTTTTGCCAACCCAGACTATTAAAAAAAAATATCAAAACATCTTGTCTTTATTTTAAATTTTAAAGAGGCAGATTAATTTTATTAGTTAAACAACTTTAAGGTTGGAAGGGAGCAGGGCTTTACCTTGGCTCCAGGAATGTTCTCTCATGCGTTGCAATATGAAGTCTAAGTCTTGCTACCAACTTGTCCCTAACCTCCACTCAAAGCTAAAGTAATAAAGCAAACTTATCATTTGAAATTTAGTGACATGACTCCAAAGAATTGAAGAGGGAGAGCAGAAGGAACAAGAGCAGCTGCTTCTGCCTTATGAGATTGTTCTCAAGAGGAAGCTGTTTCTGTAGTGAGCTGCATGCTGGAACAGATGCAAACTGTAGCAAGGGCATTAGTAGTTATTATAACAGGGACAGGGTTGGAAATTTTGCTGGGACCCAGCTTTCAATATAATAATTGCATCTTTTATTCCCAAAGTCAGATACTTGGAAGCCTCTAATCTAGGAGGGGATTAGTGAACTCAGCTTCATTAACTTTAGGCAAATGTCACTTCTGTTTTCTTTCTTTCTTTGGTAATACTGATGCAATTATTATAAACATTCAGCAATACCTGCATGCACTGTGTTGATATTCAGAAGTGTCCCATTCAACTCCTTCTGAAATGGCTCAAGAATGGAAGCCCCGATAACAACTGTAATTTTATCCTGTACCTGAAATGAGCTCTGTTTCAAAGTTTGCTACTGTCTTGATACTGTAGCTGCTGTGCTATTGAGATCTATACTAGGATTTATAGTACACAACCAGTATATTCTACAAATAGAATATGACCATTCTATTGTCACACATTATTTCCTGTCTTTCTTATTATAAATTAGAGGTCAAATTATCCAACTTAAATTAAAGCTTTTGTCTCCTTTATGCTTCAAATTTTATTCCTTCCTCATGATACTATATGGAAAAAAGGAAGGAAAGAAATGAACATTCCATAAACTTCCACTGCATCTTTTATCATAGATAATTTAAAAAAATCAAATTAGAATTTTGTTATTTTATATTTTATTATTTTTTCTTATTCTTAAATTTGATTTTTTTGTTTAGTAAGCATTTTTCAGGTAACACTGTGTTTCAACGCAGAACACCATGTAACACAGGAATCTGGTGAACTGGATTATATTCCTATTATTCAGCCCTACAAGTAACCTTTGCCACAACAACCATGCTACCCTACACAAAAGCATCTGCTAATTTAGGATACAAAGATTTGAAAGTTTTCAACCTGGTGCATTTGCAACATGATTTAATTTTTGATGAGCACCTGCAGCTACTAGCCATTATATCTGAAGCTGCAGATGATTGGAGTCTCTGTACAATTGGATCCCTTGTTTTTTTCAGAACACCCACATCAGCCAACTCTTAAAATTTTGGCTTAAACTCTCTACATACCCATTTCCCAAATCTAAAATTAGGATAATGATCTCTATCTTTTGTAAATAGCTTTAGCCATGCAGCTGAGATATACAATATAAATGCTAAATAATTCCATTATTATAGGTGTGGAGTCAAACACTTCTTCATAATTTCCAACTGCTTTTGTCACTATATTGTACTAGCAGATTATCATCTTTCTGAACAGCTGGTAGGTCTTTGTTGAATTCTCTTTTTTATACATTTATATATTTTTAATGCATTCTACTGAGCACATGCAGCCCAAGTTATGTCATTCCTTTCTCTCCTCATTGCGCCACTGGCTGTACCTTCAGATCCCAGAGGAATAATTCTTGTTTGTCACTGTTACTGATGCTACAACCCATCATTTGAGATCTGTGCAGGGATAGCTTTAGATTAGATATGGCCCATGTTTCTGCTTACAATGCCTGTCATTTTGCAAGACAAAGGAGGGTGTCTTGGGAAAAAGACAAACAGATGACCAGCGTTTAGGAGAAGAATTAACTCAGTCTTTGAGTGTCAAGAAGAGAGGCAGAGTGGTAGAAAATGAGATCTTCCCTCAGATTTTTTGAACCCAGACAGACTTCACTTAAAGTATTAGTTCCTTTATTTTCCTAAGAGTTCATTGCTTTGCCATGCTTTAGAATAGAAAATTTTTCAAATTAGCTGCCACTCTTTCCGTTTTTCCCGTTCTTTATCCTGGTGTTATCATTCGAGTTGTATATCCCCTGTTTTCCAAACAGAGTCAATTACATACTGACACTACATCAGCATGGAGCTCAGTTCAGTAAGCAACATCTTGTAACTGGATAGATATCAACCCTCCAGTGCTGCTTGTTCCATATTGGGGGAACATTTGCTTTATCATTTTTCTATATAGACATGCTTTCCAAACAACTTATTGAGGCTTACTGTTATTTTGTACTGCTTTTACTTTCTTAATACTAAAATAGTAAAACATAAAATGATGCTCTTAAAAATTAGTCCACTATATTTCCAACAGTTTTCATTTTGCAAGCATGAAAATCTGGGTTAGAGTAACTATATTTGCATAAGAGTTGTGATAAAACTCTACTTAGGTAGATCCTGGCTAGTCTTCATGCAACTGGTTAGGCCGTTCTGACTGAGAGGATTTTAAAAGTATCTAAAGGGTGAGTGTCAAGAGGATGGGGCTAGGCTCTTTGCAGTTGTGCTCAGTGAAAAGATAAGGTGTGACAGGCAAAAACTGGAACACAGGAAGTTCCACCTGAACATGAGAAAGAACTTCTTTATTGTGAAGATGGCAGAACACTGGAACAGGCTGTCCACAGAGATTGTGGAACCTCCTTCTCTGGAAATACTCAAAGCCTGCCAGGATGCTTTCCTGTACAGCCTACTGTTGGGAACTTGCTTTATCAGGGTCTTGGACTTCCTAATCCAGATGTCCCTTTCAACCCCTAAGATTCCATGATTCTATGACTATCTTGACTCTTCTGTTAATGTTTATGTATTAATTAACTTCAGCTGAGTACTCAGAACAGACAGTGTTTCAGTGAAAACTCAGTGAAACACAGAATAGATAGATTTATTTTCTGAATGTCTGGCTTTATCTTCTTACTGTTTCATTTACACGCTGTGTGACTATATAACCTCCCTGTAACATTTACTTGGGGTTTCCTGATAAGAAACTGAAGTCTTTTAAATAAAGACTCTCAATTAGACTCATGGAATGGGGGTTGGAATTAAATGATCTTTAAGAGACTTTTCAACAACAGGCTATTGTGTCATGGTTTTGTGCTGTTGCTGTCAATATTCTACATCATGACATCATGTGCAGTATGAATCATTAACTGAGGGTACAAATAGTGGCAAACTATTTTGGTGGTATAAGAAAGTGTAGTTGTTAATGGCATACGGAAGTATAATAGAGGGTATGTAGAAGTGTAACAGAGGGTATGTGGAAATGTAATAGAGGGTATGTGGAAGTGTAACAGAGGGTATGTGGAAATGTAGCAGAGGGTATGTGGAAGTGTGAAAGGTTCATGCTCCAGTTCCGTGGAATGGCAGCATCCCAAGTACTCAGCTCTTGGAGGAGAACTACATATCCCAGAGGACGACGTGGCCAGAGACGAATCACTGGAGGAGGACACATATATAATCTCGCTCCCAGGCTGGAATGTTCTTTCTTTCGCTCTGTCTCTTGGAGCGCTCCATCCCTGTCGTCTCTCTCTCTCTCGCAACGTTCCAGCCCGTCGCCTAGAGATCACAGTAGGCCTCCCGGTTCTTGGGACTCTTTTTCTCTCTTTCTCTCTTTCTCTCTCTCTCTGTCTTGTTCAATTTAGTAGTCGCAATTATATTGTATCATATTGTGTTATCTTGTATTCCAATATTGTATTTAGTAAAATAAGTTTTCTCCTTAGATTGCTGCCACTGTTTTTGTCCATTACCCTCCTTCCAGGGACAGCAGCCTCTATCACAGGTAAATCTAGATAACCCAATTACACTATTGTATGATTCTGTTGATGATTCTTTATACAGTGGAAAACTGCTGATTCCACATACACTGAAATGGGCACCAACATGATGCTACCAGGATACCTCATATATTTGCCTGGATGTTCCCCTGCTCACAGGAAAATCACTCTGATTGCTGTTACTCTGCTCCATCTGAACATGGAAGTAGTTTGACTTCTCTTCTGACTAAGACCAAAAAGTCCAATCCATGTCCCGTGGGCAGCATGCAGCCCAGTCCAGTCTGTCTTGAGGCTCCTCCTTGCCTCATGCCATCATGGTGGTGGCTCTGCCCCGCTGTGTGCAGTTGGTAATTCCAAGCTCAGGGCTTCCTGATAGGTAATTGTAACAGCACTGCTCTCACTGTTTGCACATTTTATTATACCTTTTCCCATTTTTTAAATTATTTTGGACTCTTACTGTACCATCCTTTCTCTCTGCTCTTTCGTTCCAAGTAAACAGTTCACTCTAGTCTCTAATTAATTTTCAAGTTTTGTCTCAGTTTAGCAATTTCTGCATCTAAATTTAACATTCTAATACTGTTACCCAAGCAATCTTTGTTGCATATGCCATTTCTCATACACTGGTACAGCTGATCTTTCAGAAACCCTCTAGAAATTCCCCAGTGTCCTTCTCAAATTGTCTGTGGGGTTAGTCTGTGATAAAATTTCCCATTTAGCATTTCTGTTACTTGTGATATTCATCAATGTCTTACATCATGACTTAGATGTTTTGGTGTCCTTTCACTCAGAGGCATCTCAGCTGCCTGCAGCTTTAACATGTTCTACTAAGAATTTGTAAAGATATATTGCAGTAGTGATTAAGCTATCATTATAGAGACAATTTATGCTAAATTCAAAAATATCTTTGTGGTCATTCAATCAGCTTTAAATCTACCTTACTCTCTACTAACCCATACTTCGTCTGCTTCTGATGATGGTATTATGGGAGATAGTCAAAGCCTTTAATGAAGTCCAGGAATACAGTACCTACTGTTCATCCCTCATCTATCAAGTTGATCATTTCATTATTGAAGCTTATCAGATTGATCACTTATAACTTTCTCTTGGTGATTCCACACTGAATACTAGTGGTGATTTTTTTCTCCTTCATGCGGAAATAGTTTTCAGGATTAGCTTTTCAATCGCTTTTCAGGGACAGATTAGGCTGACTCACCTTCACTTCCCTGCATCCTCCTTCCTGTTCTGCTTGAAAATGGGAGTAGTATTTTATTTCCTGTGGTCTTCAGACACTCCATCCATTTACCACAATCAAGCAAAGATTGTAGGGTGGTCTTGTAATCGCATCTGTCAGCAATCTCAGCACTCATAGGTCAATCCAATTAGGGCCCATGCTAAAGACTGAGGCAAAGAAGATATTTAGTACCTGGGAATTCTCACTGTTCCAGGTAACTAAATCTCCTTTTTCCTTCAGAAGTGGGTCTACATTTTCCTTTGTCTTCCTTTTGTCGTATACATAGTTGCAGAAGCCCTTCTTGTTTTCCTTAATATCCTTAGCAGTTTCTTCTAGAATTTTACTTTCCTAGCTTAATCCCTGACTGCTCAGTGTCTCTGTAATCCTCCTGGGTTACCTTTCCTTTCCACGCCCTCTGACAGTTTCCTTCTTGTGTTTGACTTCAGCCAGAAACTCCTTTTTCATCCATGCACAGATTCATAGAATATCCCAAGTTGAAAGGCACCCATAAGGATCATCAGAGAGTCCAACTTTGCTCTTCACATAGGACCACCCAAAAATCAGACCATGTGACTGAGACCATTGTCCAGATGCTTCCTGAACTCTGGCAAACTTGGTGCCATGATGTCTTGCTCCAATTATCAGAGTGAGAGGATGTTCTTTGATATATGTATGAGATTAAGAAATAATGGCTAAATATTGGTCTGACCAGTTTAGTACAAATCCAGTTACTAAGGGAGATGGGGAAGGGAAAGGAGCAACAATTATGAATTAGGTGATGGGGAAGGAAAAGTAGGTGATAGGAAAGGAGCAAGAATTATGTAAAGCAGGGAAAACTGCTAGCAAGATCCAGCAGTGTCCTGTTGCATGCCATTCTGATGGTCCAAAATCAATACTGAGCAAAAGCACAGGGGAGAGCATCAGCAGAGGGGCTGGCCTTAGGCAGAAAGCAGTTACAGCAACAAGTCCAGGAGAAAGAGGCAGGTCTCAGGTAGTAGGTCCAGGAGAGTCTGTCAGCAGGCAGGTATTATGTCATAAGGCATCTGATATCCAACACCTACCTTCTTGTTTGTAGGTCCCTTTATTACCCTTCTTCTGCCAATAAGGCATTCCTGGACAATTATGTAAGAGTCATATGCAGCACCCCTGAGCATGCAGTTATGACTGCCTCCCTTGAGATGAGCCATTTCTTCCTGTCACCTGTCACCAATGAGAAGAGATCAACCCTACCCTTGCTGCAATCATCTTCCAGGTATTTGAAGAGATTGGTAAGATCTTCCCTCAGCCTATGCTTCCCCAGACTAAGCAGCCCTGGAATTTCATTCTTTAAAGGTCCCTTTGAACTCAAACATTTCTATGACACCTATGTTTACATATGGGTTTTTGTTGCTGTTTTGAAATGTTATTCACTCTTTAGTAGTACTTCAGCAGCTTGTCTGTGTAGTTGTATTTTTCACTAAGTGCAGTTTTAATACTTCGTCCTATAATCAAAGTGTTGAAAAAGTTACAGTAGCAGACATACAATAAATAGTGTGACATGCCTAACAAAATTTTTTCAGATATTGTTTCAGCATATTTGGAAAGAAAAGAAGCATCTGAAACTTAGAATGAACACAAGGCTCCATTTTTACTGTATAGTTGTAGTTTTACCAATATAAATTTTGAAAAATATCCATGAAACAGAAGAAACAGTCTGAAGTATTCTTTTAAGAAATAAATAAGTTTGGGAATATTTCTGCTTTTTGAAATTCATTACTGAATCCCTGCCATCATTACAGATGGGCATATCTTAGTAGTTACCATTACCAGAAGTAAGCAGGAGTTATTCTTAATTGCCATTCATGCTATCTGTTTGACAGCACTGTATTTCATCTGAAATACTTTTCCACTTCCTTTCCTTTCTTTCTATTGCTTACTTATCCTAGCTGAAACTAATGAAAACTCTTTGCTTAGTTTTTGAAAAATTATCCTTAATTTTTTTTGTACATAGAAGGTACAGTATTTTCTCTCCGAATGATCTTCTCATGTTTTAACCTCTTTTACCTCTTTAGGTATTTCCTGTTCTTTCTGATGACTAAATGTAGCATTTCTTTGTTGAACTATCTTTTATATCAACATTTATTGTTTTTCTGCTTGCGTTTAGTATCCATGTTTGAGGTGATTACTTAGCTAATTGCATCTGAAATCCTGAAATCCTTTTCTAGAAGTCTTTTTCTGGAAGTTTTTCCCTTTGGCTTTTCCATATTTCCTTTTTTTTTTTTTTTTTTTTGTACTTTTGTCAGTGCAGCTGTCTTTATGAACCAATACTCTTAATTTCTCATAATCTATCCTTTTGAAGTTGAGAACCTTAGGGCACAGTCATACACTCATTTCTGAAATAGATGTAGCAATTTAAGATGTCATTACCCGATGGCTATTCATTAATACCCTTCAGTTGTTTGAAATTATTGGAACTATGGGGACTGATAACTGATGACATAAACATTTTCAGACCATTTCAGAATGAAGTGTAGCAGGTTTGCTTATACTCCTTTTATCAGTACTTTTCACATCTGTTTTATTTTGTGCTGAAATACATTTCCACACTGATTAATTATCTCTCAGCTGAAGACATGGTTACAGATTACCTGAGAGTATTAATTGTAGCACATTGCAGTCCACCTAACAACACTTTGGAGTAGTTGACTGGGAGGGACCTATAGAAGCCCTTTCTTCCAGCCTCCCTCTGCTTGTACAGTGGAATTCCATTCATGATCACAACAGCTGCAAACATAACTTGCCATGGTTGCAATACTTTCAAGGAAGAAGATTCTACAAGAGTATGTGGTATCTTTTGAATTTTGGACATGCTTATCTATCATTACATGTCAATGAGTTCGAGAAATGTTAATTCCAATGTTAATTAATGAAAAATATCTAGGACTAGTATTCTGGTTATCTGTGTTTGCTTACTTGCCTTAAATCCAATGTCATCTTTCTTTACAATCTCTTTAGTTTGTGTTAGATAAAAACTACAATGTACGCTGTCAGTATTTGATAGGTAAGTAGGGAAAATCTGGATCTGTTTCCAAGGATGAAATTCACATACTGTAAATGAGCTGCATTGTAGTCTGTTGTTTTGAACATATTTATCTATTTGTGCTATAAAATGCCCCTTTTTTTCTTTTCTTTTTTCTTTTTAACCATCATCATGCTTCTACATTTAAATACAAGTGATTAGCTGCTGATCTGAGAAATGAACACTGAAGTGCCAAGAGAAGTACGGTTTCTTATAATAAAATCTATGAATTTTTCTTTTCCTTCAAATTATTCTGCTATTTGTCATTAGTTATTATCTCTTCTTATAAAAGCTTTTATCTTTTTCCTGGCCTCTTACAGGGGAGCAAAAATAATAGCCCCATGTTCTGCGTATCCAATGAAATGACTGGAGCAGATGGAGGCACTGTTATGTGAATGACTTAGAAAGTCAAAATTTGTTTGAGTAATCTGCTCAGAATATGCCTACAGATAGTTAACATCTATTTATAATCACTCACAAATATTTTCTGTTTTATGTATATATAATTGGGGTGGATTCATGAATGATTTATGAACAAAGAAGAAAAACTGCATTTGTCAGATGAATTATCTACAGTGGGAAATTTAACCTAGCCCATTAAAGGTCCTGTATTTTGAGTTTAAATGTTATTAGGGTCAACTTGTGTGACGGAATTTTTTAATAAATACATAATGATAGAAGTGGTTCATTAATGTTTTTCCTTCAAGTCATACTGATTCATATAATGATACATATGTCAAAATAGTCTTCAAAACAACTAAATTGGAATGACATTTACTCCATGGAAATTCTATGCAGATCAATCAGGGAAAGGTTTTTCTATTACACGACCTTTTCATTAAGATGATGACAATTTTAAAAATACTTCAGCATGAAAATGGTAAAAAATATCACTAAATGTCCATCAGATTCTCCGAACAGGTCATTTCCAAGCTAGTGAATTTCTTGGTTGGTTACACATCCTCATTTTCATTTAAAGATGCCACAAAATGCATTCACTGCTGGGCAGCAATTAGTGTTTAATCAGGTCTTATGGCTGAAATATTTGTCAGCAGCAATGGAGAGGAATCATTTAGTTCATTTCTGAAGTTCAGTGCTGTCCTCTGTGTAAAGCAATGCTCATTAGCATTCAGAACCATTGCACGGACAGCCTTTCCAGTGCTTTATCTCAGATGGCTCTTTTTATCACTTGGAATGATTAGTGTCTTTACTAAAAAGCTCTTCAGGAATCTTTCTCAAGTAAAAATTCCCTATTATTGTTTACGGATCATTTGTTTCCAGTTTGTTTAGCTGTAGACAGGATTTTTATATTAAAAATATCACAATGTTCCTTTATTTTTTGTTAACTCATTTTAACTTGAAGATAGAACTGTGCCTCTGGGATTCAAAACAGCTCTCTGTGTGACTTAGAAAAGCACACAAACTGATTGAATATTACAAAACCGTCCATTTCCCATTGCTATCAGGAAAAAGAAAATGAAAGATTGATGTTTTCTCCACTTTTGTGAAATAGAAAAAAGAAGCTAAGTGTAGAAGCATCAGAATGGAAAATGCCCTACCCCCATTTTACCATGAAAGACTCGGAGTTGTTTCAGAGAGAGGAGAGAATCAAATGAACAGTAGTGCTGTCGGAAAACAAATGGTGCCTGTGCTTTTTTTCCTCTGTTACAGATGTTAAGTATGATTGCTGAGCAAAATAACTAAAAGCCATATCTGCTTTATTCTACATCCTTGCTGCTGATTGCACTACAGAGCCCCAGTAAAGACCCATCAAACATATCTAATATCTGCTGAGAGTGCATCAGTGAATTTTGGGTTTCCACAAGTAAGTTTTCAGGGAAGAAAGTGAGTGAAAGCAGTCTCATCTTTACTTGCCAGCAAGACTAAGCTATGCTACTCAGTTTTACATTTATGTTACTCTTTACAGAGATTCTACATCATTTCAATAAATTACAGTATTTAATTAGAAAATGTCAGAATGTGTAGCAAATTTACAATGTTTGGGACATCAGAAATACATATTTTAAAAAATTTATGACAGAAAAGCAAGGCACTACTGGCAAGTCCATCTCTTTGAAGGAATTACCATTTATGTTTGACTTTGTACCTGACTCTCCAGCAAGAATTGAATTTGGCTGTAGAACATAGGAGTTTTATTTTATCAGGATAAAATTGTCTCATCAAGATTGGATTTGGCTCATCACTGGACAGCAGTGTGTACAGTGTGAGGGAACAGAAGGCTCTAATTTTCATATTCTTCAGCTTAACACTTGTCTGCTGTCTGCTCCTTTTTTTTTTTTTTTTTTTTTTTTTTTTTTTTTTTTTTTACTCATTCTTTCTCCTATTCATCTTTAACAACTTCACATTTTAGCTTCACATTTTTTTAGTGGTCACTGCAGGAAGACATGGATAGTATGAAAGATCAATACTTCAATAATTTCTGAAAAAATACAAATACAAAGCTTATATATATATTTTTTTTCAATCGCTTTTCTTATAAGAAATTTGAAGAATGGACAAGAGATAAGTTTATATCATATCAACATAGGAGTGAAAAGAAGTCTTAGATCACTGCAACAACATAATGCAATACTTTTCTCACACTGGTCTTTTCCTCTGCTCTTTTGGTAAATCCTTCTGGAGTGCATGCATCGGTATGTAATCAGAAGCTGTTTATGTTTTAGATTAGGATGGGATAGCTGTGCCAAAGTAAGGTAAAAGATGCAACTGGATTTATTTTTCTTATTTCCACTGATACTAGCAGCTGAATAATACTTTTCAGTGCCTTATAAATATTCCAGGGGCAAAAGTATATATCCTATATTACAGAATTTATTATTTTTAAAGAGTCTCAGACAGTGGACATTAAAGACAATTTAAAAAAATTGCATTTTCATAACAGTTGATTTCTGGAAAGAGTTGTTTGAATATTTAATCCATAGTGGTGAGCTCATATTTTGTATGTTTGCCTTACAAGCAAAGTGAATCATAATGTTGGTCCACTTTATCAAGGTACCATAGGGAAGTTTTTTTCCCTTCAAAATCAGAAAGCTTTAAATCTGGAGTATAAGTGCTACCAATTCTGAGATTCTAACTTTATGTTTACATTATCAGAGAGTAGGTATTTGACAGCAGGAGTTCACCTCACAGTCGTATATAAGCTGTTTCTTTTCTGAAGGACTGCCTCTCAGAGAGGTTTCTCCTCTTAAAGGGACTACAATAAACTTCCACTGAAACAGTTTTACACAGTTTCTCTAAGCTGTCAACATCTTTAGGAACTGTAATTCTACTGTCCCAGCCTTGCTTGCTTTCCTTTTTAATGTAAAATATGTTTACACTCTACAAAAGTATGTTTTTATATGCAATAAGGACAGATACTCATTCATTTGTAATTTGTGAGGTACAAGGTAGGCACAGGCTCAAATGAAGGCTCCATAGGGAGGGGATTAAAGAAGTCTATGTGTTGTTTTAGCAAGGCACTGAAGTCTGTTCACTGAATGTGAAAGACCGGAATCTATGATTGAAATCAGACACTGAAGAGAGCTGGATAGTGTCTGATATAGTATAATATAGTATTATAGATACATGATCAGAAACCCAAATCTCCCAGGAGTTGATTTCTCACCTTAGTATTGAGGGGTTCAAGCAGAAAGAAAATCTAAGCAGCTATATATCAAATGCTATATATCAAACAGTTGTTGATCATTCTCTAATTTTAACTTGACTTCAATGACACAAAAGATAGGTATGGAGACCTCTGAGTTAGTGCAAAGATGGAAGGATCTGCTGATTATCAAGATCTGAATCTCATCATTAGAAACCTGAAATTTCTGTTTTTTTTTTTTTTTTTTTTTTAAACTTTTAAAAAAAAACTTTTTTTTTTTTTTTTTTTTTTTTTTTTTTTTTTTTTTTTTTAAATCTCTACGTTCTCCAGACAGTCCCAAACTGTTCACAAAAAAATGGAGTGTTGTTACTGATGTGGCAACAAAATTTACAGACTTTCATATAAAAGACTGTCTTGTTATTCTGTTCCTTGAATAGGTCACTGCAGTTAATTTAGAGCCTGACTATCAGTATCTCCACCATATTCACACCTCAAATTCAAGTGACGACTTTGATCAGATAATTGTTTAAACATTTGGCAGATCCATTAATGGTTTCTGTATTGGATCTTGCATGCTTGGGAGTCAGTCAACTACAAACCTTAGCGTGGTATAAGTTTTCAGTCCTATAAGTGCTAATCTGGTAGATTTTTGTGTGTAAGTCTGTCAGGGACAAATACTGCAGAGGCAAGATAATTAGTTTTGCTCAGGTATGTAGCAGGTAAAAAGAAGAAAAAGATTTTTTTAAAGCATAGTGACTAGATTTGTCCATGAAAAATGTCATTAGATTTAATTTAATGTCACTTAAAATCTAAGGTCTGGAGTATGTATCAGGAATGGGTGAATGCATTAACAGTTAGTAAATTGGAAAGTAGAAATAAAAATATCATTTGAAGTGAGTGTGTACAGGTACGAACAGTTTCTAATTAAATGGGGTGTGTTATGAATGAGAAGTACATGACACCACTGAGCATATTGAAGGAAAACCTTTAAACAAACTGTTTATTTTTTTTCAGTAAGAAAGCGATGAACAGTAGAATTTTCAAACTATGTAATCACTAAAGTAAACAGCAAGATATTCATTAGACAAATTGTAGTTTACATTAGGAAACTAGAATGGAGCTCTAAAGGGCAAAGAAGCATAATTATTTAGGTCAGCATTCAAAATGAATCCGTGCGAATGCTAAGAACAACACACTGATGTATCAGGAGGCAAGTGGGCCATAACAGGGAACTCATGACTGGACCTTAATGCAAAATATTATGTACAGGGTTTGGAAGTGAGAACAGATGACAAAGGAAGTTAAGAGAAACTTTAACCTGCAACACATGGAAATTGTTAGGAACACAAAACTTCATGCACAGCTGAAATTTTCAAGAAATCTGAAATACAACAAGAATGATTTTACCCCCAAAACTCGTAGTTAAATAACCAAAAATGAAAATGTAGTCCTGCTGCTCACTGGGAATCAGTGAAAAAGGAGGCATATAATGTTTTGGGTTTTTTTAACCCTCATACATCACCAACAAATTCTCAAAGGCCTTTTTGCCTAAAAACAGTGTTCAAGAAATCAAGAAACTGGAAAAGAAGTGAGTTGTCTCTTTCTTGATAAACAATACCCAAAAAACAATGATCTGCTCTTTGTGGAATGCATGTGAAGATGTTGTTGTGAGGTTGCATTGATCATCTGTAAATGTGGTAAAAATCCCTGATGACTGGATAAAAGGATGTGGCTCTCATCTTTAAAACTTGGAAGAACTAAAATTTAGTGCTTTCATATGGGAAAATCATAGAACAAGTCTGCTTGGAAACCAGTTCTCTATACTTGAAGCAAAAGTAGGTTTATGAAAATAATCACTTAGGATTCAGAAGGAATAAGTAATATAAGTCTCAGCCAGCCTGTTTGACTTCAATGTTTTGCTTTGTGGATGAGAGTAGATAGTTTTCTACGTTCTACGTATGTTGCTCTGAAAATATTTCCTCCTATTTTTTTTTTTTTTTAAGTTTCCTTTTTTCCTATGGAAACTACAACGAAAAACACTCTAATAGAGCAAATTCTCAGCTATAAAACATTGTTTCTCAACATAGTCACTACCATTAGCCATGCCTTTTTTTTTTCTTTCTTTTTTTTTTTTTTTTTTTTTTTTTTTTTTCCCAGCAAAAATCAAGAGTCTGCATCCCTTGCTCATCAAACTCTGCACCAGCAGAGGTGACCACTGTCACTGTCACCACTGCTGAAACACACCACTATGCTCACATTCACTATTTGGTCTCAAAAGAATTTGAGCAAGCACCAGTGTACATCAGTGGGTGCCAAGTTTTCTGCATAGAAGAATTCACTGACATACTTTTGCTTCATTCATACATCCACATCAGACATCAGTTTGTCAGATTTTGTGCTCCTGCTGCCGTCTGTTATGTGACAACAAAACGTAATGCAACACTGGTGGGAAAGTTCAACTTCTATTACCATACCACCAGCATTTGCCACTAATGTCATGGGCCAGCATAATAATAAAATAGGAGGCATTACTTTTGAAGCAGCTCTCCTTCAATGTCTATCTCAAATTTAGGAAGTATTTTGACCTACTATCCTGTAGAATACTTGTACAAGATGGGATGTCATAGACCACCGTTCTTGGCCTAATACTTAGTTGAAAACACAGCTAAACTAACAGTATTGAATTGTAGGGCTTAATAGTTCATACTCTACCAGAAGGTGGTTAAAAGCAGAGTGATTTTATCCTGTGATTTAACGCTAGTAGCCTAAAACCACAGAGCTACTCTATCACTCTCCATTCTCAAGGAGACAGGAGGATAAAATATGATGAAAAAACTCACAAGTTGAGGTAAACAAAGGGTGATTACTCACCAGTGATGGCGACAGACAAAATAGGCTCAGCCTAAGAGAGATTAATGTAATTTATTTCCATTTGATAACAAAGCAGAATAGAGAGAGGCAAATGCAAACTAAAACCAACTTCTCCCATCCAGCTTCTCCTCCTTCCAAGCAGTGCATAAGAATGGGAAATGGAAAGTTGCAGTCAGTTGCAGTAATGCTTTGTACCTGCCACTCATTTATTCTCTCTCCTCGCCTGCTCCTCTGTGTGGTTCCCCCTACTAAACACTGTTTGTAATGAATGAATTCAATTTGAGCTTCCAACAGGCTGCAGTTCTTCAAGAACTGCTTCAAAGTGAGTCTCTACCACTCAGAAGCAGACTGGTCCAGCGTGGGTCTCCCATGGACTGAATGCAGCTCATACCAGAAAACTAAATCCTGAGTGGGGTCTCCATGGGCTGTGGCCTTCACATGGCACATGGCCACAGGAGATATGCAGGCAAAACTGCAGCTCATTTAAAACATTGCAGCAATGAGCCAAGGACCACAGAGACAACAGGAGAAGGGAATGAAGAAACTCAAGGGAAATCCCTAAGAGGAATTAAAGAGCTACCCTGCAAGAAGAAAACAGCATGGGCTGTTCAGAGAAGGACCACTAAGATATCAGAGAGCTGGAACACTGCTCCTATGAAGAAAGTTTGAGGAATCTGGGCTTGTTTAGCTTGGAAAGGAGAAGGTGCCAGGGAGACCTCACTGTGGCCTTCCAATACTTGAAGGGAACATATGATCAGGAAAGGGAACAACTGTTTACATGCATTGATAGTAATAGTACAAGTGGGAATGGTTTCAAACTAAGACTGAGGAGATGTATGTTAGATATTAGGGGGAAGCTTTTCAATCAGAAGGTAGTGATGCACTGGAACAGGTTGCCTAGGGAGGTTGTGGATGCCCCCATCTCTGGAGACCATTCAAGGCCAGGTTGGATGTGGCTCTGGGCAGCCTGGTCTGGTGATTGGCGGCCCTGTACATATCAGGGGGGTTGAAACCAGATGGTCTTTGAGGTCCTTTTCAACTGAGGCCATTCTATGATTCTATGATTCTGTGATTCTATGATTTTATGACTCTATGAAATGACTGTTATTAAAACACTGTTCATTATCGCAGGAATTGATCTGCATTGCAAAGGCCCTGAAATTAGTCACTATATGGAGTACAGAACATAAAAAAAACCAAGAGCAACTGACTGACGTATTTTCTATGACACTGTGGAATCCAATGTAAAAATACCTTCAGAATAGAAGCTGTTTACTCATAGTGCTTTTAGTGCAGTTTCATAAGCTTGTCCCTGCCATATCCTCAGTTCCACATTGCTATCCTTAGTTTTCCTTCTTTCTCCAAGAAGACTAAAAGAGGGTGCTGCATTCTTGTGTGGAGATCTTGAAAGACAGGGAATGTTTGTCTGAATGGCAAGCGTTCACTAGAAGTACTATAGCATTCTGGGGTGGAATTTTAATAAATAAAGCTGCTGTGAGAAACCAAAGAATCTCTGATGTACGAACAAATGAATTGAAAGATACATCATATTTTTGTTTGATTAATGCCAGTTAAAGATCTGGAATTTAAATAAAGAATAAGAGAATTTGGGAAAAGCTATTGAGACAGAAAAAACAAAATCTATGTGAGACTTTATGGAAGCCACATAAAACAGACAAGCAAGATTAAGATTAACTGTTCTATAAGCAAAATGAACACAGAATATCTTTGAGTACTTGGACCAGATACTACCTTCAGATTTAGCTTCAGATTTAGTAAGTTTGATTGGAAATGAAACCAGTCATGAGATAGTTTCACTCTAAAAAACTACTTTTCTGAAGTAATTCATGCCTGCTGTCTTGAAATTTGAAACATCTGGAGGGAAATAAACTAGCAAGAGAACAGTAAGACTAGAAAAGATTAATAAGAATACTTGTGGAATAGGTGTTTATTTCTAGTAGTTTGAGAGTCTTCTTTGTATTCAGCACAGTCCCCTGTTCTGATGGCAAACTGGTAAATACATTTTTTTGACAAAAAAAAGAAAAAAAAGAAAAAAATAATAAAAAAAAATCTTGATGTCTTCTACATCTGCAATAATTTGAGCTCTATGATTACAGACTTTCAGCTTTCAAAATGTAAAGAAAAGGACAAGACAACCTTTGGAGGACTGATTATAATAAGTGAGGTCATGTAATTTTTTTCTATCTAAAAAAAGATTATTTAGAAGAAGGAAATAAGCAGAAAGATTCTGGAACATTTCACTGAACACAAAATCATAAATACTCATTACAATAATTTAGATCTCAAATTTAAAACAAAACAGTCCCTTTGGTCTCTTAAGGTTGCTCTTGTATTTTTGTTAGTATAGCATCTTGGCAATAAGTCAGACCTTTCTGCAAATGATAAATTTACCATATGTTACAGAGTCTCTGTTTGTTTTTTTTTGTTTTTTGTTTTTTTTTTGTTTTTTTTTTTTGTTTTTTTTGTTTTTGTTTTTGTTTGTTTGTTTGTTTGTTTCCCCTCCCCCCCTTTTTTTTTTAATTCTTTTTTACCCCCCATGGGATATTTTTTCTTTTTTCTTTTAATTTTAACCAAGGGCTTGCTGGTTACACTGGTGCGAAAAAAATGATTTCTGCTGAGACTAATACTATGTGATTGTACTGGAGCTAACATAAAAGCATTCTGAAGAAGAAGCTTGGAGTTATTCCACTTCTTGTATTGCAGACATACCCTTGAAAGAAAAAGAGCAGCAGCTAGTATAATCATGCAGTTCACACTTACATATTCAGTGGACTCCAGAGGATGAGACCACATTGCTTTCTTTGGCCAAGAAATGGGTAAACAAAATACATAATGCCTTAAGAGCTACGACAGAATAATTAAAAGAAGGTCTTCCATCTTACTGGTTGAAGATTTGTCTTTAAAAATGTTGTCATAAAATCATTTTAAAGATAGGGATCTGATCCATTCTCCTGCTCCAAAGGAAACCAGCATGCTACATTCCATTCTATGTATTTTTTTGTACAGTGAATCCAGGAGATAGCCTATACTGGAGATTGCACAACCATCATATGCAGTATATTTCAGCACTATAGAATGTCTATTACTTGAAATTTTCTCTTACTTCCTGGTGTTATTCTTGATTTTCATCACCTTGATGAGAGAAATAGTAACCTTTTCTGTTATTCGCCTATTTATTTAAATTTGAATTATCATACCCATATGTATGCGTTTGTATATAAGCATACAAATATTGATTATATATATGTACATGTATCCAAAGCAAATATACATCATTTATTTGTTTATTTACTGGCACAGAGGATCCAGAACTAGTTTTGGAAATCTAGCTAAGGCCTTAAAAACCCACAGGAGTTTTTCACATCTGTTATGAGTTTGTTATAAACATTTTATGGGATGCTGCTAAGAAGGAAGAGGACTTTCAAATATCATCTGAGTGCTGTATGTAAAGATACCACCAAATTCCTTCCATTTGGCAATATACACTTGAAATTCTATTGCAGCCCTTTACAGTTACCACAGTTATTTTGGCAACTGCAGTACCTGAAATGGCATTGTGGTTTAAAAAAAAGACTTAAATGCAGTCTTGAGAAATGAAATTCTATTATATGCAGAGAAAGAGCATATTATGTGGACAAGTTTCCATATATTACTTCATGAGAATACCTATGTTGTTTGAGCATATGTGCATCAGTTCCAAATATTATTTAGCCTATGTTCAGTAAAGAAGACTTGTAATTAATTTCACTGAATAGCCTCTAGCTCAGAAAGAAGATTTCACTGAGTATACACAAGTGTTTGTACATATTCATGATGTGTGGGGCTGCATGAATTCAATTCAGGGACATTCAGACACTAGAAATATGAAAGTTCATTTTGAATTAGGAAAACTTTGGTGCTCAGGTTTTGCTTTGGGGAAGACACAGAGCAATACAAAGAGAAGGCAAATGTTATACCTCATTTATTTTCATTAGGGTAAGATCAGAGAGAGTAGAAATAGATGAAAAGATGCTTACGAAGATTGATGAGATATTATTCTTACAGTAAAAACACCCTATGTGTACTGAGCATGTAGCAAGCAAATGCTTTTAAGAGTCAATTGAAGTTTTTTCTCCACAAAAAAAAAGAAAAAAAAGAAAAAAAGAAAAATAAAGAAAAAGGAAAAAAAAAAAAAAAACAAAGAAAAAAGAAAAAAAAAAGGAAAAAAAGAAAAGAAAGAAAAAGGAAGAAATGCTCCAGAATTTTTGTATTTCAGCTTAGTGTAAACAAAAGTTCTAACTGGGTGTCATAAATTCAGGAAGACTGAGGAAGCATCTGTAATAATGTGAAGACAGATGCTGTCAGTGCCTTGCCTGCAAAATCAGTGCTATGCATCCAGTGTAGGTGGGCTGGATGGAGGGGTAGGCCTCCTCATAACAGCTTCAGCAAAGCAACACACATCATCAGTAGGGTAAAACTAACCTGTCTCACATATATTCATCTGGGTAAGTACAGCATATTCAGGCAGACTGCATTCCCTGGATGTGCCCTGCACAGATCTTTCACTTCTGCTTTCATCTCAGATTTCCTCAGTGGAAATCTCACAGGCCTTTGTAGAACAGGGTCATCTGTGAGAAAGAGTGAGAAAAACACATTCAAGAGCAGCTCCAGCTCATCTTATTAAAGGCAGAGCTAATTGCTATGGGAATTAGGGCAGCAAATAAACTACACATTCACTACCAAGGCCCTGGAAAGTCCTGGCATCACTGTCCAGGATCAAGAAAGAGGTTTTCTTGGAAACACAATGATTAAGTGGAATGACCTTCCAGTTTAGGGGCATCAAATAATAATTTTGAAGATCATTCTTGAAGTTCTTTGTTGGATTGAAATAAAACCCATTTTAACAATGTTTGTTTCATTTTTAACTTGATATTCTAAGTTAAAGACATAGCGGTAGATATGTTTTTTGTCATTTAAGCCATCATGGAAGGCTGTAATAACCAAGGATGATGTACTAGTGTTTATACTTAAATAAATTTTTGATTCAAATAATGAAGTGACCTTGCTTCCCACATATGAAATATTTATATCATTCTTTCCTAGTGTGATCTTTATTTCTCTGATGGTAACATTTCCTAGAGTATTGCATGTTTAAGGAAAATTATAATATTCTTTCTGTGTGGGTGTTAAGTTTTACTCATACTGTGAATTTTTTTATAACTTGCACTGTAATTAAAAGTGCTCAAATTGTATACAGTCAGTTATACTTTAATTACATTTACACTAATTTGATTATAAATTGCAACTAGATGATGAGGACACTCTGCGTGTTGTATGATGGAGCTAGATTCTGCTAGTAATGTGAGGTCCATGTTTAATATTCATCACTGTGGATATTGACATAGAATTTGGCTGAAAAAGAGTTATTTCAGATATTCTAATTGAAAGAGAAAGGAAGCACTGAAATTCTGTAAATGGTGCTGTCTTGTGTACACAGTAACATTATTGGTAACATCAACAGGCTGTATGATGTTGAAATTTTTTTTTTTTTTTTTTTTTTTGTAGCTGTTTATGTTACTTAATGTGGCTCTAGTGTATGATTCAGGTGATTTAAATTAAGTTTTTAGGTTTTGTAATTATATTAGGGTTTTTTATTTTGTTTGTTTTGTTTTTTAATAAATGTGTGGAAAATTCAATCTTTGCTTTTTGAACTCAATTAAAAATAAAAGTCAATTCTGAACTGCTATAGCCTTTTCTGAAGAGTTCACATGATGCTCTGAGTTCTGACTTTCGGTATTTTTTTGTTGTTGTTGTTGTTTTTCATTTTTGTTTTGTTTTGGTTTGTTTTTTTGGTAGTTTAGTTATTTTGGAATATTTCATGGACTCTACAAACACAGAAGACTTAAGCTTTGTTATGCACAGCACAGAATAGCAGTCTCTTTATCAGTCTGTGAAATGTATACACTTATTCATAATGCAATATTTCTTAAAAAGTATTTTGCCAAGGTGTTGTTTGTAATGCAGGTGTAAAAAACATGTTCTATAAAAAACTGCTTAAACCTCACATATTGGTACTAACATATGTGTAAATAGTAGCTTAAGGTATGATCAGTATTACTGACCATACAGTTGGTTTTAAGATGTTTGCAGCGTTCTTAATGAGGTCTCCAGGAATTAGGATCTCTGGATTCTGTGCTTATTTGATTTAAGAAAATAGTCACTTACAAAACTTCACTTTCCTGATAAAGTTTATGGATTACACTAAGCAAGCAACACTGCTAATCCTGATGTTGAACTGATGATGTTGCAAAGAAGAACAAGAGATTGAACAGAATTTGAAGAATGTTAGGAGTTTCTTATAAGTTGAGTCCAAAGTGGCTTCTGCATCCCCAGGTAAGCCCTCTACAGTGGAAGTGCTGGGTAATTGCATTCTGAAATGCACGTTTTATTTATCTGTCTGTGAAAACAGATATGCATCCCAACGCTCAGGAGTTAATATCAGGTTGTATTTGTCTTGTGTGTTTCAGCAAACGTTCAAGTGTGTCCCTGGGAACCAGGGAACCAACATAAAATATGTCCCTGCCAGGCAAGTGCATTACAGAGAAAAGAGGGGAAGTTGAGCTGTCAGAAGCTAAGCTGTTAATTTCCTTATAAAACTCCACGCACAAGGCTTCTATTTCAACCCACCAAAAGAGCAGCTTTGCCTTACAATTGGGAAGCTGCTCTGTGGGGATAAAGAAAGGAACTGGTAGAATCCATCTCCAGTCCTGACTTCATGATACCTTGCCAGGTAATATTTGTATCTAAGTAGGTTCCTCAGCAGAGCTAGCAGGAGCCCAGATTCACACCTGGCCAAGCAGGATACACCTGTTCTTTGCAGACAAATGAAGAGATGTATTGTAGAGGTTGTTCTGAATATATCTTGCACATATCCCTGACAGTTTAAAATGCATTACCAGGGACAAGCATGATTCTCCCTTCTGCCAAATGTAAGGCCATCAGCTGATATCAGCATATTTCAGGTAGGTTGCAGTATTGCGTTTTGTGTTACATAATACAGGGAGTATTATTTGATAACCTCTGGAGACAGAATAAGATAAGAACTCTAGTAGTACTGTTGCTCAAGTTAATTTTGTTTTCTTTAGAGTAAATGGGATTTATTGCATCAGAAAACGCTGAAGGTGAGAGGCTGAGATGAATCCATATATTTCACAGGCAAACAGAGTGAAGTAAAAGCTTGAAAACAGAAGAGTCAATAAATGCAATTTTTAAACTATTTAGATCAAGATGATGGAATATTTGCAGTCAAAAGAAACTTCTAAAGTTTATATAGCCTTACCTACGAACAAGTTATATCTACTTGAAGATATGTCTGGGTTTATCAGGGTTTTCTGGAATAAAATATCTCCAAGCAAATTCCACAGTTTATCTGGACTTCTTTGCAGGTCAGATATAGTTACTTTCTCTGATTTAAGGTAGTTTATATTTTGTCATTAAGATAGTAATATATTATTATAGCATCCTGTTCTTTCTCTGCTCTTGGTTTTGTATTCATAATTTTCTGTAAAAAGTACTCAAAATCTTTGTTACCTTAATCAAGTAACCTTAAAGAATCACGTCCTTTGTAATGTGCTTCCGACGGCCCCGTGGCCAAGTTACGCACTGCTTACACCAATGTGGTGGGTGGTAAAATGGCGTTTAATTAACCTCGTGAGTCCCTTATATAGGGCTCCTATTTCATCTAATACATATGCATTACTGAGCATGGGAAGACCTATCGCGTTACAGCACGAGATCTCGCTGATGCCTAATACAACATTTCCCCCTCCCCATGCTCAATAAAGTCATGTCCCGTTACAACGCGAACGCTAGTCCTAAACCTAATATATAAAAATGTTAGTCTCCATATAAATCTAAAATATATAAGTTATCTAAAAAGTGAGGTAGACAAGCTACAATTCATGCAGAGGTAGGTAGTGCAATGTCTAATAATATTAGTGGTTTTCTAATTATTATATCCAAGGCATCTTGGGTTTATACAGTTCCTTCTTCTTCTTAAAGCTTATCATATATCCGTTGGCACTCCGTTTTGTCATTAAATATTCTTTCTATCATACGCTGTAAACAACCCTGGATACATTGAAACACACAAGGTAGGCAAATCATTAAAGCTAAGAAAACTAAAATCCCTATAATTAATACTTTAAGAAACTGTTTAAGCCATGGGCCAATGTTACCAAATAGTCCATCCAGCCAGCTGCCGAATGCATCATCAATTGCAATTTTCTTGGTATGCTCTTGCATCCACTCCAACTTCTTATGAATTGAATCACTGTGGTCGCTCAGATTGAAGCAGCACATCCCTTCAAAGTCCTTGCATCCGTGCCCTTGGGCCAGTAGCAGAAAGTCTATCGCAGCTCTGTTCTGGAGAACAGCATGTCTGATGTTATTAATGTCCATCAGGAGTTCCGACAAGACCATTGTGGTGACATTAGCTTCTTTCGCAGACCAACAAGCCAATCTCTCAATTTCTCTCAGCGCCTGGGCTGCAGCTACTCCTGGGGCTAAGATTGACGCAAAGATTCTGGCTGTGGGACCCCACAACTGAACCTCATCCCCACAATCCCGATCCAGATTTTTTATTGATCGTTTCTGGCGTTGCACTCGAACCATGCTTTTCATAACATTAATCACCGCAGAATGATTGGGAGCCAACAGTGTCAATTTTCCCAAATAACACGGACCCCCAACTGGATTCTTTGGTATCCCTTGCCAAGCTCTATCCCCACATATCAAGAATATACCCTTAGGAAGAGCTTTGGCTGTACCATTGCTCCATAATCCTTCCCCAGTCAAAGGTTCCTTCCGAGCACAACAACCAGAGCATGCTAGATTGTCAGGACCCCAATAGCATGAGATATTATAGTTGGACCCGTTAGGATGTCGTACCACATGCTTCTGATTGTAAGAGAGCCAATTCCCACCCTCCTTTATGCAATGGTCTGCAAATGCATTCTCGGAGCCATCCCCGGAACAAGGACGAGAGAATCCCTCCACCCTTTCAGCAGAAAAACCACAATATGCCCCTGACAACCTATATGTGTCATATCGAATGGGGTTAACTAAAGTGAAAGTTTCGGATCCAATTCTTCTCTGTAATGGTGTCCTATTCCCAAGCAGGCCCTGCCATACCTTATGATTAGACAATTGACCCGGTGTCTTAAAACCCGAATCCGTTAAACTCCTCTGGGTCCCACCTGGGTACACCAATAAGGCATGTACTAAACGGTGATGAGGCTGACTGTAAACTCAGGCAGAAATCTTTCTGCCCAGTTCGATTAGACCATGTGACCCAAATATTTTCTGGTTGTGACATGAGATGAGCACCCTCTCCCCCTGTAACAAACACAAATACATAAAAACACACAACAAGCGATACAACAAATGTCCTTCTCGTAGGTACAAGCAGTGGTTCTTTATCTGTTCCTTTCTTCTTTCCTGAAGAGTCACTTCGCGGTTGCGGCTGGCGGGTTCCCATCAAAACACCGCCCAGTCCCGTTCCTTAAGCCCCAACCCTCTCATTGATTCACGGATATCCGACCAATCGGTGGGCTTGCGAGAATCCTCTCGCTCCTCCCTCCTCCGGGGAGACGCGACCAATTGGGTGGGGGTAGGCGGAACCTTTCGTTCCTCCTCTTTTTCCTCCCCCTTCTGGGGAGGCGGGACCGACAGGGCAGGGGTAGGCATTTCCTTTCTTTCCGTCCCTCTCTCCTCCCCCTTCTGGGGAAACGGGACCGGCAGGGTGGGGGCAGGCAATTCCTTTCTCTCCACCCCTCTCTCCTCCCCCTCCTCGGGAGATAAGACAAACGGGGTGGGGATAGGCAATTTTCTTTCCTCCGCTTTTTTCTCACCCTTCTCGGGACGAGATCCCTCCTCCGGAGGTGGGTCTGGGGGTGGCTCAACGCCTCCACGGCGCGCCTCCCCACACGACTCTCCTTCCCTCGGACAAATTCCATCCCCCTCAGGTGAGTAAAAGCTTTGCAAAGAGGGGTATAGGCGGGGATAATATGGTGGCGCCTCCCCAGATGACACAACTTCCGCCTTCTCTTCCGGAGTTGTTTCGAGCGCGGCCATGGCCATTGTGAAACGGCCGGCGTGGCCGGCGCCATTTTGGGTGCAGAGTCGCCGCCAGAAAGCGATTCCTCCGCACCCCCCGGGACCCCGGACGTCCCAGTATCCAGACCAAAAACCCCAGTCGCGATGGCCTGGACTTGTTTCTCCTCCTTAGCGGCTTTAAGAGCACCCAGGACCAAACCCCAGGTTTTTAACTCCTCCGCTTTATACTCGTGCATTGCTCTATGGAGCATGGCAGCGGTGAAAGAATCCCACCGCTCCGAATCGAGCAGATTACTAGGGGAGGGTAAAATCTGCGCCACCTCCAAACAGGAGATGACGGCAGCTATATCCTTCTTAGAAGGAACATTTCTAACGCAGTGAGTTTTACAAACTCGTGATACTACCTTAATGACGGAATCCATTGTTTTTTCTGGTGCGCGACACCGTACGTCCTTGCACCCTTTGTATATACTCGAGACCTGTAGTCCCGCAGTCTTCCACGGTCCTCGTTTTCTTACGACCGAACCGCAGGTCGAACATCAGCTGCTTCAATTTCCGCCCACCGAGGCGCTTCTACGGGATCTAACCGTAGGACTTGCGTCCGCCACGCAGTTAGCCGTCGCACACTACCCCCAGGACGTGCCTCAGAGAGGGCACCAAATGTTACCTTAATCAAGTAACCTTAAAGAATCACGTCCTTTGTAATGTGCTTCCGACGGCCCCGTGGCCAAGTTACGCACTGCTTACACCAATGTGGTGGGTGGTAAAATGGCTTTTAATTAACCTCGTGAGTCCCTTATATAGGGCTCCTATTTCATCTAATACATATGCATTACTGAGCATGGGAAGACCTATCGCGTTACAGCACGAGATCTCGCTGATGCCTAATACAACAAATCTTTTTGAAACTTATTTCTGGATCTTCAGTGTGTTAAACAAAGTGTTGCTGCTGACAGTAACGGGGGTGGGGGGGTGGGGATTCCTGCCACATCACAGCCCAAATCCCCACTAATGTTTCTTCAACATAATACATACTGTCCATAATGTGATTTTTGAAAAGCCATACTTATTTTTACCCTTTTTTTTTTTTTTTTTTTTTTTTTTTTTTTTCCTTGGCACTATCTTTTATAAAATAGCAGAAGACAAATACGCCACACAGTAGCTATTCTGTACACTTTAGCTCTCTTACCGCATGATTATATGGCTACAAAGAACTGTGTATAAAGCATTGTCATCCTGAGCCAGATTCCTTAATGAACATGGCTACATAGAAATGGCTATGGAGAAAATCTGGAAAAGCAAAGAAAACTTTTCTTTGACTAACAGAGTCTGATTTTCTTTTGACTCATTTTCTTCTGTTTTCTACAAATTTTCAGTTTCTCTGAATTTTGCCTTTGACCATAGCTGAGATGATCCTATGCCAGCTGCATTGATCACAAGTACTAAAGTTTCATTCGAGTGAGGTTTAAATACACTGTGGGACTTCTTGTGAACTTGTTGCACCAGACCAAGTTTTTTGTTATAAATGGTTTATCTGAATTGCTTTTCTCAGCTTAGACAAGTTTTTGGATCTCAAACCTAATATGTATTTTATTGGCATGAGGATGTTTCTTTGATTCATTGCCATAAAAGACTTGCTGACAAATGACTCCTGATGGAGTACAAATTGAAGACCACTGGGAAATCCAACAAAGCTGTCCAATGTGAGATATGATTGATTGCCTTCCACAGTATTGAGCGGTAGCAAAATTACCGGAACTTTCTGTTTCAATTCCATTTTTTTTATTTGAACATTTCTCATGACAAGGTATAGATTCAGCTTTCTCTTACTGACGCTACACTTTAAAACAAAATGCATATCATATATATATAAAAAAATGCTCTCTTTCTCAGGCAACATTTTAGGCAGGATTTCTCTTCGTCTCTTGGCCTAAGCCATAACAGTAACAAATAATACTTCAACAATATTTGTTATTAACCTGCTGTTCAAAACAGAAGTTCAGCTACCTCAGGATTTTCTAATTTTAGAAGACATACATCTCAGGTTAATAAAGGAGGAGAGACTAGACTTTATTTTAATTTCTGTATTCTTAAAAAAATGTTCAGACACTTCAACACTTTTTACCAAAGAGATGTAAGCATTCAGCAAGAAGCCTTCTTTATAGTATGTAGCTATATAACACAAGACTTGTGCTATTTTTGTTTATCAACAGATTTTTTCCCTGATAATTTCCAGAGGCAGAATTGAATATATGTTCCTTAAAATCACATAATCTGTTTAGTATAAATATTCCTACAGGATGCAGTTACAGATCAGAAGTTTGAGAAAGCATGATTCTCTTAATCTTTCTCTACTTTGTCCTTGTGAGGCCCCATCTGGAATACTGTATCTAAATCTGAGGCCTCCAGCAGAAAAAAGATATGGAGCTGCTGGAGCAGGACCAGAAGAGGCCATGAAAATGATGAGAGGGCTGTGATATAACCCCTGTGAAGAAAGGCTGAGGGAGCTCAGCTGTGTGGAGAAGAGAAGGAAGCCAGAAAGCTCTGGGAAGGCTTCTGCATCCCCAGGCTTCCATTATTTACAGAGAGCTGCTAAAAAGAGTGAGTGACTTTTACATAGTATGATGATGGTGGAGTGGGCGGAATAGTTTTGAACTAAAAGAGATGAGAATTAGATTAGATGTTAGAAGGACTTTTTTTATTCAGATGCTGGTGAGGCACTGGAAGAGGCCACCCAGAGAAGCTGTGTATGCCCCATCAATTAAGATATTAAATTTAAGTTTGCATGGGGTCCTGGGAAACATGATCTGGTGCTTGACTTAGTGGCTGGTAACATTGCCCACGGCAGAGCTTTTGGAACTAAGTGCTCTTTTAAGTCCCTTCCAACCCAGGCCATTCTATAATTCTTTATTCTATGATTCTATGAAATGTAGAAAAGCTGATAAAATTATGAGCAAGAATTTGGGGTATTTGAGTAGCTTCCATAGGAAATACTTGCTGTCTGCAATTGTATTACAGAGAAATTTACTCTGAAGAACCTGGGTCCTGAGTAATGAGGTCACTAAAAGAGTCCTAAAATGTAGGTCTCAAATCTTTTTTTTTTTTTTTGTTAGTTTCAGGTTTCATTACTTATACTACTAGCCTTCAGACTATTAGATTGGTAACACAAAGTTATTTGTTGTATTTGTTATGAAGATATATTATTGGTGAAATTTTCACAACTTTCAGAGCACTGAAGACAGTAAAAATATTGTTTAAGCCAGACAAAAGCGATGAGTAAAGAGCATAATAGGACTGTAAACTCAGATACATTTTCAGAGAGTGGTAAAGGGATTGTATTTACTCTATTTATGATGGGTTCGTCTCTGAGGAACAGAAAATCACTGCACAAACCCCATTAGACCTTGTTCTCTGCAGTTTGTGAATGGTTATTTTATCAATTTATGTCTGAAGCTCAGTTAAATTATAGTGAGGAAAAATGGAAAACAATGCTGAATCTTGGAATTTCAGCTCAGGTAAACTATCATGAAAGGTTGATCTAGGGTCACCTTGTAGAATAATCCCTGCATTAGTGGGTTTCTGAGACTGAAACGATGATCATGAATTTCCCCTAGGTAGTTCTTGTATTCTACATAGTAAGATTACAAGTAGTGGCCAAAACCAGACTGCAGTACAACTTGTCAGATGTCTAATTGATCTTTCTGTTTCATAATGTTGCTGTTTCTTCTTTAGTTGTGGGTATAGCCAATATACTGAAATGCGAAAAATAAGTAATTGTGTTAAATGACAGTGGTTCCTGGGAAACCTTTGGGAAACAACAGCCATGAACAGCATGAGCGGACAGGTTCAGCTAGCACCTAGACTTCTGTATGGGGAAAATTTGAGCATAAGCTTTCCACTAAACTTCTTGGGAAAGTTTAAGAGCTGGATTCACCACCATTTATACCCAGAGATGAGTATTTGATAATGTCACAAAGACAGGTATCTGAGAGTGTTTATGAAATTGAGAATAGTCCTGCATGTGAGTGCTTGTTTTTAATGTTGCACAATTGGATAGAGACATTTTAAAAAGAGAATGCTGCCTCGTATTTAGAAACATGCGTATTCTACTGAATATCAGGTTCTGAGTGATAGGGATGGTATCAGTTTATATCTTTAATCAAACTGCATATTTTATACTTTTCATGCATAAAAAATGATGTAATATGCATAGATGAAAATTAAAAAATCACACTGTCATGGTTTTATGATTTTTGGTTACTAGTATTCCACATCATAACATCATGTAGTGCACTGGGAGTTAAAGTGTTGATGCTCCAGTTCTGGGTACCTGTCTGGAAGAGGAGAAGAACTACATTCCCCAGGGCTCTTTGCAGTCAGAGAGGAGATAGATATAACTCCTGGCAAGATCACCTGATTGCTCTTCTCTCTTCTCCTTTGCCTCTCCTTGCTGCTGCCCATTCCATCTTCTTCAGTGTCAGCCTAAGGCCTTCAGCTTTCAGTCTTTCATTATATTTGATTTATTATCTTCAATTCTAATTGTATTGTACTATAGTGTGTTATCTTGCCTTCCAATACCATATTTAGTAGATTAGTTTGTTTCTCCTCAGATTGTTGCCACTTTCTAAAGTTATTTTGGGGTCCCCTGTTTCCCTTTTTTTGGAGGCACAGATTTACAGAAATCCCTCTTGCCCTCTAGTCATGGAACCGGGCTGAACCAGGGCTGAACAAAACAAAACAAAACAAAACAAAAAAAAAAAAAAACAACAAACAAGCAAACAAACAAACAAAAAAACCAACAACAAAACCAGAAAGAAAAAACAACCAACCAAACAGCCAAAAAAAAAAAAAATGTTGAAAAGAGATTTTTTTCCATGGGCCAAATTCCAAGTTAACTCACAACCCTGGCCAATACCATTGAAGTTAATGGGGTTTAAAAGGGTGTAAGTTAAAACAGACTTGGATCTGTATGTTTCCAGAGTTGTCCCTTCTGACTTACTATAGAAGGAAATGATTTGATTTTTTAAAAAACAGATTCTGACAGCTTGAGGTGGAAGTTAATGCCTCTTTTCCTGCCAAAATTCATATAATTTGAGGTGGAAAAAGATATTTTATAGGCTATGATGAAACTGAATGCTCACTGGATGCTATATTAAAATGAAACTGTCTTCTCCAGATTGCTGTTACAGTTAGCATAATGATGCATAACTGCACATTTTTTCCCACAGTATGTACTTCCTTGTTCTCTCAACATTATATAAATTCGAAGTTTATTAACTACATTACAACATGAAAATCCATGTACAATGATTGTCTCAAAATCATTGTTAGCTATCTGGAAAAGAGGGACTTGTTATATTTGCTGAAAAATTTCTTTGCTGTAAATATGCAAATCTCCACACTCAAGCTGTTAGTGTAGCTCTTGACCTAAATGTATGAAGTATACTAAATATCTGGAGGTCTCCTTGAAGTCAATGGAAAATAATTCCAAACTCAGCACCTTTAAAAACTGTGCCATCTGGCCCAGCTGACTCTTACGCTTGAGGTGTATGTGACAGAAGTGTTTGCCAGCAACAAACATGTGGTCTCTGTTCCTCTCTCTTTTTTATTTCTTTGACAGAAATAGAAAAAAATATGGATAAACATAAAAGGCAGAAGGTGCCAAGCAGAAGATCAGATAAAGGCATGAAATAATAGAAAAAGTTAACTATTTTAAAATAAATACAATAAATGAACGTTAATACATCCCATAATATTATTCCCTCAGCTTTTCCAGTCATTCCTGTATAATGGTAAATCTTGTGTTCTGAGAACCACAGACATGCCTAAGTGTAGACATTTATCCTCAATAATGACTTTCTTGACTGTAAGAAGGATATTTATCTACCTGTGAAAACTTGGGTACCTTGCTTTGAGGAAAAAGGAAAAAGAAATCTAGGAAGCAAGGGAAGAAAGAGCTGGTGACAGAAATTAAAATAGAAAGCCAGATAATGGCATAAAGAAGCAAAATTTTTGAACACTTTTATTCTCTTTTATTCTCTTTGAGCAGTTTGGTAAGAGCTTTCTTTACTTTGCAAATTTAGCTTATTTTTATTTGAAATGTGTTTAATAAAAGGCTTCAAAAGCTTGAAGGAAACAGGTTTTTAGTACATGAATACTCATATCCTTATCTGAACAGACACTTTAGTTTTTGGCCTCAAAATATTTCAACATGAAGCTCTATTATCGTTGAAGAAAGTAGTAAAAACTGGAGCTGGTTGATAATGGTTGCAGTGTCAATTCAACTCTTCCAAATGTATGGATTACATGTTAATGGAATTATACATTGTTGTAGATTAATTATTTATGTATTTGTGAATAATGAAAGTAATGAAAATAAATGAAAATAATATGTGATATTTACTTAAAGTTGCTACACTGCTATTTAACTGACAAGGTTTCAGAAGAGTGCTTTGGTTATTTCACAAAAGTGTGAAAATAGCATAATATATTCTTACTAATGATATTGCAGACTACTGAACTAAATATTAGGAAAGGAAACAAATATCTTTTCTAAAAAAATGGAATCAAATGTCATACTATATAGATCATCTTCCTGATTACCTCATGGGATAAGTATAATATTAGACATTCACTAGTGGGGAATTGCTGTAAAGTTTTAAAAGAGTCATACGAACATTTCCGGATAAACAGAGACCTTAACTGCATTCATGTTTAGGAACAACATATTCAGAGAGAAGCCATATTGTTTGGAGTGTAGATACAACTTGACAGTGATTCATATGGTGTGTAGAAAGATAGTGTCTCAGCTATCACAGTGAGGTTGAAGAGATTTAAATATGCTACCCAGAAATAATGAGCTCCTCTGATTCTTTATTCCCCCCAACAATTACAGAGAACTCACCAATATGTTTAATTTTTTATGGGAATACAAACTATAACTATAAAGAGAGTATTTTCAGCATATTAACTGCTCCTCTCCTCACTGAGAATTAATACCAGAATAGGTTGGAACTTTTAAAAACAGACTGCAGTTGCCTGCAGGAGTATTACGTGGCCTACAGGAAATTTGTGTCCTTCCAGAGAAGCAGGTAGGATCCACATAATGTGTTCTGGAACATCAAAAATGGCATGATACGCCTGTTTTAGCCACTAGATCCAGTATTATCTTTTCTTTGAAACAAATAAGAGAAATTTCAGTTCAAAATAGACTTTTCTTGGTTTTGTTTTTGGTTTATTTGTTTGTTTTGTTATGGGAAAATTGGGAAAATCACAGCATTTTAAAAACTTATTTTCAAAAGTAATAAAGAGGTGAAAAGAATGACCTCCACCAAGTACCTGTAGGCAGGGATATTGTTTGAAAAGTGAAGCTCAGCTTATGTAGTGGAAACTTCAGCCCTTTCAATTTTATGAGCAAAGTGTCCTAAATAAATGGAGCTAACTGCCTTAAGAGTGTTTATGTCAGGAAGCAGAACTTTGCCACACATTTAATAACCACTTTTTGGGGTGGATGATACACGTCTGTGTGTATGTGTAGACATCATCAGGGTGAAAATCTCAAGGACTTATTGGTAAGGGACAGGATATGCTGATTACGTGTTTCTATTGCGTGGCTTTCTAACTGGATTAAAGACACTTAAGTTCACTACAATTTGTTGTAAATTACTCATCTACCATAAATTATGACAAAGACTTTTCATATACTAAGTAAGAGTAAACAATTGCTTATTCGCTCCATTTTAAAATTCCCAAAAGGAAAAAAAGCTAGGTGATTTTTTTGTTTGTTTGTTTTTTTCCCCAATGCTAAAAGAAATAACAGCAGCGCTATCCTTAAAAATATCACAGTAGTTCATGCACTTCCTCATTAAGTGTGAAATTAAGTGACTGATGTACAATACCAGGTCTACTGCAGCTCTTTCTAAACCACTGGATAGTTCAGTTTAGTCAAAAAAAGTACATTTGTACAGCAGTGTATACTGAACTATGAGGATACACATTCCACTTGCATTTGTTCTGCATATTTTGTGAGAAAATGTCACAACCAAAATGCATTTGAACAGAAACTGCAGATTACATTGTGTGATTTTGGTACAATTAGATTTCTTTACATGGCCTTGAGCATGTTCAGTGATCTCTTCAGTTTCCCAAGAAAAATAGCTAAGGAATAACTGTTCATAAAACATGCTGCCTCATCACTGCTAGTAGACCTGATTCCTTATATGGTTACTACTTATTACCATTATCTAGCTATGATATTCCTGGCTGGATCAACACTTCTTGTTTGCTATTAATCTTTGATGTACTTTGAAGTGCTTGATTGCAGTCATAAACTTAACAACACTAGCAACTGCTGCCAATGATTTTATAGTTCTCTTCACTTAAATAGACCATTTTTAATATTATCTTCTAATAACTGTGCTTGTGCAAGTGTTAAGCACATTGAATTTCAATACAACTATAGTTTGATTGGACAATCTGAACAAGTTCTGACTGTAATAAATTTTTGGTACTTGGCTCACATTCTCAGAATATCCAATGAAAATTCTAGGAGAAGTAGGAATGTAAACTCTTCTTTAACTGGTGAATTTCCAGGTCTTTTCTCTGTTCTTTCGTAAATTTATGTATGGTAGTTGATTCTGTTGCTCCTTAAAAATTTGTAATTATTTTGTACCCTCTGCAAAATAAATTCAGTCACATGCTCTATTGACTACTGAAGAGATCTGGCTCTCAGCTATTTCTCATTACTACAATCAAAGGTTATGTTTCATGATGAGTACCCTGCTTGCAAATGAGCCTTAAGAAAATAGACTTCTCATTTGAAACCAAATTCTGACCCATGAATTTTCAGTCTCTTAAAAATTCATTTTGTAATTTGCCTATGAATACATTACAGTTCTCAGAATTTAGGATGTTCATTTTAAATGGCGCTTGAGCTTTTAACTTTGGTTGGGTATTATATGCGTGAAAAGACCTCAGTGAAATTACACAACTTGCCTGTTGCTGATCCCAACTGAGGAACAAACCTCTACAATATGCACAAAGGATGGAATACTGTCAAAAAATAAAATAAGGTAGGAATTATCAATTACCACTAAAATCACATTTTTTTTTATTATTATTTTTTAATAGCACTATAAAATGTTTTAAAAGTGGATGTTTTTGTAATTTACAAAGCTGAATACACAGTGACATAGAAATTTTAGGAATTTTCAGCTTTTGTCCTTTCATAGTCTTTTCAGAAAAGCTTTGCTCCTACTCTTAGAAGGCAGTATTCTTATTTAAGAATCAGCTATGGGAAATAGTCTCAGGAACAGCATTTGCCCTACCAAGATAAAACTTAGATCAAAGCCACTCATTACACTATCATCCAGCTGCTTTAGGATTCCTAAAATCAGAGACTTCACAAACATCCATGACAGTGTATCCTAATAATTCATAATTCTTGCTTTATCTGGAGCTAAACAATTCTGTCAGTTTTTTTTTTTTTTTTTTTTTTTTTTTTTTTTTTTTTTTTTTTTTTCCCTTGCATGCTTTCTGTGCCTCTTCTACATCTAGATCCTTTGCCCTGCATTTTCATCATCTGGTTCTCAATATCTTCAAAGGATAGAATAACAAAGTACATATCCAGTGCTAATGTGGAGTGCAGTTAAGGTAGTTTTATACCTGCTGCCTATTTTCTTGCTAAATCATCCCAGAACAACATATATTTTTTCTGAGTAACTTTGACATAGCTTACTCCCATACAACTTATGATCCTCTGTAGGTGCTGACATACTTTTTTCCATACTATCTGTTACTGCTACTCCAGACCCTGGATAGGACTGCATAATGTACTTAGAGTAATAAATTGATAAGACTACTATTCAGAAAGTTTCTCTCAATTAATTCATTAAGGATAGTTTCGCTAACTGGATCCTGTTTTCCAAAATACGTAGTTCTCATTATTTATTTATTTATTTAGTGTCAGAGAATCATTGAATTTTTTGAGTTGGAAGGGACCTTTAAAGGTGACCTAGTCCAACTACCCTACAATGAACACGGACATTAAAACTATACGAGGTTGTTCAGAGCCCTGTCTGGCTCAAATTTCCCCATGTATGTGGCATCCACCACCTTCCTGGGCAACAGGTTTCCGTGCGTCACTACCTTTATTTTAAAAAGCTTTTTCCTTATATCCAATCTAAATCTCCCTTCTTCTAGTTTGAAACCATTTATCCTTGTCCTATCACAACGGATCCTGCTAAAGTATCTATTCCCTTCTTTCTTATAATCCACCTTTATATAAAGAAAGACGGTTAACAGAGCTTCCTCTTCTCCAGGCTGAACAGTCCCAGCTTTCTCAGCTTGTCCTTGTAGGTGAGGTTTTCCATCCCTCTGATCATTTTTGAGGCCCTCCTCTGGATACTCTCCTGCAGTTCCATATCTGTCCTGTACTGAGGACTCCACAACTGAAATTTCAACAGTGCAGCACATATGGGCAGGATAACCTCCTTAGTCCTGCTGGCCATGCTTTGTTTGATGCAGCCCAGGATATGTTTTGCATTCTGGCTTGAGGAGGCACATTGCTGGCTCATGTCTAGCTTACCTTCCACCAGAACCTCCAAGTACTTTTCAACCGGGCTCTGGGTTACTTTATAATTAATTTCAGAATTGTTGTACTGATGTCTACAAAATAAATAATGTTATTGTTAATATTACACCACACAAGGTATTCATAAAATATTGAGTAAGTCCAGATCAAGACAAGCTTCCCTTAGTTCACCCAATGTATTTTTTCATTTTGACATTGATATGATTTTCTACATTCACTGTCAAACATAGAACAATATAATTAAATGGATCAAATTTTCCTATATTCAGAAAATACTGAGAAATAAATTGTCTAATAGTCTTATTAAAGTAGAGAGATTTGTTACCAGCAGTTTCTCCTATTTGCATATGAAATATGCTGCTACTTTTTTTTTTTGAGAAGTGACTGATATTGGCATCTCAATTTTATGCCAGATCTGTATAGGTCACGGATCATCACCTTCTCTTTCAAATGTTTTCCGCATGATCACTTCATTCTTTTCCCTGCATATTTTCTGGGTTCTGAAGTAGGAATGTCGAATCTGTAATTGTCTTTCCTCCTTTTATTCTGTTTGAAAAATAGGATTCATGTCCCTTTTTCTCCCTCCCTCCCTTCCTCTCTTCCTCCCTTCCTCCCTTCCTTCCTTCATACCTCCTATCTTCCCACCTTCCCTCCTCCTATCACAGCTCTACAAAGAACAACATATGCATATACATATATATAGGCATAAGTATACTTCAGTATGAACTTCCAACATCCTTCCTGTTTTGTGCTCTAAATGGATTTATTACCTATTAGAATAACCCCTAATGCTGAAAACTGTTTAATAACATTTGCTAACTCACTGGCAAATACCTTCATCACAGAAAAACAAAAAACTAGTTTACAGCCACATGGTTGAAATTAAAGCATAGATTTATTTATGCTTGATGAAAACAAAAATTGAATCAAACCAAGCAGTATCTTTATTGTTTATTAAACTGTGTTTCAGCAACTGTCATTAACCAGTGCAAGTATGTGACTGACAAAACTAGTAACTCTTGGCACTATAACTCCCAAGTGTTTATTTTTACACTGTAATTTCCCATTGTTGCTTTATTCTCACTTCATTCCTATATTATGGTTCACAAAAAAACCCAAACAAACATTTTTTATCAACGTTTTGAGATATTCACCCTATACATTTGTGCATTTCAACACCATATTTTCACCACTGACAACCAAAGAAGATACATTGATTTTACCCATCACAGAACCTCAAGCTACTGAGCTTCTTTATCATAGTAACAAATATTTATACAGTGTTATATCAAATGCTGTTCACATCAGTGCTGAAATATAGCAAATGCTAGGTACCCAGACACTTCTGGGCACACGGTGAATATCCCTGTAGAAAAATAATCTTAATTTTTATATAGTTTTTATTTTTAATTCTATTCCAATAAATTGGATCTAGCCTTTCTGTCTATTAATATTTCAGGACAACAGGGGCTAATCACCCTTTGCAGTCTACTTTGTCATTCTTTCTTAGTAATTTCCTGAAAAGCCTGTTTCTCGGTCTGATATTCTCTGTCAAAATGAACCCGATTTGAGGATTGTCTTGAACAGACAGCTAGAAAAAGTTTCACAATGTTCCTGATCATTCATATAAAATTTCTCCATTCTTGTTCTCAAACTTTCTTTCCAAGATCAAACTAATATGTAAGCTAAGAGGAAAGTATGGGTTTTCATCTTATAAATCACATTCACCCAAAGCATGTGATTTCAGAGGTTGTTTAACCTGTCCCTTGGCAGTCAGTTCTGTGGCAACACCACCTCCTACCTGACTGTCCTCTTTTATTTTCTTTATCATAAAGAAAAAGCAAATCTTTTAGGTGATAGATTATCACCCTCTCAGACAGGAGACAGCCACTGAAACACCTCACAGGGGGTTTAGGTTGTTTAGGTATCTATAGGATCAGAAAGCACTTAGTCAAATTAATGGATGAAAAAGCGAAGCACCACAATATTTCTTCTTAAATTTCTCTATGATATACACTACAGTTCAGTGAATTGTATTACTGTGGCACTGTCTCTGTACATTCAATTTGTTGTCTGAATTGACTAAAAGCACCTGATATTGCCCAGTCTGAAAAGCAGAATACATGTTATGGTCACGTCTCTTGTCTGAAGCACGTTCTTCAGCTGTGGAACCTGTGAAATTTGGTACTCATTTGATCTTCTACAGTATACAAATTTTCTCAATTCAGCATAGCTGATTAGCTTTTGACTAGGTTTTCATTGTGCACTGAATGGAGTTTTTCTTAGCTAATGCCTTATAGCACTTTCCTTTAATATTAGCTATAAAAAATTCAGAATATCACTTATGCACTTCATTAACATAGTATTTTTGTCCCACCAGTTCACAGTTCATTTATTATTGCTGATTCTAATGTCAACAAATGCAATATCCCATTATAAGCAAGTGGATTATTGTTGATCAGATTCTGTAGTTTCTTCCTCAGACATCTCCAGGTTTATGAGAATATTCAAAGGAAAAATAAAAAAAGAATATGTTTGTGGTTAGAGATGAAAAATGACTCTATGAGCTGTTCCACGCCTTCCCCCCTGACCCTTCACCAGCCCACCATTTTAGTCACTTTAGTCTATTTATTCCTGATTGTAATATATCAGAAACACATCTGTCTAGCACATCTGAAGCTTTAGAACATCTTTGACAAGAATAGATCCCACACCAAATATTCAAAAACAGAACTTCCCTTTTTTTCACAATGGTTTTGTGTTGACAGTTACATTGTGATCCATTTGGGAAAAAGCTCCCACATATTTGTCAATGAAATCTATGTTTAAACATTGCAGTGATGGCTCCTAGGCAGATAAGATTTACAAGAATAAACTGTTAAAGAAAGGTATCAGGTCAGCAAAATGCCATGGGGAAAAGGTATACTTTCTGGATTTCTGAAGCTGTTTCCCAATCTATGAAGAGTGCAATTTACAAATGATGGATGATTCTAAATGCCAGATTTCATAGGAACGAGGGAGTTGGTCCCCAAGGAAACATAGACAAATACATTTCCTTAGATTTAATACTGGGCTGAAATTCTGCTGCTTTAGAAGGTATAGATAGGTAATAAATTTGTGTTCCACATATTTTATTAGAAGCGGTATAGAAATTTTTCACACTTTGTAAGAGCAAGAATTAAGAGTGTTGAAATGATGTTTGCATTGCAAACATGCGCTATTCCATCTGCTGCTTGTGTTCTTCAGTACTTTGTTATATCAGACTAGCAGTCTATCTAGCTCTGGAGACACTTTTAAAATGGATTTATGTTTTAACTGCTTACCTTCACACATTCTTTCATGTCACAGGTGCAGCACTCAATCTTGATTGAGTGTCTTCATTTTGAATCAGATCCCGTCTTGTCTTTCTCAGTCCTGGCAAACTGACTCTATGGTTGGATTCCAACTACCAGTTCATCACCCCTCTAACTAATGAGTAATTTTCATTACTACTGGGATAGCAAAATTATCACAGAGGATGCTGTACCAGAAAGTATGAATGTGAGTTATCTGTAGAAGGCTGTGAAAATAGTTTTTAAAAGGCTGTGTGTATGTATTTTTATTTAAGGCTTACCCAGAACACCTGCTCAGGTAAATGAGACTTTGATAATGTCTGTACAGTTCTAACACGACATGATTCTTGTATGTTCAGGAAGGCGTGGAAAAGTGCAGAACATTGTCATACAGAAAGCTCACCTAGAAGCTCTGGACTACTCTTGCCATCTTGTAATGGTCAGGTACTACCTAGGCAGAAACAGAGAAGTACAGTTGAAAATTAACAGATTGATAATATTGCAAGTAACATCCTTAGAACAATTAGTCATGAAGATAACCATCACTTGTTCACTTGGAAACTTGTTTGCTTGTTCGTGGAAAGTTTTGGGATGATGTGGCCGAAAAGTCCACCAGTGACTCACGCAGACCAGCAAGAAAGAGAAAGTAATTGAGAGATGTCTTCATAAAAAAAAAAAAATGTGGGTCCCGTACTCTGTGAAGAAGGCTGACCAAAAGAATGAAGATGTGCAGAACCAGGCTGCTGGCCTTGCTTGGGTATACAGGATGATCTGAGTCAAGGCTCATCTTTCTTGGGGCCTTGTGCTGGCTAAGGAGGAGTATTGATAGGTGGCTACTTTAACTGCCCCTTCACTTCCCATTTGTGCTTTTGATTTACTTCCAGTGTGCACCAATCCTAACTTTATCACTACATATTAGTAGAGTACATCATGTGGGAATCAGGCTATGAGGAACAGGAATTCTCCATTTTTTTTACATTATTATCTTAGCCGTCTTAGAGACCCTTTTTCCTGGGGCTCCTGGCAAACAATTTCCAACTTTCTAATTTCCATGTATTTCCTCTCAGTCTCCCAGTATATGTGCATGCATGAAAGCTGTTATTCCAGCTGGTTCACAGCTGTTACCTAACAGAAGCAGGAGATTCTTCAGAGTGCTTCAGGAGCATACCAGATATCTTTGATATGATTGCCCACAGTGTCCTTTGCTGACTCTGCCCTTCGACCATCTTCATTTCAGTCTGAGGAGGACTGTAATTATACCAGAACTTTGCAACATGAAAGCTGAAACAGTTGCATAGTCTAAAATGTCAAACTGCTTGTACACTCCTACAGTCAATGATTTTGTATTCTGGTCCACTGAGAGCAACAATATACTGCAGTGTTTATAATTAATCTAATTGAAACATGAAGTAAAATGTACAGTTTAGAGATAGTGTAATTTTCTAGAGAAACTGAGTAAGAAGCAGTGGATGGCAATATTTGCAGAATAAAATGTAATCAATTTAAATTTTCAGCAAATAAAAAGAGTGAAAGAACAAAGAAGGAAATAGAAAAGAATACACAAAATATGATTGAATTATATCATTTTTATAGATTACATCATCCCCAGTTCTTCTGAACTTTGAGCTTTATTTTCTTAGGAAATTGTCAGGGGAGCAATGACACACTGAGTCTACTCTATCCATATAAAGTAGTAACTCATCTGTGTTACTGCTATTTTACATGGTATTCCACTTTTTTTCTTTCTTATCACCTTGCTTATACTTGAAGAAACCAGAAATTTCACCTATGTTTTCTGCTGGCAGCTAAAATGCTTAATGGTTTCTTAATGGTGATAAGAATAGCTCCCAAGATACAGTGTGAGTGGTCCTGAGTCTATCTTTGTTAGTAAACAGATATGGCAAGACTGGAATGCATGTTGGTTTCCTCAAAAGTAAAGCCTCCTATTTATTTCAGTGGAAACCACAATAGATACAGAGAGCACAATGACATTATTTGATAGAGCAAATTCTCAGCTACAAAATACTTTTTTTTTTTTTTTTTTTTTCAACACAGTCATCACCATTAGCTATGAATTTTTGCCAGTGATGTACAAGAGCCTCTGTGGAAAGCTTGTAAAATCTGCAGCAGAGGAGGTGACCCACTGTTTCACAGCTGCTGTGACAGCGTTGCTGCTAGGAAATATTACTCAGTGATCATCTTTCATCAGCCTGAACAGATGGAAGTCAGAAGTCACCAAATCCGGATATAGTGGATGTGGTAGGAGAGTCCAGCCAAGATGGGCAATATGCTTTGCAGTCCTCAAACATGCTTTGGAACTGGTGTTATTGTGTTGCAGGAGGAAGACTGTCTTGCTCTCTGACCTGGCACTGGAAATTTGTGCCTTTAACTTAGTCACTGTCATGATGTAGAGGACAGAGTTGACTGATTGTCCACTGTCACCTGTTCTCTATCCCAGAAAATAGTGCACATCACTTTACCTGCTGAGGGGTGCATCTTGAAATTCTTTGATGGAGAGCTCACATCACTATTCTGTGGACTGCTATTTTGACTCTGGCTCATCATTGTTAATGTTGCAATCCAAGAAACTATCACCTTCAGCCTCATATTTGTTCAACAGATCCCAACAAACTAGCATATTTCTGAGCCTTCGTGGGACCCACCTGGTGCAAACTTGGTGATGTTCCAATTTTGCCACTGTTGTTTCAATTACACTGACGCCAATATTTAGCTCCATATGCAATACCCTGATCATCATAGGGCAGTTCATTGGGGTGAACAGATTAAGATGCTTTTCATTTTGTACTTTGATTTCCATGTCACTGCTGCCACTGCTGAAATGTACCGCCACCTCACTGTGCTCACATCCAGTGTTTGGTCTTAAGAAATATTCAGCAAGCATCTATGAATGTCAGTGGATGCCATATTTTCCACACAAAGGAAATCAGCGACACACTGGCTTGGTTTCATGACTTTTTTTTGTTATCAGTATTCCACATCATATCATGTAGTGCACTGGAAGTTGGAGTTAACCCTCCAGGTCTGTGGGACATCAACAGTTCTGGGTACCCGGTTCTCAGAAGAGAAGAACTACATACTGCATACCCCAGAGGACCTGGACTTGTGTTTCTGTTTTCTACTCAAAGGGAAAGATAAAACTGTTCATAGATCATGAGATGCCTCTCTTTCTCTGTCTGCCCTAGCTAGACATCTTGCATTTAGCACTAGAGTAAGGCCTCTCATTTTTCAGACACTTCTCTCTGTCATTTTATTTATTAACTTCAATTCCAATTATATTGTGATACCTTGCATTCTGATATCTTTTTTACTAAATTAACTTTCCTCCTCAGACTGTTGTTGCTTCCCCTTTTTTCCCTTTTTCCTTTCCCAGAGTGTGGTTCCATCGGTTTCAGTCACAGAACTGGGCCAAACCAGCCAATAAGCTATTGATACACACATTTGCTTCATACATACTTCCATTCCAGATCATGTTTTGTCGGACTGCCCCTCTGCTGCCGTCTGTTGCACAGCAGCAAAACGCAGTGAAACACTGACAGTAAGTTTCAGCCTCTACTGCCTTACCTTCACCATCTGCCTCTGATGTTGTGGGACAAAATAATAAAATAGATGGCATTATTTTTAGAGCACCCCTTGTATTTTTTAGCTACTTTGTCTCCTGGGCATCATTTATAGATTCTCTATCAACACACAAGATCCTCTATTATAATGAAAGATGTAATTAATTTATAATTAGAAGTTAATGACAAATTTATAAAAGATGTTTCCAAATATTGACAATGGTTAAGAAAGTAAAATTACATATATAGTTAATTAACTGTTTATTTAAAATTTGTGGAAGGAAATGCATTCCCAAATCACTTTATAATAATACACTTTTGTACATTTAGCTTCCATGAGTATTTGAATATCTGTGATGTCCTGAAGGAGATAAAGGGGTCAAAATACAGGAATAGTGTTTTCAGTCTAGTTCAGTTCTGTTCTAAGAAGTGGATTCCTATTGAGGAAATCATTGTTTCCTATGTATTCTAAGTCCCCTTACCATACCACCTTCTATTCCTGGGGCTGCATAGAAAACATCAGAAAATAAGAGCCATAAAGCACACAGTATCCATCATAAAACAAACAAACAAACAAGAAAACAGATATTGTACTCTTTTTATTTTATCTTTTTTTAATTATTATTATTATTTTTTTTTTTTTCATGGATAAGCAATACTATCTTGCTAACATTTTAATCTTCTTTTACACTCTTTAATCTTGTCTTACTCATAGATACACCAATGTGATAAAGGAGTTTTCACATCTCTTAAATTGTTATTTATTTTCTTCTTTGTACTGTCCTACAGTCAACAATGAAGACCAATTATTTCAGAAATTATACAAACAAAAACCAAATTTACAATTCTTGCTTCAAGGGATTTATAATACTCAGGATGAGTATACACAGATAAGAGAATATAAGGAAGTAGTAAAACAATCAAGACAAATGGCAATGGACACAGTACATCTGCAGTGAAAAGAGTTTTGTTTCTGATAGGAAAAGACAAAAAAGTTTCAAGGGCATCTGACTGAAGGTAGCTGATAGATGATGAAGAGACAGCACTGTAGGTATTTATGGAAAGGGTGATCCTGTATGTGATGAGCAGCTTGAAAAATAATCCAAAACAAGAATATGTTTATCCCCAAAGTTAGCAACTGTGAAGTGAATGTGACTCATGAACAAGCCTGGGTGAGAAATGATCTACTGATATATTTATCTCATATTTAAGGTAGTATGAGACTGTGGGAATTACTGAACGTGAAGGCAGGGCCTTGATACTACAAAAAGAAGACCCTGTAAAGATATTCAAAGAGAAAAATATCATTCCATTCCTAGGCAATGCTCTCCTTTCTTTCAGTGCTTTCTTTCATAGAGCTGTTTTCACTCTGAAAATAAAGCTCTTAAATAGCAAAATCTGCCAAAAAAATTATGGTGTTTTTGTACTTGTATGCTTCCTTCCTTTGATTCATGAATGAAATGTTGGGAAGTGGGCAGCAGCTTGCAGACTATTATTGAGTCTGAAAACACAAAATAATAATTTATACAAACAGAAAATAAGCAATGCCACCCTTCCTTTTATTTTCCTCCTTTCCTGTGTGCTTTTTTTTTGTTTTGTTTTGTTTTGGGATGTGTGTGCATGTGTGCATGTATGTGTTTGTAGCAGAGAAGTCTACTTGCCTCCAGACCTATCAAACTTTGAAAAAAGCAGCTAAAAAGAATTTCAAAGATGTCAATCAGGAAGAAAAATGCATAACACATGGAATTGCACACGAAGTTATATATGCTAATACCCAGTGAGTTTTTCTTGATTAGCACTATAATGATTGACAGCATATACTGAAATACTGAGCCATGTTATGGCCTGGTATACAACTGTTGTGACAGCTTTGCAGAAAGCTAGTCAAAATGAAGAAATGAATCACAGAATCACAGAACTGATTCTGTTGGAAGGGTATATTGGAAAATAACTGGCCCAACTCCCCTGTTCAAGTATGGACACCTAGAGCTGGCACCCATATCAAGTCCAGGTGGCCTTTGAGCCATCTCCAAGGAGTGAGACTCTATAACACCTCTGGGCAATGTGTTCTAATACTCAGTCAAGAAGACTGAGTGCACAGTAAAGAAGGATTTCTAGATGTTTAGACAGGAAATCTTGTGTTTTTGTTTGTGACCACGTCTCTTGTCCTGGAACTGGGCACCACTAAAAATAGCCCAGCTCCATCGTCTTTGTGCTTTCTCTTCAGGTATTTATAAACACTGATGAGATCCTCCCTGAGCCTCTTCTTGTCCAGGCTGAGCAGTTCCAGATCTCTCAGGCTTTCCTACTGGAAGAAGTTCTCCAAACCCTTGATCATCTTGTGGCTCTCCACTGGACTCTTTCCAGTCTATCCGTATCTCTCTTGTCCAGTGAGGCCCATAATGTGACACAGAACTCCAGGTGTATCCTCACTAGCGCTGACTAAAGTGGCAAAGGATCATTTCCTCTGACCTGCTTTGCTGGATGTAGCCAAGAATGCAGCCTTCATAGTGGCAAAGATATTCTGCTGATTCTGGTTCCTGCTCAACTGCATGTCCACCAGAACCATCAGATAATTTTATACTAAGCTGCTTTTCAGCTGAGTGCCCCCAGCACGTACTGGTGTGTGGGATTGTCCTCAGCCATGTGCTGCACTTCACACTTCTTGATGAAATTCGATCTTTTTGAAAACTGATTTGTCAGTCCATTTCATTTTAAGGTCCTTCAGGATGGAAACACAACCCTCTGGTGTACCCACCATTCCTCTCAGTATTGTTTTTTCAGTCAGCTGGTAGAAGATACATTCTGCCCCATTTTCCAGATGACGGACTATGATGGTTAAACAAGAGATGACTTGGAGACAACTCATAAAGTACTTTTCATTTTAGTGGCATCCAGTAGGGTTTGCACCAGTGACCTCTGATCACCACCCTCTTTGCCTGGCCATTCAATCAGTTTTCAGTCTATTTCACTGTATACTTATCCAGTCCAAACAGCTTCTCTATGAAGCTGTACTCATCATGGAAGATGTACTCAACGGCCTCAGTGAAGTTCAGATAAACAATTCTGTACCTTCATCCCTCAGGTTTGGAGTTTATAAGTTTGTTCAAGAATGAATTCTCCTTAGTGAATCTATGATGATGATGATTGTTCCTGATGATTTTCTTGACAGTCATGGAAATATTCTTCTGTTGTTCATCTTCTCAGGGACTGATGTGAGGCTTTCTGACCTGAAGTTTCCTGAGTTTTCCTCCTTGCCCTTCTTGAAGATAGGAGTGAAATTTTATGTCTTCCAGTCTTCAGACTATTCATCCAGTTGCCACAGTTGAACAAAGATTATAGAGAGCAGTCTTGCAACCACATCTGTCAGTTCTCTCAGCACTGATGAGTGAATCATCAATTAGGGCCCATGCTAAAGACTGTAGCAAAGAAGGCATTCAGTACCTTCTTACTGCTCCAGGCTACCAGATCTCCTGTATACTTCAGGAGATCTTCAGAAGATTTTCCTTTTGTCACTTCTGTAGTTGTAAAAGCCCTTCTTGTTTCCCTTGGTAAAACACATTTTCGTCTGAGCTTTTGCTTTCCTTTCTCAATCCCTGTCTGCTCAGATGATGTCTCTGTAATCCTTCCAGGTTACCTACCCTTTCTACATCCTCTAGTTTCCTTTTTGTGTTTGACTTTGGCCAGGAGCTCCTTGTTCATCCATGCATGCCTCCTGACATTTCTGCCAGACTTCTTTGTTGGGCTGCACTGCCCTCAAGCTTGGAGGACGTGATCCTTGAATACTAACCAGCTTTCTTGGGCTCCAGTTTCCTCCAGGATTTGCTCTGTGACCTTCTTTCTGCCCTAGGAATCTTGGACTCCACAATTATATAGTCACTGCAGCCAAGACTGCTTTGTTCTTCACGCTACTCAGACGCTCCTCCTTGTTGATAAGAATGATGTTCAGCATAACACCTTTAGTCATTGGCTTCTCTATCACTTGGGTAATGACTTTATTGTTCACATATTTTGCTTTGTTTTCTAACAGAAATCAGAGTGGTTGAAGTTCCTCATGAGGACCAGAGCTTCTGAATATGAAGCTGTCCCTATCTGTTTATAGAAACCTACTAGTTTGTCAAGATATCTCTGCAAGGTATCTCCATCCTCAAGGGAATCAAACCTCCTCATAATTTAATTTCACCTGCAAACTTACATACTATGCATTTGTGTCCTACATCTAGGTCATTTATTAAAAACAACTATAAAAATAATAATAATTAAAAAAAACACAACAAATATCAATGAGAGATAGCTCCTAAATGAAAACCTGGACATATGGATCAGAGGCTGCTCCTATATATCCATAGAGGGCTGCATGCACTGCTTTTTCCTGTTCAGGTTGCCAGTAGCAGATCCTCAATAAAAAGTCATCTAGCCCTGCCTACCCCTTAATTTTAATTCATAAGCAATCATTTGACTTCTAATCCATGCCCAGGCAGTGCTCCATGTGGAAAATCCTCCTCCTTATCTTCCCAGCCTCTTTCCTAATAAGTCTGTTTTCCTCCATTATAACACATGTAACTTTCCTTATATCCCACCAAGACTTGTAGAGAAGCTCCACCAAAATGTTTACCATGAGAAGTCAGCTCAGAGAGAAGCTTTGCTCATGGTAATTTTGCTGCAGGTCCAGTTGTTGTATAAGGTCATACTGACTGACATATCTACCTAAAAATGCTGAAAAACTAAATGGGATAATGCTTTAAATGTGGGTTCCTACGCTCTTGTGTGGGGACAGGACCGCATCACCTGCCATCACATCTGCTCTCTTTTCACCAGAGACAGAGCTGCTTAATGATCTAGGAAGGATGGAAAATGGTGGTTTCATCTACTGGAATGCTGGAGCCAGACAATTGTCAGTTCACTGCAGACCCATAAGACCTGCCTCAACAGAAACACAGTATTTTCTGCAAGAGATCCAGGCACCAAACTTGAACTGTATTCCTTTATCCATTTTCCTGGGCTTCCTAAAAAATAAGATTTTTTGTCCTTATTGGAATTTGTCCTCATTGCTCACCTAGAGCAAATTAGGTGACCCAGAAATGTTCATATTTCTATGTTCATTCATAGACAGGACTTAGATCATCCAAGCCTACGGTACTTTAACAAAATTGTTGGTAGAAACCAAAACAGTAAGAATAGTCAATACTGCAAAGTGGATCTCAATAGTTTATTCTCAACAGTTAATTATCTGAATGCTATGATTCTCCTAAGTACTTTAGGTACTTCATTTGGTCAGTTATTATAATAGGAAATACATACTATCTTACAGCTGGACTAGCTTCCCAGTGTGCCCTTATTAGCCATTGGGTAGAATTATTCATAGAATCATAGAACTGTAGAATCAAAGAATCATGAAAGCATAGAATCATATGGAAAACTGTTTTGCCCTGGAAGAGGTCTTCGGTGCCACTATATTGGGATCATCTGTCAGTGCAACTATGAAAATTTTTCCCATTTAAAAAAAAAGTACTTCTAGAAAACAAGAAATCCAGAGATGATGATGTGCTTCCCTGGCTTTGATCCTGTTGAGTTCACACATACAATGCCAAGTCATATACATAGTACGTGTAGATCACTGTGTAAATGTTTATTTTGATATACCACTGCAGTGCAAAATAACTCCTGTAAGACTCTGCTAGTCATTATTAAATATGATTTGCCCCTATCAGACTCTTATTAACTCCATAGTTTGTTGAGTAGTCTCTGAGCCTGAAGCAAATCAGATACTAAGTAGCTGTGGTGCATTAGTTCCCAAGATTTAGACCATTGATCTAAATATGCTGTGCAGTGTACTTTTTTCCTAATTGATGATTTTTTTTTTTTTTCCCTAGTTTAACCATTTTGCTTCCCTTGTGATACTGCCTGCAGTGACTCAGTTGATCAGTGTGCACATATTTACTCCTCATTTTCTCTTTATAATGTAACTTCAACAATAAATCTCATTCTCTTTGCTTTTGGGAAGCAAAATTGATGCCAGGGAGCTGCAGGTCTACGTACCAATCTTAACAGATATAATGTGCTCTAGGTGTGAGGTTCTTTTTTTGATAGATCAGAAAGAATTTATTTACTAAATAACAGTAATTCTTTCCATCTTGCCCATCTTTACACAGTGGAGTTGCTATCTCCTGTCACCTGAGAAAAATCTGTTTAACCATTCTCCCTGCATTCCTATTTCCTTCAAGTTATGATCAAAGTTTCCTCCCTCACACAGCAGATGAAGGCAGGACACCTCTTCAATCACTCATGCAGCAATATAACTAAGAATTGCTAACAATCACTTTTATTTCCACCTCCCCAGTCTTCTTTCTCAAAGGTTTTCTGAAGGGTATGGAACTAGGCTGATTTTCAAATTGACTTAGTTTGACATATTTTAAAAACAGATGAAAATGCTTCCCACCATTCCCTCAATAGGAGGCTTAGCAATGGACACCCCAAGATCTGTCTCTATGGATAACAACAGACGTGAAGTTGGGTGTTAGCTATGGGCTGATCTCCAAGCTTACCAGAAAGACAGACTAGAAATGAAGATTTTAATAATGGAATTTGAGAGAGAAGGAGGTGGGTAGCTTGAGGAAAAGGGTGGAGAGTTTTCTCTCTACTTGCATTTCCCCAGAAGGTGTCCTGAATTTGCCCTTGCTTTGATTGATAATGTCTTCCTCCAGCAGTACAACCCACCCTTCTGTTTCCCTTCATCTTACAGATGCACACTGTGCCAATGCCTTGGGGGTCTTTCCTCATATTACTGCAAAAGGACTCTTGTTCAGTACGCTGGAGATTCTCTCAATTTGACAAATATTTCCTCTTCTTATTCTTTGCCCTAATATACAGTGTGCTATTTGTCAGCATTAAACTGCACATGCTTTCTTGGTTCTGCTCTGCCTGACTGCACTGCTGCTTTGTTTATGCTACTACTGATTAGCCAAATTGGAAGTCTAGAGCTTCTTTTGCAAATCATGTTTTCCTAGTCTGAAAGGAAGATTTAGATAGTTGCAAAAGGCAGTGAAATCACTCGTATGCATTTCTGCATACAGATTTGCTGGCTGCTGTCATCAGATCTCATATATAGAGTATGGCCATACTTGCTAATAACTTGTGTAGGAAACAGCATCATGCGTGAAAATTCAGCAAGTGGGGGTAGTATTTAGAATCAGATGACATGCTTGTTCGTCTGAGCCTTTACTGAACAGGTGCTTCAGCATTGTCTCAGCATCCTGAGGGAAATGTTTAAATTTAATTCAGGAATAAAACCAAGCTCCCAACTGCTTGAGATGATTAAAAATCCCAAGACTCTTTTTTGAAAGGATAAGAACATGACCCTGATATCTTGGCCAAATTCCAGACAGTGAAATTACATTCTGTCAATGTGAAATATACCTGTCATTTGAATTGCAAAGCAATTCTGAATTCCCTCTGAGAACTCCTGTTGAGTGTTGCAGGCTTTAAATGGTTGCTATGTCCACCACTTAGATGGAGCATTTCTGGAGTAAGACCTGTAAGCAAATCTGTCTCCAGTGTGCATTCAAGGAGAATAAATAAATTAAAGATGAAATACTTTTACTGCTTCCTGTAGTAGCAATATTATTTACTCAAACTCTACCAAATGACCAATTACTTTTTTCTTGTTCTTAGTAATGCTCATTTCAGATTCCTCGCAGAAAGGGAGGTAAATGAAAGACAGATTAGAAAAGCGAGAAATCAGTATAAAACTAAGCCAGAAAATGGTCTGAATGTTAGGCATGGCATGCTGGCACTTGAAATGCTTGCTCTTAGGAGAAGAGTAGCTATCACATAAGAAATTTCATTTTTTAAACGTTTTCTTTTATTTAATGAGTTAAAGTTATGAAACCAACATATGCAGTCATGCTGAAATCATGTATTATAGTAGGTCTTTACATGACAGCTGTACCTGCTGCAGGGTACAAATTGGAATCAAGGATTCAGTAACATTCATCATGCCCCATTCCAACTGTCCAACCTTGCTGCCCTACTAGGCATTATATCTTATGTCTTATCAGGGAGCTACAAGCCAGGAAAACTTTATATGGAGTTAAATAGCAAAGAACATATAATGTGTTATAAACAGACCAAGAAAAGCATGATCCTCTACAATGACAGGGGTGCAATTTAATCAGTACTCTGAAAAGAAGCCACATTCACATTACTGTCTAATAAGCTGACCCTTTGCCAAAGAATTAGAGTTCAGAGCATTTTTGTTTCACAGAAAAAAAATGATCAGTGATTTTGCCTCCACCTAAGTGGACATAAGATAACGTTCAAAAGCTTTAACTAAGAATGATTTCCATTTACTGAACTCTTCACATACTACTGAAACCGTGTAGTTGGGTAAGCAGCATTAAAATCACAGCCAACGGAACCTTGGTCATAAGCAATTTGTTAAGAGAACACACAGGAACTCTTAAGCCTAAAGCATATACAATAAATATTGCATATGCTCTCTCCTTCCAGCAGTGTTTTGGTCACTACCTTCTGTCCCTAGCAGACCTTCTGCCTTTGGGCTCAATTCTTGCAGCTGCTTTCTTTGCCCTCATCTTCTCATTCAAACTCGAGATTTTTATTTCCTTCTTTCTGCTTTTCTGCTAAGGGCTGAAAAGGCTCTCTGCTCTGTGATGAACTGCTGCAGGGGCAACGTGCTTAATCTGCTGCCCTCCTCCTCTACCCCCCTTCTTCCCTAGAAATTGTGAACATGAATAGATCCCCAGGGCTTTGGAAAACAACCCTATCTGACCTTACTTCTTTCTGTTTATGGACTCACATTCAAATGCAGCATTTGGTTTATACATGTAACTTCCATGCCATCTAAACACAAGAACTAGTATGGGTAAAGGAAGCAGTAGAGATATGCTAGATATAATGCATCTCATTTTCTATTTTTCTCCTCAATGCCCTTAATAATCTGGATGTGTTTGAAGCCAGGGCTGATGAAAGGAGTCTGTGACTTTTCTAGGAAGATCCTATACTAGTCTGTGAACGCATTCCCTTAGACAAAAGATTGTACCATCATGGAGTCATTAGGGGCATAGAATAATAAAACAGATAGTTTTTTTCCAACCTTTTAAGGGAAAAGAGAATTTTGACAACATTATCTAGCTCCCTGTCCAATCACATCTTGAAAACTTTCAGTGATGGGTACTTCATCACATCTCTGGGGATATTTTTATAGTGATTATTTTCACTGCAAAAAATATCTTTCTTTAATCAAGATGAAACCTCTCCTAGGGTAACTTTTAGTCCTGAGCTATTGTCTTCTCTGTACGACTCCTTTTAACTGTAGCTATCTTTGTAGACATCCTTTACATATTCAAATACTGGGATGAAGCTCTCTAAACTAGAATACGAATTCCTAACTCCTTAGTTCTTTCATCACAAAGAACATCTGATCATCTTCTTGACCCTCTTTTGGACCAGTACTGCAAGTACTGGTGTATCCAGTATACTGGATACAGCCTGACAAGTAGTGATTAGAGTGGTATAATCACATATATACCTAGTAATGACTCCATGAATGCACCCCAGGATCTGTTTTACCTTCACTGCTGCAGCAGTGCACTGTCTTCTCACAGAATCACAGAATCAAAGAATGTCTTGAGTTGTAAAGGACCTTAAAGATCACCTAATTTCAACCCCTCTGCCGTGGGCAGGGATGCCAGCCACTAGATCGAGTTTCGCAGAGCCTAATCCAACCTGGCCTTCAATACTTCCAGGGACAGGGCATCCACAACTTACCTGGGCAGTTGGTTCCAGTGCCTCACCACCTCTGAACATCTAACCTAAATATCACCTCTTTTAATCTAAAACCATTCCCCCTTGACTTATCACTAAGTGCTCTTTCAAAAGGTATCTATCCTGTTCATAAGCTCCCCTTAAATACTGAAAAACCACAATGAGGTCTTCCCAGACCTTTCTTTTCTTCAGAGTGAGCAAGCCCAGTTCACTCACCCTATTTTTGTAGAAGAGGTGTTTCAGCACTATGATCATCTTTGTAGCCCTCCTCTGGATTTGTTCCTACAGCTCTGTGTCTTTTTTGTGTTGGAGGCCTCAGTGCAGGTCACAGTACCCCAGACAGGGCCTCATGAGGGCAGAATAGAGAAGGACAAAGACCACCCTCACACTGCTGACCACACTTCTGATGCAACCCACAATACTGTTGGACTGCTGGGCTGCAAGTGCACACTGCTGGCAACTACATCAGCCAACTTCTTCAGGAAAATTGAATGTAGACAGTCCAGTCCCACACAGTTTTCAGTCTTATGAGGTAGTCTCTGACTTGCTCTGCTTTTCCAGAAGAGAGATTTTGCTTCCACAATCTTTTCCTAGATGTTCAGTGACATGAGAAATGTGGGAAGCCTGACTACCAGAAATGACAGAAGCAAAAAACATCTTGAATACCTCAGCTATCAGAGATACAGTAATTCCTTATAAAGTCTAAAGTTTGCTCATCTGAGTTCCAAGTCCTGACTCGTCTCTTTGCCGGGCCCATATTCCTCAACATTACAAACTCAACCAGGGCATGATCACTACAGCCCAGTCTGTCTCCAGTCTTAACCTCTTTAATAAACTCTTATGCATTGGTGCCTACCATTTCCAGTAAAGCTTCATCTCTGTTAGGTCTGTCCAATACCTCGACCAGGAATTTATCCTCAACAGACTCCAGGAGACTCTTGGATTACTTGCAGATCACTGTGTTTATTTCCCAGCAGAGATTTGGGTGGTTAAAATTCCCCATCAGAATGATAGCCTGCAAATTTGATGCTTCTTGCAGCTAAAGCAAGAACTTTTGCTGGTCTTGTCCTTAATTTTAACTCATAGGCTATCAACCTCATCTTGGTTGTTTCTCAGGGGCAGCTCTTTGCAGTCTATACATTTATCCCTTCTAAAAAGCCTATTGCTCTTGATCATAGTATTCCATCTCTGCAATTCATTCCATCATGTTTTGTAACATCAATTAATTCACTATTGCAGGATAGTTTCCATGTCCTCCTGTTTAGTTCTCATCCTTTATGCACTGATGTAGAAACACTTCAGCTGGGCTATTATTCATGTTACCATTTGAGGAAGACCTCCTAAATTTCTCTGAGAGAAAGTAATGTTCACCCTGTTGTCCATCAGCAACCCTATGTCCTTTCCAGCAAGGTGGCAGAAATGTTTTTCTGAGGTTTACAGAGTATTCATTGGAAGTGGAATTATAAAATTTATTTGAAAACACGACTTTCTAGTTTTTTATGTGTCTTAATTTCTTGATTTCTCCCATTTCATTTTCAAATGCTAGTCCACTATCTTAATTAAAAAAAAATAAAAAAATAAAAAAATCAAATGTAAGATATACATAGGAATAGATAGAATAACATCAGTTCTGTTCATAACTTAATCTTGATGATACAAGGTGTGTAGTTAGATTCAGATGTCACACCACAAAATAAAGAACATCTTGATCCACTGAACCATGTGAATAGACAGATTATGACTAGAGAACTGTACATAGAGCTGAATACTGGCTTCGGAGCATTCAAAATGGTGGTGGCAACACTGAACTGTCACAAAATTTGCACCAGGTGGGTTTCATGAGTGCCCACATGGGAACAGAAAGAACACCATATGCAAGTCTGTAAGGACTTACTTGTTGTAATAGGCTTTAGCGAAGGGCACGGGTTGTGATGCAGCAGAACCCCCTCCCCTCTGTCCCCTGCTTTGTGATGTAAATTTGGCGTGCATTTTTGATGCGCACTTAAGGAGCATAGATGAAACTAATAGGTATTTAAGGTGCTAACTGAGCCACAATAGATGCCATTTTGCTATTCATCACATTGATGTCAGTGTAGCTGATGGCCCTGGCGAGGTGACAGTGCCAGTTTGAGGGCAGGGGATTGTTGAACCATGGGAGAACAGGGTAACACCTACTGAACCAATCTAAGTCCGAAGGTGACAAACTTGATCCCCTGGCCTTCTTGTACGTTTTGCGTGATCCCACTCAAGATAGTCTGTTACACAACCACAGGCCTGTAAGCCCATCCTTAGATCTCATGGAAAGTGACATAGTAATTCCTCTTTGAAAATATTTCTTGAAACACAAAGGACAAAAATTTGACTGGGAATACTCATCAGGGATTTGAGAAGTGGAACTCATACAAAGTCAACTTCATAGCCTTCTACAAGATGACTCATGGTGAAAGAGGGTAGAGTACTGGATGCTGTTCATCTTGTACTTAGCAGGACTCTGTCTGTATCCTGTTCAATTCTCACTGACAGACTGATGAAATGTGAGTTAGATACTTGGTCAATGAGGTAAAAGGTGAACAGCCAGTTTCACAGTGTATATCAGTGATACAAAATTCAGCTAGGCACTAGTTACTAGTGACACACCCCAGGAATCAATACTGGGATGAATACTTTTTGACATCTTATTAATGACTTAGAGCCATTAGAGAGTTCCATCAGCAAGTCTGTGGATGATTCAAATTTGACAAGAGTGACTGACAGACTAGAAGATCCTGCTGTCACTCAGAGGGACCTAGACAAACTGTAGAAATGTGCCAACAACAAACTCATATAGCACAACCAAAGACAAATGCAAAACCTTAGGAAAGCATGGGACATAATAATGTCAAACTTAATGAGGGGCTGTGGTGTTTGTGGATACCAAGCTGATCATGACTCAGCAATAAATTTTTTGTGGACAAAAGGACTGAGTGTATCATGGCAGCATTAAACACAGGAATGCCAGCAGGCTGAGTAAGATTTCTTTGCCTGTACTTGGAGGAAAACTCTTAAACTACATAATTATCTCTATAAATAAACTGCAGGATTTTGAGTAAAAATATTTACCATATGAAATAGGTATGTTGGAAGTAAAATGTAAGGCATGGCTAGTATGTGCTTGAAGTCTGGAAGCTATGCTATAAACAAAATTCAGCAAATACAGCTGAAATCGTAAAGGCTTGGAAATGAAAATAATTTCAGCAATTAATCTGTGAAATAAACATGAGTGTCAGGATTTCCATACTTAGCCTTCTTACCCTCTTCACTTTTACCAGCCTTATTCCCTATGGACACTTAATCAACTGCAGTTTTTAGCTTGTCAGGAATTTGTAACCGATAAAACTGAACTTTATAAAAAATAATATCAGGTGGCAGGTTGACTCTTGACAATCACAGTGCTTTAAAATGGAATGAAAACAACATCAAATGAATGTGCCTACAGGCAAGGCAGTGGCTATCTAATGATGTAGCACAGAAAAGGACATTTGATTTAATGAAGTTCAATTTCATAAAAGTGCAGATCATCAGACTGGAATGTTTCTGAAGTAATCAGACAGTTCTGTAGCTTCCTTTTTGCTGTAACAGGAGACAGATAATTAAGTTTGTATACTACCTTGAACAACAACCAAAAGCTTAACCTAATGTGGTCAAGATCAAAACTGGGCCCTAAACTGAGCCACAAGTCTATTACTCTGCTTGCTTCCATACACACAGCAAATTCTTGTGAGGTCATACTGAACAGAGTTTATTTTATTCTTTGATTGTTGTTAAAATTGTGCATCAAAATTGGTTACCGGTGGTTGTTTTATTATGCAGATTGTTCTGCTAACACAGACAAAGTCTAGGGAGCAAGAGTGAGGCAGTCAACACATGCACCATTTCCATCATGTAGTATCAGAAATAGTATTTTCTGCCTTTTCTCTCATTTAAAAGAGAAAAATTTGTTATTCTCCAAAATCACTTTAATTTCTTATGCAGCATTATAAGTAATAAACACATGAAAAGAATTAAATGCCTCTTGTTGCTATTGTTGTTGTTCCTATATATCAAAGAGGACAATGAGATAAATAAAGAGAGGCAAGAATCCTTTGCAAAAGACTAATGTTTGGCAGGAGCATGAGCGGAAAAAAAAAACTGGAAGGGGACTTGGAGATTTTGTAGTGGAAATAAAGTGTAGAATACAGGGTGTATCAGGTAAACTGAGAAACTACAGTTGTACTGAGTGACCAGCCAACATTGAGGGCTGTATTATGTACTGGATCTTGTACCCCACATACACTTACCTGAAGCAGTTTTGGCTGCTTGTGTCCTCTTGAAGTCAAGGCATTTCTGGAAAATGCTGTTAATGTGGCCTCTCCTCAATTTTCTGCAGTGCTTATGGTTTCCAAAATTGTGTTAGAAGTTTTAAAAGCTACATTTAGTTTCTTCCACAGCCTTTCCTGTCAAGAACATGCTTATTAAATGCTAACTTTCTGGAACTCTTATTAAAATCAAAGTTTCTTTTTTATCAGTAAACTTTTTCTCCATATAAATTCATTTCAGACCGAGGCAAATCCCAGAAGACTGAGCTTCCTAGAACTCCAGAGTAAGCATTTAGCAACAAATACACAAATGTGTCCTTAACATGGTTTAATAGAGCAAAATTTTCCTTAAAGAAAGTGTGCATGTCTTTCTTGACTTCTATAGCAGTTATGTAAATATTCTCACTCATGATGATGGAATCTCCCTTGAGCTTTTTTTTGTTTGAATTAAACAGCTTTTCAAAGCAGGATTGTTTCTTTCATATGAAGTCTTTGTTTTAAAATTCACATGAATGACCTTATAATCTTGCCAGTGATCTCTGGAATCATTCAGGACAAAACCTCTATAAGAATAATCTATTTCACTGTATTCACTTAGTCAAATCTAAGCACAGATGTAACAAACCACATGGGAAAATCATTTAATGAAGCATTTGTGAGAAATTTTAAACTTTACTGGTGAATAAAAGCATATTAAATTATCCAGTCATTGCCAGTTCAATGAACTCCACTTTACTTTGAGTTTATGTGCTAAAGGTCATGCCTACATATGCATTACAAGACCCAGGCAAATGATTTGGGTGAATTCTTTGAGTTGAACTGAGTCTTTGAGTTCAGCTGAGAACATAGTGCAGTAAACCTGTCAGTATGCGCTATGCCTCAATATGGTGCCTGCACCCCAGTCTGTGGTAACACACCTCAGATTGAAGGAAAAAGGAATCCCAGCATCAGAAACTTTTATCTGAACCTCACTTTACTTTGATTGCATAGCAGAGTGCTAAACTCACCTTGTGTTCCCATGTTTGTTCTGTATCAGTTTAGGTCTGCATTTTGCTCTTTGGACAGGCAGATTTTCACAGTCATTGAAGACATCCATGCAGAGTATTTTGTTTTGCAGTAGAGGTGGGAGCATATAAGCATGAACTCTAGGACTAGTCCCAGGTAGCTTCAAATGCTTCATGGAGCCGGATTACTAATTCTGTCTGCTAGCACATGCTGGAGCACGTGCCATCTAATTTTCTTGTTATACCTGCATGCTCACACATACTATTATTGTACAGATCACAGAATACCCCATGTTGACAAGAACATTAGAAATCACATGTTCCAATCTACCATGCTAAAAGCAGGGCCTAGACAAAAATAGCTAACATCCTGTCTGTCCAGACTTTAAAAGTCCAAAGTGTTGAAGAATCTACCACATTATAAAAAAGTTTTTCCAGTAACTGACTGTTCTCAAAGTTTTGTTTTGTATTTATTTATTTTTTTTAATCTTATACCTAATAAAATTTTCCTCTTGTGCAACTTGTATCAATTAAAGTGAGGGCAGAGGCACACTATGGAAATTTGTTCTGCAGCTGGGGAGAAAAAGCCCAGCTGGAAAGAGGCTTTTGCTCTGAAAGATGTAGGAGTCCTGGTGGACATCAAGTTGAAAATAAGTTAGTAATGTACATTTGCTGTTAAGGTTTGACCTCTTCTTCCACGTACATAGCAATAGGACTTGAGAGAATGGCCAAGGGAGATTCAGGTTGGGTATTATGAAACTTTTCTTCTCTAAAAGGGTGGACAGGTGCTGGAAAGTGTTGCACAGAAAGGCTACTGAGTTGCCTTCCCTGGAGTTATTCAAGCACCATCTAGATATGGTACTAAGGGATATAGTCTAGTGAGGAAATACTGGTGACATGTGAACAGTTGGACTGGATGACACTGGAGGTCTTTTCCAACCTTGGTAATTTGGTGATCCCTTTTAGTGGTGCCAAGTACCAGGATAAGAGGTAATGGGTGCAAATTGGAAAATAAAATGTTCCAACATTAGGAAGCACTTAATGGTGAAGTAATAGAGCATTGCCCAGGGAGATTGTGAAGCCTTCCTCCCTGGAGAGCTTCAAAATCATGGGGCATGCCCTTCATGCACTAATCCATACAGGTTCTCACAGGTGGTAGCTCCCCCAGCCCTCCTGCCCCAGTGCAGGCTGCTACCCATAGACTGTAGCTCTGTCCAAGATCACTCCTGCAAGGGCTCTCCATGGGCTGTACCTCCTTCAGGCATACCCACTGATGCACCATGAGCTCCTCCATGGCGCTGCATGGTGGGTATAGGGGACAGTCTGCTCCACCATTGTCTTTTCCTGGGCTAAGGGTTACTTTTTAACCATGCCTGAAGCACCTACTGCTTTTTTTCTGCTCCTACTTTTGTGTGAAAGACAAAACTGTTTCTTTTTTGTATCAAAGCTTGCTTCATGAGGCCTTTCTGATGGTAAGACTCTGACTGACAACTGCTCATCATCTAGGAGGGTGAATAGTGGGTGTCACCATGCCACAGTAGCTCTGCTTATGATTGCAAAGATAAGCAGAAGCAGGACAAGCAGTCTTTTTTCCAGGGGTGCTGCTTGAAGGAGCAGACCACTGCAAAAGGTAATAATGCTTGTGCATGGTAGCGAAGGCACCACTCCCTTGCTTGTCTGTTGAGTCAGGTATGTCACACTAAACTGAGAGAAAAGAAGAAGTAAAAAAAAAACAAACAAAACAAAACCAAAAACAAAACAAAACCAAAAACAAAACAACACCGAAATGGGGGATAAAAGGCCCTCACTAAACTGGGGACTTTGGAGACAAACTCCCAAAGACACCTTTGATGGAGAATTCCCGGAGGGGAAAGCCTCTTTGGAAGAACCCCCGAGGCTGGCTTGCTGTGGAGCTTCCTGGCTTTCTCCCATCCCTCACAGTAATTAGACGAGTTCCTGAGATCAACAGACCTACTGTGTACCTCGCTGGACCCACGGTGATGACTATCTCTTTTGCTCTCTACAGAGACTCCTTGCTTATGCTTTCTACCTTTCCTATCGACTACCTTCCCCTTCTTCCTAAACAGCTAGGACTTGTAATAATCTGGTTGGAACAACATTTGAACCATTGCTTCTTAATCTCATGTGCTGTATACATATATCAAAGAACCTTGCCTCCCTCCTATAAATTGGAGAGAGACACGTTGTGTCTGCAGGGTTGACTCCTTTGTATCATAGTTGTTGCTGTACTGTTTCTCAAACCTGTTGTCCCAAAGGCACAACTAATGTTGCTTATGGCACAGTTCTGCTTGCTGGTTGTGTCACTTTTGGACTGTTGGAATTAATGTGAGGCAGTCGCTGCACTCTGATCCTACAGGCCACCCCTACAGGACCATGTGATACAAAACTTGGCCACATTAACCCAATGCACTGATAAACTGATATTACAAAATAACTAGTGAAATGGAGTGTACTTATGCCTTGAATAAAATATATAGCCCACAGAAGAAAGCATTTATTTATTTGTTTATTTATTTATTTATTTATTCCCAGAATGGGCATAATGGTTGTTGACTGATTAAATCTTACTGCAAGTTTCTGTACTGAAGCCATAATTACATAAGCCTTACCATGGAAATATTCAGTCCATTTTACAGGCAAAGAAAGTGAAGCACAGAAAAAAACTGATCATTTCATTGTTCATGAAGGAGCCAAAGGAACATCTGTGAATAGCTTCCTGCCTTTGAATCCCCATCCAAATCTGTAATTATAATGCTCTGCCTTCCAACTAGGAATAATAGTCATTCTTAGAGGGTACAGTGGGATCTAATAATTGCATCAGTCTCGTGCTAGGTCTTTGCAAAAATCAGGGCAGAGGTGTGCAAGAGCTCTTCCCTTGAATTCAGGAACGTTTTTGTCTTTTACTCTGTTCAAAAAGGTTTGCTCACGCTGTGAGTAGAACTCTACACAAATCGTCTTACATTTTCATTAAAAAAAAATCTGTTGGTAGTGCTTGGTAAATGACTAACCTGTTTCTGAGTTCCAGTAAGACTAAGAGGAAGTGAGCAAATATTGAAACACGGGAGGTTCTGTCCAAATATCAGGAATCATTTCCTTACTGGAGACCTTCAAAAGACATCTAGATATAGTTCTAGGCAGCCTGCTCTAGATTTCTCTGTGTGAGAAGTGCAATTAGATGAGATGGCTTTTTTTTTTTTTTTTTTTTTTTTTTTTTTTTTTTTTTTTTTAATGAGGTTTCTGCTGGGGTAGCAGGGGTTTCTGACAGAAAATTTTATTTTATTTGGCACTGTGAAGTTTTGGAGAAAATGTAAACAAACAGACAAATGTTCTTAGAAAGACTGTACAGGCTAGCGCATGGTGTGCAGACTATTAAAAAAAAAAAAAAAGTTTGTAAAAACAGTGCATTAGAAGAATCCATGTAAACTATTATTAGCATATTTGCTCAAGGAAACTAAGAGACAGGGTTTAGAAAGATGGTGTGTGTGCCTAAGGATAAGAGGCAGGATATATTTGTATAGTGGGATAATGGTAATAAGACTTGATGCAAAGGTAGGAGGAATATAAAAATAAAACTAAAATGTAGGAGTGGAAACTGATAATGAAACATGTTTCAGAGCCTCTCTTACCTAAATTAGGGGAGAGTAGGAGATGGGATAAATAAAGGAGCTTTAAAACTAGTATGAGAAAAGGTAGGGGGATCTGAGTAGCGCAAATCTAAAATTAATAGTAGAAAACAGTTAATTGAAAATTGGGATAAAATCTTGCTTTTTAGATCAAACTATCTTGCAAACTCTTATATCTCAATTTTAGAAATGTAACAGTTTTTTTTTTTTTTTTCTGTTATTGAGTACCATTTTACAAATGCTCAAGAAAAAGAAACTTCCATAAGATCCTGATAGCTGCTGCTTATGTTGATATGATCCACTCTGTAATAGGAGTTTACTATAAGAGCATGTTTGTATCATGCTTAAAATTGCACAGGTTTCTACTCATACTTTCATAAAAAGACAAAAATAAATTAAAAAAAGAAAAAAGAAAAAAAAAAAAAAGGAAATATAAGCTAAAGAAACCTATAGAAAAACTAGCCTATAAAATGAATATGTGAATATCCATTACAGGTTTCTTTTCAGTCTGAATTTTTGTCACTTCTCAGAAATTAAGTTCTCAGTGATAAACACTGCCTGGCCTTGCACAGGTGTGTTGAGAGATGGAAAAGGAAAAAATTTCATCCCCATTTAGTTAGTGCCATTAATTTCATTGAGTATGTGGCTTCATCAAGAAAGTCTCTGCTCAAACTAAGAGATGATACAAGAGCTACAACTGTATCATGTTTCTTTTTGTGGAAGTGTAAGTAAAGTGTATTCCCTGGACACTCATTTTTTCTCTGGTGAATGGCAGTCCCATTCTCCTCACAGCTTCACAAATAGTTTGGATATTCAGAAATCTGAAGGGCTGATATTAGGCTCCATTTGATGTAGAGGTATCAAACAGTTTGAATAAAATTAAATTCTTTCTGGATGTTGTGGTTTAACTTGGCAGGCAGCCCAGTGCCATGAAGCTGTTCATAATAGCAGCAGCAGCAATATCCAGAAAAACAACATAACATAAAAACGAAGTTATGCACGAGGCAACTGCTTACCACCAGTCGATCAGTAGCCAGACTGCCAATGAGCAGTGGCATTCCCTTCCACCAAGACAACTCTCCTCAGTTTTATTTTTGAGCTTGACATCATATGATGTAGAGCGTCACTTTGTTCAGTTTGGGCAAGCTGCTCTGCCTGCATCCTTTCCCTTTTCCTTGTGCACTCCTGGCTTATTGCTGGCACAGCAGCAAAGGAAACAGAAATGTTCTTGACTCTGTCTAAGTAGGATTCTGCAGCAGACAAATACACTGTTTTTTTTTTTTGTTTGTTTGTTTTTGTTTTGTTTTGTTTTGTTTTGTTTTGTTTGTTTGTTTGTTTGTTTGTTTAAATCACCATTATTCTTCTCTTAAATCCAACATGGCACCATGCCTGCAGCTGTGAAGAATGTTAACTCTACTGAAGTTGAAATCAGGATATTGTTTTATATCCTTAGGTTACCATCAGTTTTCAGGCATATTCCAAAGTGGTAAAGCAGAAGAAAAATGATAAAACGCTGATGCCTCACTCCTCAACACACCTCATATGTTTCATGCTTGCTTTTCACATACTTACTGGTGATAAGAAGATGTTGTAACAACAATGGTAGAAGAGCAGCAAGATCACAAGCTGCTGTAATTGAAGATTCATTCAGCTGCAACAGCTGTGAGCACAGAAATAAGGGAATCTGTTTACCTTCAGAAAACCTCAGGTATGCAAGGATCTTTAGAGAGAAACCCTTCCCTCCACTGCTAGTCTTTAACTGAGGCCTGGGAAGGGGTTTGATCCTGGCTCAACCGCTAGTAGTCAGTTGTTCTGCACGTGCCTGAGCTCCCATGGATTGGCCCTGCCTTCCCACCAGGTGCTCAATCACTGTTTCAAGTTGGACTTAACATTTCCTTTGCAGACATTTTCTGATTATTTAGTGACCCCTCTTTTTTCATTATGTTCAGTGTACAGAGACAACATGAGGAGGTTTGCCTAAGATTTGCAGTGGTGGCAACTTCTCAAATGGTCCCTCTTATCAGGTGCAAAATAAGAAGAGACAATCCATGTGAGAAACTCCAAAGAAATAGGATGACCAAAAAAGAACTGAACCTAAATGATAATGAAAATAAAGGGTTTGGGGAAAAAGGAATATAATAGTAATGTTATTTATTTCCACAATTTTGTGCATAAGTTCCAGATGATAGGAATCTGAACATTGCATAGTAATTCATTCTGACACTAATGGAATAATTTCAAATATACTCTAATATCTTTCTGAGGAATAACCCATGTTAATTGAAAGAAAAGTCTGTGTGATGAGGAGGAGAGAAGATATATTCTGCTGTGGTTTCCCCTCACATATTTAAAACTGAGAAACAACCTGAGTACTTTAAAGAGCTATTGCTTGTTTAACTCATGATAAGTAGTTAGCTATTTTGACTCTGGAAGGGCAAGGGGTTTTTATGTGACATCAACCTTCATAACAGCATAGCAACAAACAGCATATACATAAAAGCAGTGTGTTAATGCATATATATATATTCAATATATGTGGAAACAACAACCAAACAAAAACTCTAAACTCTTGAACAATTAGTTTAGCCACCTGCTCTGCCTAGTCCAATCATCATTCAGCCCAATTTACATTAATTTCCACCATCAGGATTTGGCTCAGCAATATACAAATCTGCAGTTACCATGTTTAGTTACTGCTATAGTATTAAACCAGCAGGCTGAAACAATGTGGAGAACCTGATCCCACCTACCTATTTAAAACATCGAGATAAGCTTTTATATGCTGGTTGCAAATAAACTGAAGTTTGGATTCCCATGGGCTGCAACTGGAGCAGGAGCAAGCACTAGATTGCTTCCAGTTATGATAGACCAAATTTCTACAATTCTGTGCTTTTTTAAGACTTAAATATACCATGATCATGCAAGAAATCAGAGCAAATTTTCTAGCAGAAATTAGTAACAGATATTTACACCACTTAATTAAAAGTCTAGCTGAGAAGTAAAATAAATTGTCTCAAAAATCCAATGAGTAATGTATTGTAGATAAATAAATATAATGATCTAAACCTTTATTACTGTCAGTTTTACACCAGACTTTCAGAGTAGTGTTGTTAGATCTCATCAGTGCATTTGGACTTCTGCCTAAAAATTACTATTTTAGGCAGAGCATCATTTGGAAAACTGGGAAAATTCAATTAGAATCACATCTTCATAGAATTGAAGCAGTGGTATAAGCTGGATGATAGCTCCTGATCATGTCCTTACTCTTCTTTTTTCTCTCTACAAAACCAGTGTATACATGTACATAAATACATTCCAGACTTCCAGCGTAATAATGTAGACATTCTTAAATTATTCTTTTGCCAATTATTGACAATATATTAAAGGTTTTTTTTTATTTTATCTTTTTGCACTTGCTCAGCTTGTGCTTTGCTTGAAGCACTTAATATAGTTCATATTGGATGTGTTATAAGGGAAAAAAAAAAAGATAATGGACTCCTCACAAATCTTTAAATCTGCATATTGAATAAAAACCATGTCCCCTTTCCAAGGCAGAGTCAGTATGTCAAATATGTGGATCTTTTATTTATTTATTTATTTGCTCTGCAAAAAGATGAAAATTCACTCAAGCATTACTAAAAAAAGCAGGAAAAAAAGGAATTGTAAAATCACTATTTCAGGTAATAATATAGATTGAGAGGAACAGGTAGAGATCATTCAACTTCCTGCCCCAAATAGGTCTAAATCTGATCAAATTGCTCCAGTAAGTTCATGAGTAGCTGCAAGAATCGACACCTCACAGATATGGTGGGTACTTGTTCCAGTATATGGCCACCCTCAAGGCAAACTAAACCAAACAAAAGCAGATAAAAACAAAACATACCAGATGAAAACAAAAGAAAACAAAACCCAACTCAAACCAAAACAGAATCCAAAACAAAACTCTACAATATCTTTTCAGAATTTCCTGGGATGAAACATGTGCCCATTGACTCTCTGTTGTCTGCTATGTGGAGCATCAATTATCAGTAGGCCCTTCTTCCTGACTTTGTTTCTTCCTAGAATGAGCAGTCACACTCCAAATGCATTACAAGGTTCCTGGATTGCAGGGCATAATACCACAAATCTGCTGGCTGCACAAAGCCTTGTGCAGCCCAGGATGGAGAGGGTATTTCCTAGCTGTACAGAGACACTGCTGACTCACGATCAGCGTGGTGTCCTCAAGGCCCTGAAACATGCTCTGAAAAGCTGTTCCTGACCAGTCAGCCTCTGACAGTTCTGCAGCAGAGCTGTGCCTGACCCATGGGACAGGTTTTGCACTTGCTTTTGATGAACTTCATGAGATTCCTGTCTGTCTGTTTCTTCATCTTTTCCAGTTCTCTCTGTATCAGAAGTATTTGCCTGAATTCTAGATATGTGCTGATTTGCCATTTGACAGACTTTTGCCTTATACCTAATATTAAGCTCATGTTTTCATATAGCTATACAGGAAATCCACACCTTAGTTAATAGATAATATATAATAGTAAAAACAGATGAACTACTATCAGATTTTCTCAAATATTTCTAGGATTTATCTTAGCAATTTCTCTAAAAACAAATTTTCTTCATTTTCTTAAAAGTGGAATCTATTTTGTCAGCTTTTGAGAAGTTACTTGCATAACATTGTAAAAAATATATATGGACAAGTACATTAGACTCATTGTCAATTTCAGAGAATTTGCCAAAAGAGACACAGAAAATATACTGAAATAAACATTCACTTGGACAATACAATCTAACCATTATCTGAATAAGTCAGAAAGGAAAAAACTTCCATGGTTTAAATGATCAGCTTCATCAAACATATGTAGCAAATAAAATCTAACATGGAATAGATACAAAGGAGAAAAGGTATTAAGGTATTTGCAACAGAGATCTTATGTACAAACAAGAAATAGACAAAAACTTCCAAATAGCTTATTTATAGAGGAATAAGATCTCCATCTCTTGGAATGTGAATCGTCTTACTAGATGGAGATATCTAAACTGAGTTAGTCACTGTGGATTTCCTGTCTGATCTATGACAACCTAATCAAAATAGCTGGTGGTGTCCAGGACATGATTAATCTCACTCGAAAGTAGAACTCTGAAATAGGCCAGATCAATCAAGCTTGAAAACTGCCTATGAATGCACTTCAGAGTAAAGAGAACTTTGCTAATTGAAAAGAGAGATCAGCAGAGTAGCTCAGACACATACGTCTATGTTGTGGACATATCCAGCTAGATGAGATGACGCCTACCCTTGGACACTTTAACTCATACTCAGAAGTAATTTTCTGTTTAATCTGTGGATCACTGAGTCAGAATGAAGGACCAGAATGAAGGACCAAACTATTCCTTTTTTAAATGTGAGAAGCAAGGAAAAATCCCCACTTGTGTTCTCTGACACAGCAGTTTTGAAACTGCATCATTAATTTTATAGCTAATGTCATTCCAGTTTGGTATATTTAAGAAGTTGCTCTGTCAAGGTTCCTAGAATAGATGTAGTCATTCTCAGATACTTATTGTGAAGTAGCAATAGGATGAAGCAACTAAGATGGCTCTTCAGATTTCCTCATACTGTATATGTGTCTGTGAAGATTAGGTTCTTGCTGCATAGAAAGGCCATGCCGTGGAGTGAGCAGAAGGGGAGGAGGGATGGAGGGAAGGATTATGAGGCAGTCCATTAACTTCAATGAACATTTGCTTGCCAGCAGTCTGAATTGAAAAACTATTTAGTTCATAGCTCAAAAGACTCAAGGGTTAAAAGGAGGCTTGAAATTCTGTGTAAATTTTACACAGGTAGCGTAATGAAGCAGAAAAGAAAAAAAGTCAATGAGCTAAGGAGAACTGATGGGTAAACTAAGGCTGTTACCCACCTCCAAATGAAGGAGGATGAACAAAGTCATACGCTTATAAAGATTTCAAAGACTTTCGGAAGGCATACATAAGCTTTGGGTGTTATAATGTGCCCATAGTCTGCCTTAGTGAAGATACTTCAAAGCTAGCCCAAATAGTAGAGGTATGAACACAAACTGGAGCACAGAAGGTTCCAAATGAGTGTCAGAAGTTGCCTAGAGAGATAGAGAACCTTTGTCCTCAGAGACATTCGAAAGCTGTGCTAGGCTGTCATGCTTGGACAGGAATTGAACCAGATGACCTCCAGAGGTCACATCAACCATTCTGTGACACTAGAGGACTACAAGAATATGCAGTGCCCCCCCAGAATTGATTGTGTTGACTGCTTTTATATCATTGGATTAGACCAACACAAGATAATTCCCAATATTCTTCATTTTGTTTTCTCTTTGTCAAGAGTCAGAGGAAATTAGTAACCTGTTTAGATCCAGATAGTCTCATAGCTGAAGTGTCAGCACCACCGTAAGAGTTCATCCTATGGTATTTACATCAGCCATGTAGTGCTTTTATTCCTCACAGTTTTGTACACTTACTGGAAATCACAGAAGAAAAATAGGGTGGCAAAACTAAGCAGATTATTCCACTGACACTGAGGGCACTGAAACAATCCAACTCTGAGTCTTCTGTGAATGTACAAGGATATAGTGACATACTACCAGCTTCCCAGATGCAGTGGTGGAATAGGGAGAACTCTGGAGGATTCTGTGAACCTAATGAAGTTCTAAAGCAAAGTGCAAGGGTAACCACAGATACATGTACAGACTGGGAGAAGAACTCCTAGAAAGTAGTCCAACTGAGGAGGACCTGGGGGTCCTTGTGTATGAAAAACTGAGCATGAGCCAGCAGTGTGCTTTTACAGCTTGAAAAGCCAGTGATATCCTGGATTGCATTAGGAGAGGGATCACCAGCAGAGGTGGGGAGGTGATTGTCCCTCTCTACTCTGCCCTTGAGAGGATTGGACTACTGCATCCAAGTCTGGGGTCCCCAGTACAGGAAATATGTGAAGCTGTTGGAGAGGGTCCAGAGGAGGACAACAAAGATGATCAGAGGCCTGGAGCACCTCCCCCATTTAAGACAGGCTGAGGGAGCTTGTTCAGCCAGGAGAAGAGAAGGCTGCGAGAAGACCTCATTGCAGCCTTCCATTGTTTAAAAGGGGATTTGTTTCCATTGTTTAAAACAGGAGGGGAATAAACTATGTACAAGGGTAGATAGTGATAGGATGAGGGGAAATGGTTTTAAAATCAAGGAGGGAACTTTAGATGTCAGGGAGAAGTTCTTCACAAAGAAAGTGGTGAGGTGCTGGAACAGGCTGCCCAGAGAGGCTGTGGATGCCCCATACCTGGAGGTGATCAAGAGCAGTTTGTATGGAGCCCCCGCGCAACCTGGTCTAGTACCAGTCTAGAGGTTGGTGGCCTTGCCTGTGTCAGAGGTATTGGAACTTGACAGTACTTGGGGCCCCTTCCAACCCAAGCCATACTATATTTCTATGATGTTATGATTTGGGGCTATGAGAGGAACCAAATAACCCATGCAAAACTAGTAAACTTGATGAGAAAGAGAAAATACAAGGATTTTAATTGTCATGGTTTTACGATTTTTGGTTAATTTAAAGATGAGATTTAGCCATATAATCTGAGTCTCCAGGGCCTATCAATTTGTCTGAACATAAGATTTCTTTACCATTATGTGAATTACACAGCTTATAAAAATATATCCTCCCAGTCATTACTTTTTTGTCTCTGTGCGTTGACTGGTTTTTCATGTTGTGCATAAAAAGAAATATAAATTAGAACATACATATTTGTGGATAAATCAGTGTGTATATATATATATATCCCTCTTTGACCGTGAAAGCAAGTGGTAACTTCACATATTTAAAGCATGTTTTTTCCTTGAAGGCTAACCCGAGAGAAAAGACATTTACTAATGCGGTCATTTCTTCATGGTCTCTGGAAGACTGAGGATGGGGGCAGAAGCAGAGAAGGCAAAAAGGGATAAATGAGAAGCTGACATGACTGAAGCATCTGGGAAAGAGGCTATTCAGAAAGGATACTATGCACACTCCATGTAAAGGCCTCAGGCACTGCCAAACACTTACCAAACAGGACTGCCAATAAACACTCAGGCTAAGAAATCTCTACAAGCTCTCAAGCATATCCTTTTTCTTTAATGATGAGATGATGAGGAGTTTCAGAGAACTTGAACGATCACTTCAAGGTCCCATGAGAACTCTTGAGCAGAGACAAAAATGAACTTGAGGAGTAGATTCTGGATACTTTTGAAGTCATTATAAGATTTACCACTGACTTTCAGGTATCAAAACTTCCTTAAAGCTGCTATAGTCTGAAACTGTGGCTGCAATATCACCCTTGTGCATTTCACCTAGAAGAAAAAATATGTGAGGCTGAGAAAAGCAGATCTCTATTTACAGAGCCAAACAGATTTTTGTTCAATTGCTGACATTTGAAATTGTTTTTCTTGCTATTTACTGATTGTATAGAATTCCATTTCTTCCTTTTCCTACTTCTGGTTCTGCTATAATGCCCTTTTGCCTGGAGGGAGGAAAAGGAACAGATGGCATGAAACTAGGCAATTAGGCAGCAAAGTAAAAGCAGATAGATTCCACATTTAACCTCTCAGGCTACTTCCTCAAGCCATTCCCCTTGCATCTCCCATGCAAAACTAATGAGTATAAAATTATTTCCATTTATTTGTCTACAGTCTTAACTGATATTAAAGTGACCAAAGCAATTCTAATTGACATTTTCTGAGGCTTGTGAACCTGTAAATTTTGATCAGTCATAATTGTCAGTATTGCTATAAACATTATGTACTCCAACCACCAAAACTGACCATTCACAGCTCCCAGATGCGAGCTACTAAGTACTCAGGCCTCAGAAGCTTGGAAAGCAACTTACAGAGCTGCATGGGTAGAACTCAAAAGAGAAAAATGAAAGGCAATGGAATTAACGGGAACAAACAAATGTTCACAACAAAAGAAATCAAGCTGCTTGCATTGTAAATGAAACATCCTCTGAAACCTCACTGCAGTTACACTGATGCCTGATAATATTTTCTCCACAAAAGGAAATAAACAATATATGCTGATATGTTAGAGTAAATGATTATCTACTCTGTTAGTGTTAGAGAACAGATTGAAGAAATTATTATAAAAGTAGCTTAAATAATTTAAAGTGTGAAACCACGTAAAACTTCCATTTAAATGTCCTGGTAATTTGGCATAAATCCAAGGAATCACTTCCTGAGCTGGATTTATGGTGCGTGTTGTCAAAAAGCAGCCAAAATACAGGATACAGTTAGACATTTGGAAGTCATTTTCCTTCCATTGGAAATGACAACCAGATTGCTCTCCTTTCAAAGACTAGTATTATCAATCCCAGTAAGGTATTTTCTAATCCTAAAGTGATTTAGACTTAATCTTAGTTTTCCAGCTGCTTCTGAGGAATGTAATACACTACCTTGTAAAGGTGTGTAAAAAAGATACCCGACTGTATTTAAAACATTTATTTGAGCATAACGACTCCAGTTTTCTTTGTACTTCTTGCCATTTAAAAATGTAATTAAAGAATAATGTCTAGAATTCAAAGGGATATCAGAATACAGTTTTTTCCTTTCTTTCATTTTTAAGTCACTAGGCTCAAATTTACACATGGAGACATGTGATAATGTCATACCCTGAAATGACCTAATAAAATGCATAATATCTGAGTTTGTAAAGCAGCTTCTATAGACAACTCTGTCAGTCTCTGAGAGATCCACATCTCCATTTTTTAATTTTTTTTTTTTTCAGATTGCATTCAGTATTACTTTTTATATCCAGAACTGAGGTAGGAGAGCAGCACAGAATGTTAGATTTTTGTATGCTATATTCTCTGGAATTCAGAATTTGCAGAGGATTTATGAGTTTTTCCTTAGTGTGATTGTGCAGCAGAGGTACTGACATTGATACTGGAGAATGAGAATTTCCCTAGCTTTCTGCATTTGTGTAAAGATAGTAGGAAATCGGAGTAATCCTACTTGGGCTAGTTGTATGAAACATGTTTCTATCTTAAATTTCTTTTTTTTCCTTGATTAGATTATTCTTTAAAAGTTTTGGTCTGGTTTTGACATTATTGAGACCCAGGACTCAAAACTAAATAAGCTTGACAGAAGAACCTAAAAACAAAGATGTTACCTGGGGAACAATGACTAGGAGAATGAAGTGTGGGTTTTTGGCAGTTCTTGAGAGCAAATGAAATCTGCCAAACAGTACCAGAAATAAAAATCTTTCTGTAAGAGGCTGAACTTTTCACCACTGAAGGAAAAGTTTTACAGCTACCAGAGAAGAGATAGAAACAGACACAGAGCAGCCTTCTCCTTCTTGTGACATGGGGAACGGTGATTCTTTTCTTTTCCACTAACAACTCTACTTGGACCAAGCTCAAGGTTATAAAATAATGAGCAAAACAGAAGCAAATATTATAAATTGTCTTCCCTCCCATCCATCCATGTATAAATTTAAACCAAATAATAATAAAACAAACTGGCAGCTGGTGTTTTAAGCTGCCAGATCCAAAGCCATCATAAAATAAAACTTTCCATTATTTTCTCTCCCAAGTAATTATTAATTTTTTTTAATGTATTTTTTCAGTTACATGTTCTTGATAAAGGACCAATGAGAAACAGGAACAGCAGTGAAAGGAGCTGAGCAGCAAGTGACAACGCACCTGGAATTACAAAAACACGCTTTCCAAACTCTTTCCATTTTCTCTCATCTTCTTGTCACCATCTGCAAGTGGCAAGCAAAACAAGAAAGCAAAACAGTACAAAAACCTCAGACACTGAACCCCCCCCCCCCAAAAAAAAAAACAAAAAAAAACAACCCCACCCCCCCCCCAAAAAAAAAAAAAAAAAACGAAACCAAAAAAGAATTGTAATGCTAAATGCTGAGTAAGAAAGAACATGCTCATCATATCAAAAGGACCAGTATAATGACCTGATTATAGCACAGTGTGATCCTTCCACTCTGGCCTACAGACACAGAATATTTAGGTACCTTTGAAAAACATCAGAACATGTCAAACCTAATGGCCAGTGTATCCAAATCTACAAGACAAACAAGTGCATGAAAGAAATGAATTGCCATATTTCCCAACTTTTAAACAGGGAAAAAGACTACAGAATAACTTTCAGCATGCCTAAATGTTAATTGAATGCCTCACTGTGGTTTGCAAAATTCAAAAAATATTCCAAAGGGGTATATCTGATTTGTTCTTCTACACGTGTAGTTATATGATGCATCAGAATTCGTAGGAAAACTCATTCAGATGTACCTGCCAAAATGGAAGTTATTATTGTTAACCAGAATCATTTTATTGTTCCGAGTAATATCATAGTCTAATAAACAAATGCACTGATATGGCTGATAGACTAAAAGTTTTCACCCATGGTTGAAAAAGGGAAGACATTTTTTGGCCAATTTTGCTGGCAAGACAGATGCATTGTGTAACCTCATGGCAAGGTTCAAGTTCTAGATTCTCCCTTCTCTCTGATACCTTCTACTTGCTATTTTTAAAACTAATATTTCCTTATAGAAATAGTTTATGAATGTGTAGTATAAAAATCCTCACAAATCTAGCAAGGGTAGTCTCACAGTATCTGTCAGCCCACACAGTTAAAAGCAAGAGCTATTCCCAATTGGAATTTGCAAAGTCCCAAGCAAGCCATGATACATGATTAAGTTTTGGTGTGCATACGAGATTAGGATAATAGCAGAAGTGTATAACCTGTAACAGTGAATAGAGAATGTATTTGAAAGCTATCCAGTTGATATCATGTTATAATGTGAATCTATTTTGTGTGAAAACCTTTAATGGTATCTTGCTGCAAAAGATACTGAAGCTCAGATGTGGCTGCTGTGGACACCACCCTTTCTTAAAATTTTCCCATCCTTTTCATAATTTTGACTGTCATTTAACATTCATATTTCACAGCATTGTAAAGCACCAATTTTGAGTCTCAAGAAAATGTGCTATTTCCTTTACTCAATAAATGAAATATACATTTACTTCCCTAGCAAACTTATGCACGTTTTACGATATTATATCACTTACATGCAGTTATAAAAAACAGTTTCATTTTTCTTTTTATACCAATATCACTTAAGAATAGAGTTGAAATCAGTCAAATTGACTTTATGTTTTCATCTAAAATATAACTTTGCTTTACTCAACTGAATTTACTAAAATTTAATTAAAATGTGTATCATATGGACAAAGTGAAGTACATCCAATTCTTGAGTTTCAACAAAAAATATATACATTTTTTCTGCTATTATAGTAAAAATTGCATGCTATTAAGTGTTACACAAGTAATTTGTACCTAGGAAATCGTGAATGCCTTAAGAGTGTAGCACAGAAATAAAAGTGTGTGTAAATTCTGGACCATAGTTTTGTAGTATATTTTACTGTGTATGGCACTTAATGTGCATATACATAGATACCATATGCTGTGAAAAGGATGAAATTATCATATTTCCCCACTTACAGAATGTGTTTTTCATGTCTGTTTCGTTTGCATTGTACTATTTAATATGGTATTTCTTTTTAAGATTTTTATGCTATTCCATACACTGCATCTAACTTAAAATGCTGCTGTACCTTGTAATAAGACAACTATGCACTGAAATTAACTGAAACAAAAACTGGGAAAAAAATGGACATTTAGGTATATTGAGTGACACAAGTGACTTGAAGGAGACTGAAAGACATTAACATATTTATTCATGACCCCTCCTGGCCACACAGTCACATCCTACTTTTCCAATTACTTCCACAATGGCATCCTGCCTTGTATCGGGAATGGTATGGTAAACAGGTCTAGGAAAGTAATCCTACGCCCGTACTTGGCACTAGTGAGGTCCCACCTTGAGTACTGTGTTCAGTTTTGGGTACGTCAATACAAAAAGGACATTGAAGTGCTGGAACAGGTCCAAAGAAGGGCAACAAGACTGGTGAAGGTCTTTGAGAATATACCTTATGAGGAGCCACTAGAGGAACTGGGACTGTTTAGCCTGGAGAAAAGGAGGCTGACGGGAGACTGTATTGCTCTCTTCAAATACCTGAAAGGTGATGGCAGTGAGAGTAGGTCTCTTCTCACTGGTGACAGGTGACATGATGAGGGGAAATGTCCTCAAGTTATGCCTGGAATGTTTAAGTTGGATGTCAGGAAGAACTTACCAAAAGGGTGGTTAAGCACTGGAATAGGATCCCCAGGGAGGAGGGTGGGTCACCACCCCTGAAAATGATTAAAAAACATTTGGATGTTGTGCTCAGGGTCATGATTTAGCAGAGGGTTGTTAGAGCTAGGGTAGTATGGTTAGGTTGTGGTTGGACTTGATCATCTTTAAGGTCTTTTCCAACCTGAGCAATTCTATGCTTCTATGATTCTATGATTCAATGGCTTTAACGTTTCATGATAACACCTTCTTCTTTCCTATTTAAATAAGTGAAAAAGTGTTATATCAACAAAATATTTATTTTCTCTGCATTGTTTCTTCTCACTATGACACTATTTGCTAAAGTAACCATGAGAAAGGTTTCAGACTGTATCACAACATTTTGATGTGCTAGTTGATAAGAAAGGAAATATTTCAGTACACTTCTTCATACTTTTTCACATACATCTACATCTATATATAAACACAGTTCTGCCATGCTGTGGTTATGTTTATGCATGTTTGTAGATAAGAATATGTATACATGCATATATATATATGTGTCTCTAAAATGGAGATAATTTTTTCTTAAAAGGAGAGGCGTGTTTTGTCAGATGGATCACTTAGTGGATAAGGAATTGTGAATGATCACACTCAAAAAGCTGTGGTCAAGGGATTGATGTTCAAGTAGAGACCATTGATGAGTGATATCCTTCAGGGACCTGTATAGGGACTAGTACTGTTAAACATGTTTGTCAGTGATATGGACTGAGCAAACCCTCAGCAAGTGTACTGATGACAAGCTGAGTAGTACAGTTCACTTGCTGAAGGGAAGTGATGCTATCCAGAGGGATCTTGTAAGGTTTGAGAGGTGGGACCATGCAAACCTTGTGAAATTCCACAGGATCAAATGTGAGGTTCTGCACTTGGACTGGGGCAAACCCAAACATGACCACATTCTGGGTGATGAGTAGATAAACGAGGACTTGGAGGTGTTGATGAAGAGCATAACATGAGTCACCAATGTGTGTTTGGATCCAGAAAGCTTGTCATATCCTAGACAGTATCAAAAGAGGTGTCTCTAGCAGATTGAGGGAAGTTGATTCTTCCACTCTACTCCATTCTCATTATGCTCTAATGAGAGTACTAGCATCTAGGTCTTTGTCTTCCAGCAAAAGAAAAACATGGTGCTGTTGGAGCAAGTCCAGAAATAGGCCATGAAAGTAATCAGATGGCTGGAGCATTTCTCCCTTTGAAGACAAGCTGACAGAGTTGGGATTGTTCAGCCTGAGGAAGAGAAAGCACCAGGGATATGTTGTAGCATCCTTCCAGTATTAAAAGGAGGCCTACAGGAAAGATGGAGAATGACTGGCTATCAGTTACTGTAGTGATAGGATGAGAGTAATGGTTTTAAACTATACGAAGACAGATTTAGATAAGATATTAAGAAAAAATTCCTTACCCAGAGGATACTAAAACAATGGAAGACATTGCTCAGAAAAGCTCTAGATGTTCTTTGGATTTCCCCCTCCTTGGAAATGTCCCTGGAGATCTGGGCTTTGGGCAGTGTGATATAGTGGAAAATATCTCTGCCCATAGCAGAAGTAGATGATCTTTAAGGTCCTTTCCAATCCAAGCCATTCTGTGATTCCATTACTTTATGCTATATGTATTCATATACACAGAATAGAATTGTTTATTAGTAAGTACATAGATGAGAAGAAAAATCAGTAGTTTATTATTATTTGTAGTGAAGGAAACCAGTACACTGTTAAAAAGCATGGCAAAGTTCACATGACAGAGAAGCTCTTCCTTTTCTGTTTACAATTTTTCTTTTGTAGTTCTACAATATAATTATTTCAGTTTGGAGTGTGTGCACAGACCTCCTCTCATTATCATTAAAAAGTAAGGTTCAAAGGATTTAAAAGTGAACCCTAGCATTTCTTTTACATCATTGGCACAGATCAGTAATTTTCATGTTTCTTCACAGTTTTCTGATCCCAGATGTGACTTAGTAGATGTGTTTGACTTTGATCCTACTTCTGTCCTCCCCACCAGATTGTTACCAATTGTCTCTGAGAGATTATTTACACATTTTGCATCAAAAGACTGCACAGTAAAATTTTTCTGTTAATCTTCAGATTTATTGGAGTGCTTTTTGCTCTTGCAGCCCTCACTCACAATCCCATTGCCTTACATTGCCTTACATGAACCTGGACAAGACTAAAAATTGAGCCTGCATGAACCTAATGAAATTAAAAAAGGACAAGTACAAAGTGTTGCAGTTGATTTGGGGCAATTTCAGATGTGAGTGCAGGCTGGGAGAACTCATTGAGAGTAGCCCTGTGAAGAAGAACTTGGGGATCTTGGTGATTGATTAATGCAAACTAACAATGTGCACTTGTGGCCCAGAGGGCCAACTGTAATCTGGGCTGCATCAAAAGAGGGACAGACAGCACAGTGGGGGAGGTAATTATCTCTCTCTGCTCTGCTCTGTGTGGCCCCACCTGTAGTACTGCATCCAGGTCTGGAGCCCACAACACAGGAAAAACGTGGAATCAGTGGAGGTGATCAGCTGGAGTACTTCCCTATGAAGGAAGACTGAGGGAGTTGGGCTGATTCAGCTTGGAGAACTGAGGACTCCATGGAGACCTCATCGTGGCCTTTCTAAACTGAACAGAAGCTTGTTAACAAGAGGGATACTGACTCTTTTGCATGGGCAGAATGGGCTTAATCTAAAAGGGAAGAGATTAATGATAGATGTTAGAATGACATGTTTACTCAGGAGTGTGGCTAGGCACTGGAACAGTTTGAACAGAGATGCTATGGATGTTGCATCCCTGGAGACAACCTGATTTAGTAGATGGCAAATAGTGCCCACAGCAGAGGAGCTGGAACTAGATGATCTCTAAAGTCTTTTTCAACACAAATCATTCTATCATATTTCATATATATTTTTTTGTCTGGATCGATATTGAAAAAGCTGATGTATGTAGTAGGGTTGGGATGGAGGTGACTTTCCTCACAGCAGTCTATATAGTATTGTGCTTTGCACTGTCACTACTGATGCTGATATCACTCTATGTTTTGACTGTTGCTGAGCAGTGCTGACGCAGCATCCAGACCATCTATCCAGTCTTCTCAAAGGCCAGCTGGCAGAGATGTGCAAGAAGTGGGGAGCAGCCAATCCCAGATGATTAAAGCAATAATGCATGTTGTATAATGTCATGCTCAGTGACAAAAGTTCAGAGGGGAAGAAAAAAGAATAGACTTGCATTATGAAAGCATTTTTCTTCCCAGACAACCTCTCCATATGTTGAGGTTCTGCTTCTCACAAAATGTCTGAATATTTTTGCTGGAAATAGAGAACTTTTATTTATTTATTTATTTATTATTATTATTATTATTATTTCCCCTTTTGCCTTCATGTGACCATGTCTTTCTCCTTCATCAATTTACTCCTATTTTAAACCCACAAGTATTTTTCATTATTTTCTACTCTCCCTGTCCTGCTGAGGAGGAGAAATGAGAGAGTGCCTCAGTGCAAATTAGTCATCTATCAGTGTTTAAACACAACAGCTGAACAATAAATTTCCTGAACACCTGGCTAATATATTCAGACATGTGAAGTAGATTAAGAGAATTACAACAGAATTGGGGCCTTTTTAGGTTTGTTTGGGATACGTTGCTATACAGCTGCACCACAGAATATTTTAGCCCCCCCCTGTAATTCTACAAATGATTTGACTGTCATGTTTTTATGCACTTGCAATCATGATTGGGATGTATTGACATGGTGGTAGTTACTGAAACACTCATCCATAGGCTGCTAGCCTGGGAGAAATATCATTATTCCTAAAAAAAAAAAAAAAAAATATTAAAAAAAAATTAAATTAAATTCTAATTACTAATGCAGATATGAAAAGGAAGAAATAAAGTTCTAAATTGCAATAATGGAATGTACGGTCAGGTACTGTTGAAAGCCTGAGTGTTGATCCATTGACTTACTGATATTAACTTAGTGTTGCCAAGTTGACTTGCAGAATGCTAATGTTGCCTCTCCTGCTGCTCCCTCCATCTGTTGACTGCCCAGTTTTGCCCTTTTGTTTCATAATCTCCACTTTATTAAACATTACTGTAATGAGTTATATATGACTGAACTACACTGTAAATGTTCACTTGTTTTCCACAACTTGTTTTGTTTAATACAACTTTGCTGTTGGGGTTACTCTAGTGGATTATAAATTCATTTAGACACGAAGAAAGTTGGAAGTAAATATTGAAGTATACTTATGCCTATATATATGCCTATGTAGTTCTTCATACAGGCTGTGACTGTGGGGAGAAAAGATGGAAAGGTGGAAGGAAGGAGGAAGGGAGAAAAGGAAGGTGTGAAGGAGGCAGGGAAGGAGGCAAGGAAGGAAGGAAAAAAAGATTATTAAATTTTTCATTAAATTAAATAGTAAAAAATTAGGCCAATTTCTAGACATGAAACCTCTTGTCTACACTTAAATACACTTACATAAAACCTCAGTCACTGCAACAGATTGTCACACATTGTTGTTTTGCCTTTTGATTCATAAATCAATGCTATTTCATCCTGGGAGGTAAATTCTTTCTATTGTATCTTTCAGAAGGACTTGAAAGCTCTCCTCTACTATAACTGTGGAAGCACAATATGAAGAAAGACTTTTTCTTCTGATAAAGAATATCTTTAATTAATAATAATAAACATTTAAATTATTTAATATTAGTGATACATATTAAGTTGCCCTCACTGTTTAGGGTAATGATTTTGATTCCTAAAGAGCTACAGTGTCCATTTAAGACTGAATCTAAATTCCACAAAATATCTTAGATGAAGATTATTATCCCTTTAAAGACTTCAGAATTGTCATAATGGGACTAACTCTTTTGAAGTTCATCAGGCCCTTCGGGACTGAGGATCTTCCTAGTGGCAGAACCCACCCTGTGTGGGACACAGCCCTGCAATGCATTGGTTTGGACAAAACAAGTGAGGTGGTAGGGATGGTGGGACTCTTGATAATCCAGAGTAAAGGAAGAAAGAGGTCCAGGAGCCAACAAAAGAGAACTGAAGGTCATAGTGCCAGAGACAAAGTTAGAGCATGGCAAGAGGTGCTGTCCTGGATAAAGGTCTGCAGTCTGCAGACAAATTATCTATAGCATAACCAGGACAATGTTTGGATGTTTATAGAACATAAGTTCAGTGGACACAGGGGCAAGTGGTTGTGGGTGTACTTGGGGTCACTTTGGATTGTCTGTATAGATAGGTTAGAGAGCCAATAAGCATGCTCAGGGCCCATATAATGGTGGTCAAACGATATCACAGACAAGGAGAATAACAGAATAGCTGAGATTGAAAGGGGTCTCTGGTAGGCACCTGATTCATTCGCCCTACTCTCATGAATGCACACCTAGAATGTGTTGCATAAGACTATGACCAGTTTTTGAAGATCTCCAAATATATGGGCTCCAAAATCTCCCTGCAATACCTGTGCCAATGCTCAATCACCATACAATAAAGAAGCACGTCCTGGTATTGATGTGACATTCTGTGTTTCAGTTTGTGTCCACTGCCTGCCATTGTAAACCACTGAAAAGAGCCTGACAGTGTCCTCTTTGCACCTTCTCTTCAGACATTAATTTGGTAAGATTGATGCTGAGTCTATACTGGACTGAACAGTCACAACTTTCTCAGTCCTTCCTTATTGAAGAGATGCTCCACTCGCTTTGTTATCTTGGTAGCCTTTTGTTGGGCTTTTTCAAATCTGACTCTCTTACTCTGAGGAGCTAAGAACTGCAAAGGAAACTCTAAGTGTACATTTGTCAGTGCTCAGTAGAGCAGAAGGACTACCCCCTTAACCTGCTGGCAATACTTTGCCTAATATACTCAAGAATAACATTAACCTTTCTACTGGGAAAAGCACACTTCTGCTTATTTGGGTATACACCAGAACACAGAGGCCCTTTTCTGCCAGGCTGTGCTATAACTGTGTGGCCCCCAGAACGCACTGGTGCCTGTGGATGTTCTCCTTCACACACAGGACTTTACACATCTCCTTTTTAAAATTCATGATGTTCACATCAGCTCATTTATCCAGTCTGTCTAGGTCCCTTCGGGTGGCAGCATGACCCTCTGGTGTATCCACCATTCCTCCCAGTCCTGCATTGTCTCCTAGCTTGCAGAAGGTATAGTCTGCCACATCATCCAGCTTGCTAATGAAGATATAAGACAGGACTGGATTCAGCAGTGACCCATAGGGCACACCACTAGTGACTAGCCTCCAACCTGGCATCATAACAGTAATTACTTCAATATTTGTGCATCCAAACCATGCACCAACTGTTTGTGTACAAATATTTTAAGGCAGATATTATTAAAAGCCTTACTGACGTCTAGGTAGACAGTATCCACTCCACTCATCTACAAGGACATTTATTTCATTGTAGGTAGTTATCAAGTTGTTCAAGTGTTACTTCCCTTGGTCAGTCCACACTGACTAATCCTTGATATACTCATCCTTCATTTGAATGAAAACGTTTTGATGATACAGTTAAGAATTTGAATATTCTCAATACTATTTATTTAAGAGTGAGAAGTTTAAAAAATGGAGAAAAATAATGCATATAAGCAAAGTTTAAGTTAAGTTAAGTTTACATTAATCCAAAGACTTGCAGCAATAGTACTGAATAATGACGGAGTTACTGAGAAACCTTCTTGTTTACCTGTCAGACTGGCAAGAATACTGCTTCAAATTACTTTGCATCATTTTTACATCTATTTTATCAGTTTGTTTAGAAATAAAAGATGTCTTATCTGGTTCCATGATAATGCTTTGACAGAAAATAACAGTGGCTCTCCTTACACTCAGTTAGGTTGCCTCAGTTAGGCACAAAATTTTCAATAAATCACAGGATAGAAATATCACTTCTGTGAGAACCATATAACTCCTGGAGAATGGGAAAGAAGGAAGAGTAAGAATTTTCTTAACAATATTTTTGGTTGGACTCATTATTAAAATAATTATACATTCATTTTCTTTTAATACATTGCATTAAAACATTTTAGTCCTGAAGGTAATAAATAAATAAATAATTCTTCTTTGCCTTCCTAGGAAATAACACAAGCAAACAATAAAGTCATAGAATAAAAATCTTGTTTTTTTAAGCCTCTTCTTTGTCTGGAATGTACTGTGTGCATTACTTATAAATAGCCTTTGGAAAATCCATGTGATAAATCAATTTATTTTGTTATTAATTTGAAAACAGTTTTCTCCATTTGCCAGTTTTAAAAACAGAAGCCATTTTTGTCTACCGTTAGAGATGCATTTTTACTGCCTGCCTTGAGTAAATATTACAGGAATTGCCCTGAAAATGAAATGACTATTTCAAGCCCTCACTAGGTAGTGACATTGAAAGCTTTTAAAAAATACTCTCATACAAACCCAAACTAAGACATCTAGGTTAATTCACAGCAGTTTAACTGAGGATAGAGTTACCAACCAGTTTTTTGTATTTATAGAACTATCTTAAAGTTTTATACAGGTTTGTTATGTGTGTCAAGTATAGGAATGTCCAAAATATTTTAAATAAGACTGGATGTGTTTGTGATTGGATATCTTCCCATGAAAAGCATTTTTCACATATGGGCTTATTAAAGCCACTACTCCTTTGTGAAGCTTTCTTAAGGACTTGGATATATAACATGTTTCTTGAGATGCACACCATCCCGAAGGATGTACAAAAGAGGTGATAACTGGTAAATGGCATAGGGTATGACTGGCTGACTCAAGAATTTGCTGTGCTAGTAATTGCCACATTTGCAACATAGCAGATATGTAGTATCTACACAACATAACAGAACATAGCATCTTGTCTCTCTCCAATTTGTAGGAGGGAGGCAAGGTTCTTTGATATGTGTATACCCGGCGTGAGATTAAGAAGCAACGGTTCAAATGTTGGTCCAACCAGTTTATTAAAGTCCTAGCCGTTTTAGGGAGATGGGGAAGGGAAGGTGGGCGATAGGAAAAGTAGGAAAAATAAGCAAGGAGTCTGTAGAGAGCAAGAGAGATAGTCACCACCGTGGGTCCAGCGAGGTACACAGTAGGTCTGCTGATTTCAGAAACTCACCTGATCACTGCGGGGGATGGGAGAAAATCAGGAAGCACTGCAGCAAGCCGGCCTTCTGAAGAGGTTTTTCCCTCAGGGAATTCTCCGTCAAAGGTGTTTTTGGGAGTTTGTCTCCAAAGTTCGTCTCCAGAGATCGTCTCCAAAATCCCCAGTTTAGCGAGGGCCTTTTATCCCCCATTTCGGTGGGGTTGTTTTTCTTTCTTCTTTGAAGTTTGAGGATATCTCGAACAAACACTGAATGTCTAAACAAGCATCTTCTGAAGGCAAAATGGTTTAAAACCAGCTTTTGTGACATTCCTGGCCCACAGATAAGCCAGCAGGGGTTGGTGGTGCCTCTGTTTGCCAGACACAATCATTATCGCCTTCTGCAGTGGTCAGCTCCTTCAAGCAGCACCCCTGAAAAAGACTGCTTGTCCTGTCTCTGCTTATCTTTGCAATCATAAGCAGAGATGGCACAATAGCAACCACCATTCACCCTCCTAGATAGTTAGCAGTCGCCAGTCAGAGTCTTATCATCAGAAAAACCTCACGAAACAAGCTTTGAGACAACAAAAGAAAGCCAGTTCTGTCTTTCACACATCTGTGCAACTTTTCTTGTACAGGGGAGTGTCTCACCATTCCAGCAATCACGCAGCATGAGAAGTAAGCAGACACAGCCAGTATGAGATCATAAAATATAGGTCCTGCTTGACCAACCTAATGTCCTCCCACAACCAGGTGACCCACTCAGTGGATGAGGAAAGGGATGTTGGCATAGTCAACCTAGACTTTAATAAAGATTTTAACTCTGTCTCTCATGGTATTCTCCTAGAGAAGCTCACAGCCTGTGTTTTGGACAGAAACACTTCTCACTGGGTAAAGAACTGGCTGGATGGCCACACCCAGAGAGTGGTAGTGAATGGAGTTACATCTATCTGATGTCTGGTCACAAATGGTGCTCCCTAGAGATCAGTATTGGGGCCCATCTTGTTTAATATCTTTATTGACTATTTGGACAAAGGGATTAAGTGTGTCAACAGTAAGTTTACAGATGACATGAAGCTGGGAGGAAGCGTTGATCTGCCTGAGGGTAGGAAGGCTCGACAGAGGGATATGAACAATCTGTATTGATGGGCTGAGCCCAGTTGTAAGGCCTTTGGAAAGACCATGTCAAGTCTTGCTTTTCAGTCAAAACTGTTCCATGCAATACTGCAGGCTTGGATAAGAGTAGCTGGCAAGTCACACAAAAGAAAAGAATTTAAGGGTATTATTTTTCAGCTGGCTGAACATGAGGCAGCAGTGTTCCCAGTTGGCCAAGAAAGACAATGACATACTGGCTTGTATCAGAAATGGTGTAGTCAGAAGGAGCAGGGAAGTGATTGTCACTCTGTACCTCAAATTCAAGGCTGCGCTTCAAATACTGTGTCCAATTTTGGGCCCTTCTCTGCAAGAAAGACATTGAGGCCCTGGAGTGTGTCCAGAGAAGGGCAACAAAACTGGTGAGGGGTCTGGAGCACAAGTCTTAAGAGGAGCGACTGAGAGAGATAGGATTATTCAGCCTCTAGAGGAGGAGGCTCAGGGATACCTTACTGTTCTTCACAGCTATATGAAAGGAGGTTGCAGAGAGGTGGGTTTGGGCCTCTTCTCTTGAGTAACTAGTGATAGGACTAAAGGTAATGATCTTAAATTGTTCCAGGGTACATTCAGGTTGGATATTAGGATATATATCAACTCCGAAAGAAGTGGTAATATACTGGAACAGGCTGCCCAGGGAGGAGATGGAGTCACTGTTCCTGGATGTTTTCAAGAGATGTGTAGATGTCACACTGAGTGCCATGATTTATAACGATCCCAGGCCTAGGCTGATGATTGAACTAGATGATCTTGGTGGTCTTTCTAACCATAATGATTGTATGATTCTTATGCCATTACTGGGACAAAAATCCATTTAAAACAGTGCCATTACTTCCATTGTGTCTGGTAAAGTCCCAAACAATCAAATAACACCAAAGAAGAATGCTAATAAGGTCATAATAATATAAATAAAAATAAAATATTTTTAAAAGATGTGTAGCTATAAGAAAGCATAAAACAAGATTTTCTCTCTCTTCTTTGGAAAACTAATAGGCTACTAATAATCTTCTGTGATGTCCAATGAACAGCTATGCCCCAACCATTTGTTATCCTACGTGGATGCATTACTACCAACAATTTCAGCATTCTCCTTTGTGTTTCACAGTCTGAACTGACAGAAGATTTTGGAAATAAACAATTGAAAAAGACATTCCCTAAGGGTAACTATCAAGACCAATAAGGCTCAAATAAAATGGCCCAGCTGTCAGAGCAAAATACAGCATACCCACTTAGCTCTTGAAAGGAAAAAGGTAGTGCTAACCAGTTGCTGAAAACAGCCCAGAGAGGTAGTGTCATAGTGACAGCTGCACAAAAGGATGTACAGCATAGCAGAGTTCAAATGAATAGATGCCAAGCAATGTATAATAGCTACATAAGTAATTCTCTTGAAAAGGCAAAATACAGAGCAGAAACACTTTGTTTAAGAGTTATCACTACCGATTGTAAAACATTCATACAAATATAAAAAACAAGACAAATGAAACGCATTTGAAACACAAGCTTTGAAAACAATCCTAGTTTGAAATGAAGATTACCTCTCCTAAAAACATTTCAATAAAAACAAGGTCAAATTGTTTGAAGAGATTAGTGTATGCCTAGCCCCAGGGATTTTTTTAAAATTTATTTATTTATTTATTTATTTATTAAGACAGAAAAGAGAAAAAAAGGTACAAGCTAGAAAGGGAAAGGCTAGAATCTCAAGGGTAAGTCTAGGTCATTTTGAACCACAGATGCTGCCCTTCAGAGTAGCAAGATGAAAAGGACCATCCTTTCCTGCCAGAAACTGTGAATGCAGTAGGTCACGCTGCATTATGAAATTTTGTCAGTTTGCTTTTGATGGCCACTCTCTAATACATAGCCTGCCTGTGTTATCTTTTGTTAATAGGGTTTCTTCATTTGAAATTATACAACTTATTGCTTCTGTTGCTAAAGAAAAGCATTTCAGAGAGGGCATTTCCTTGATCTTAAAGGAAACTCAATGTATGTAATCCTGACTGTTCCATACCAGATCTTGGAAACTGAAGCAAAGTTTTATGATAGGATGGAATCATAGAACAGCTTGGGTTGGAAGGGACCTCAGTGATCCTCGAGTTCCATTCTCCCTGCCACAGGGGGAGTGTTGTCAGCCACTAGATCAAAATACAAAGGACCCCATCCAACCTTGCCTTAAATACCACCAGGGATGCATCATCCACACTCACTCTCTCTGGGCAACCTGTTCCAGCACCTCACAACTCAGTAAAAACTTCCCTCTGACATCCAATCTAAATCTCCCTTCCTTTATTTTAAAACCATTCTCCCTTATCCTATCACTATCAACCCACATAAAAAATAGATTTTCCTACTGCTTATAAACTCCCTTTAAATACTGGAAGGCTGCAATGTGATCTCCCCACAGCCTTCTCTTTCCCAGGCTGAACAATCACAGAATCACAGAATGACCCGGGTTGGAGGGGACCTCAAGGATTATGAAGTTCCAACCCCCTTGCCTGGCAGGGCCAGCAAACTTCCAAACAAGCCCCATTCCTTCTGCCTATCCTCGTAGGAGATGTACTCCAGCCCTCTGATCATCTTTGTGGCCTTTGTTTTGATTAGGGGCAATGGACTGTAAATATATAATCTACTTGAAAGCAACTTTCAGTACTGAAGTTGAAAGGGACTCTGTTTTTCCAGTTATCACTTATTAGGATATTGCAGCTATTCACAATGCCTGACTAGTTTGTTATGCATGTGTAAGTATTATTTTTAGTAGGAACTGAATCCCAGGAGCCCAGTATTTAGCTTGAACCAAAGGAAACAGCTCTTGCAGGTGTGTCCCCCAAATACTGGCTAAACGGTTTCCCTCTTCCTACTCTGCACAAGGAGAAAATTGTAAATTCCAAGCAAGGGAGCAGAAAGGATTGAGGATGAAAGGCACATGGCATGTTCCAGAATAGTGGAGAAGATGGGCTTTAAGTATGTTCATGAAAGTAGAAAAAGCAATGCTGTGAAACTTAGCCTCCATTCTGTTGTAAGATAGCGTGTTTTTATTACTCTCCCTGTGAAGAGAGTTCCTAATCTTTGTGAATTAACAGTCATCTGCTTACCCACCAAGCTTGACTCATCCACCCACACAATGACACCACCTTCTGCTGTGAAGGACTCACCACACCAACAACTTTCTGTGACTAATGCTTTGCAAGGGAGACAGAAGACCACCCTTGTAGTTCAATGGCTATGATATGATGAGTATTGCAGGACTGGCATTTCTCTGTTCATAGAAAAAACACTCACAAGAGGATATACAAATGATTCCAGTTCAGATTATTTGATGGAACATTATGGACTTAATTATTTTTCTTGGAACTGGATTGCTAATCATAGCTTGATTCATTATCCCAACTTTTATCAAGTATATATTTAAATCACAAGTTGCCTTTTTGTGCTCTTACTCATTTATTGTGTACTAAAAGCTGTTCATTGACAAGGTGTTGGGACACATCAAGTGCACAGAGGAGCAACTAGGGCTTTTTCAAGCACTTTGCTTAATCAGATATCTTGCAAAGGATGAGCAAACCAGCAGGCTTGTGAGGCATGAGTGGGACACAGAACCTTTCTCTGGGATCCACCATTTTTGATACACAGCATTATTCAGCAAAATTCAGTCCATGATTATCTAGGCAGTAATTAAGTAAAAGACTAGTATTTTACTAAGAATATAACAGCCAAACATACTATCTGATTAGCCAAGAGAGAGCCAATGTAAAATAAGTGTTTTCAAAAAGGAGGATACGCTGATAAACAGCCTCTTTCCCTGCAATTAAAATACTTGGCTCAGATGTATGTCCTCACTTATGTCTGGTTCTCAGAGCACTCCTCACTGTCTCTGTCAAACACCTATTAGATGGGTGATGTTACCAGGATCATGGAATTTTTCTTGCTTCAGCTGTTCTTCATATGTGTCATGGAGTTACCTAGATCAATCTATGTCTGTGACAGGGAGGCAGAAGGCCTGGGGGCCCCCTGGCCCCCAAAAAATGGGAAGGGAAAAAGGAAAAGGGGTAGGCAGAGGGGAGATGGACTCAAAGAAACAAATGGAGCAGCAGCAACAGTCTAAGGAGGAAAATTTATTTTACTAACCTTATATTAGAATATGAGATAACACAATATAATACAATCTAATTGAAATTGAGGCTAATAAATCAAGTAACATAAGAGAGAAAGTTTCCAGAGACTGAGAATTCTACTTTGAAACTGAAGGCATGCGGCTTGGAAGCACACCCACACCAGCTGCCAGGCAATGAGAGAGAGAGAGAGCCAGTGTCACTTCCATGATGTATTTCCCTCTTCAACCATGAGGTCCTCTGGGACGTGTAGTTCTTCTCTGTGCTCCACATGATGTTATGATGTGGAATACCAACAGTAAAATTACAAAACCATGACAATATGAAAACAATTTGCTAACTTTAGAATATGAAATCCTTGATTTCTTCCTTAATGAATTAAGCACAGAGCATGGAAACACCATGAATATATAAGCATGTTCTTAGCCACACAAGTGCTGCATCCTTTAATATTTAACAAGTCTAGTGACCCAACCAAGTATAACACTACCTCTGTATTCAGACAATCTGTTTACTTTCTGTGTCCTCTGATTCATTTGGTTGTCATCCATCTTCAGCATACAGTTTTGTGAGAGCTGCCAGTTTACAATAGCATTATTCAGACTACAATTTGAATAAACTTACTGCCTGCTGTGACCAGAATATTGTGATGCCAGTATTATTGAAAAGGGGTGTTGGATTTTATTAATGAGTACAAATAAAAATACTCTAATACATGCATATAAATGTGAGGAGCTATGTGCTATGTCACGTTTCCCTATTCTGGACTTCAGCTTTAGATAACAAAGGGTCTGTTAATATTTGGAAACATCCAAAACACCAGTTTCTTTAAAAATTATGTTGTCCTTTTCCTCTGCGTCCCTTATGATGGCAGGCAGAAAAACACCTGTCTCCAATTTCTTTTGTATTCCTCTTGAGCCTGTTGTGTCTATCAAGTGTGAACATCTGGGAATCATCATATTTTCTGCTGACCACTGAATCAGCATAAAAGGAGGACATGATGAGCCCCAGCTGCTAAGCCTCCTGCTACTTAAATGGATTAGAGAAATTAACCTGAAGGGTGTTTTACCACAGCATCAGGAGTTATACTGAAGATATATGTGTCTCTGCAAGGAACATAGAAGGGAGTTAAGAGCGGGCAGGCCATGGGAATGTTACCAACCCCACAGTCTGATTAACAGCAGAAAGACTTCTACATTCAGATTGGCCTTACTCTAACAGCTTTCCACATTTAGTTCTTTTTCACGTGTACAGTCTAGGGGAGCCTGGACTGAATGAACAGCAACTGAAATGGGTAACTAACAAAAATCCATGAGAGTTGCACTCTGTCTTCAGCTGAGGTATGTATAGTTTTTCTCACTACATATATACATTTAGACCAGGGTGCAGAAAAATGTGCATTAATTAAATAAAAAGAAGTTATGAGAAAGAGGAAACATGAGTGACATTCATGGTCATGCTTATTACCATTCTTATTAATATTAGTTTTGTGCCTTAAAAAGCTCAGAAAGGGTTAAAAGGGTTCAGAAGTCTTCAAAAAACAATCAACTTGTTTATACACAACAGGTACACAAACAGCACCTTGTCTCCAGACCCAGAAAAAACTGGATATGGAAGTATAGCTGTCTTAAAGCAAAATTCATGAGTTTCTGCAGTTTTTGATGAAGTAATGAAGAATAATAAAAAGAACCTTATTATTGACAGTGTTGCAATGGGTTTTTCCCTACAATTCTTTTGTCTTAAAGCATTCAGAGGAGCTGGAAAACTTAACTGAACCACCCCCTAACTCAGTTTCTGAAGGCAAACTGCTTACAAGTGTGAGTAACTACAAGTGGAGTTAAGGAGGAATAAGGCAACCACCTCAGAAGTTCTGGGAATGACAGACCCATTCCTACAGGGATGACCATGCTGATATTTATATCTGGGCATAGCAAAGGACCCACTGACTGCTCAGTAATTTTTTTTCTGAGCAATGGGAGGGGATACATGACATATATTAGGGATCCTTAAGTGGAGATTCGAGATAGGCTGCTTCTGAGAGAAGTCTCCCAGAGATACCAGGAATTGAGAAGGGTGGTAATTTACCTACTACTGCCTTGTATTTTTGGTATTTGCCTATTTGAAACATTGTTTGCACGTTTTTGTATGGATAAAATGAAGCATACATTCTTCATTTATGCAAAGACATCTTCACAAAAATTGGTAGCTAAAAGGATCTTGTTAGAGAGAACAAATTCCAAGAATCATGCTAGTCTGGACAATGCAGCTCGTAACCATCCTTGTTATAAGGGGTTTCTGCATGTGTTGGAATCACGCCACAACTTAAGGGAAGAGCCTTTGCCAACAAATCCTGCATTATAGTGTTCTATGTGCTTAAGATCATAATAGCCAAAGGATTATATATAATGCAGATGCAGATGTATTCTTTCTGATCCTGAGTTTGGATGCATTCAGGCTTGCACAGATCATTTCCTGTTTCACTCACTTTTCGCTATGACTCTCCTGGTGACATGTAACTTCCAGAGCTGTGGCTTTTACTCCATCAATGAATTTTTAAAAAGCAGTGCTTATCACTAGGTTGTTTTCCAGCTTGGTGAACGATTGTTCACAACATTCTTTCCTAATATAGAGTACAGTAATTGTGCTTTTGGCTGCTCTGAGGGCATACTTGATGTTTCTTAATCATAACCTGATTTTTGCCTCACTTAAGGTAGAAATCGTAATTTTCCCATTGCAGATGCAGATGTTTCTATTTTCCACCAGATACCTCATAAATAATAAAGATGGGGCCAATGTGATCTGGTGCTTTCAAAATGTCTCTGAACACCAAATGAAAACCAGCATTAATCAAAATGTGCATGGTGCCACTCCCCCACTTTTCCTCCTTTAGGCTTTTGTTTCTTTTATATTCACCTGGCATCAAAACTGAAAGGAAGGTGGTGGGTGCATGTGTCTTTAGGTCAGTGACATATTCCTGCACTGACAGATGCTGCAGTTTGCTGACTAACTGAATTAGGCTTAGTTACCTTAGAATATTTCAAAAGAGACAGCTTTACTGATAGGAACGCACAACGTATGGACCCAGACTGGTAACTGTAATTGCCTTTGCTATGTACTTCCGTGTATGAGGCATCTGAGGCACAAAGATGAGCAAGACTGCAGCACCTTCAAGATAAGCTAAGTTAAGGTAGATGTTAACTATAGTGTATGGATTATGAGTCCTTTCTTTCTGACTTCTAACAGATATTACAGTAGCATTCACAGTCATGACTAATGCAAAGTCTGAAACCTGTGCAGAATTTCTTGAAAGTCTTACACTTAAACTTCAAACTATTCTGTCTGTAAGATAAAAGCCCAAATATTATGTTTTTACTCCATGCTCACACCTTCCACTCTTAGACACTCACAGCAATCCAGAACTCATGAAAAGTTTATTTAGGCTCAACCTGACTTGGTCACCTTTATTCTTTCCTCAGGAACAAATAAAACACGTGGAAAAAGTGAATTTCCTTCCTTCCTTCCTTCCTTCCTTCCTTCCTTCCTTCCTTCCTTCCTTCCTTCCTTCCTTCCTTCCTTCCTTCCTTCCTTCCTTCCTTCCTTCCTTCCTTCCTTCCTTCCTTCCTTCCTTCCTTCCTTCCTTCCTTCCTTCCTTCCTTCCTTCCTTCCTTCCTTCCTTCCTTCCTTCCTTCCTTCCTTCCTTCCTTCCTTCCTTCCCTCCTTCCCTCCTTCCCTCCTTCCCTCCTTCCCTCCCTCCTTCCCTCTCTTCTTTTAACTGGAGAAAGTGAGCATTTTTTGTTGTTGCTTATAATTACAGACAGCACTGTAATAATATTCACACTTGCAAATAAACCTAACAAATGGAAAGCATTCAATTTTCCATGTGAATTAAAAATCAAAACTCTTCATTAATATTATGTATGTAAATGATGTATATTTTGTTTTATGTACAGAGATAGATAGATAGATAGATAGATAGATAGATAGATAGATAGATACATAGATAGATAGATACATAGATAGATAGATAGATAGGGCATGAGAAATGGTGGGTGTGTGTAGGAAGGGATGAAACCAGTGTACAGCCAAATGTATTAGAAAATATTAGAAAATAGAAGAATTTATTAGGAAAAAATAAATGAATAAACAGCATTTTGAGTAACATAAGCATACAGAGAACTTCTGTACAATGTAAATAGTGTGTACCTAATTTTAGCTTTTATATACTATCTTGTGTAAGATATTGCATTAACAAGCATGGTTTGGAACAATATATTCAGTAAAGATTACAGCTTTTTCCCCCCATTCTGAGTTCCATTCTTTCTTTTCTTTTTCCTCCTTCAAAAGATCAAAGATTCACAGAATCACTAAGGTTGGAAAAGACTTCCAAGATACCTTCTCCAGCCATCCACCCACTACTGATATTTCCCTCTAATTCCCTTAATATCACATTTAAGCATTCCTTGAACACCTCCTGGGATGATGACTCAACAGACTCTGAGCAGCAGATAAATATTCTAGGGGATTGTTTGATTACTGAAAGCAAAGATGTGAAATGAAATAGCAAAAGACAAATAACAGCTTCTAAAGTATGGACAAATAAACTCTTTGTATTGGAGACCTGGATTTGTCCCATTTTCTGTTACAGTGTAGATATGAACAGGTTCTTTTTGCTGTTTTCATTGTTCTGCAGAACAGCAGAAAGTATAGCCATCCATTCTGTGAATACCAGGTGGATATGAAATTATTATGACAGTTTTGCGACATTTTCCCTTTCTTAACAAACTATTTTGCAACCTCAGTATGTCCTCCAAAGAGAAAACTGTCCACCTATGTTTTATCTGTGTGTCAATATCTTAAAGCTGTGAAGCAGAAGATCAAGCAATTCTTATTACATGCAGTAGTTCTCAGAGCTCTGGCCATAGCAAAGATATCCTGCATAGCTTGTGTAACAAATGATGTATTGCTCAGTCCCACTGATCTTCTCCCAGCCTATGGAGACCACAGGAAAAAGTATGTAAAAGTTTCATAAACTCTCATTGTAGATATGTCTCTGGACGCTGGCTTATTTATTGCAGCTTGAATAGAAAGGATTTGTGGGCTCTCTTCTCACCAACTGTGAGAAGCAATACATTAGTACATATGAGTTACATATTTCTATTTCACTAATACTGTCTTAAAACTCCATATTTGCAGCCTTGCTCTTTCTTTGGTCTTTTCATTCAAAGCATTTAAGCAAAAAGTAAAGCTTTCTGTCACTTATCTGCCAACACCAGCCTTCCTTCCTCAGTGAAATGATGTGGTTTTTACTTCTGCTTTTGCACTGATACATGCTGTTGTCAGCCATAGAATGCCTGGGCGATGGTGCTGCCTAATCACTACTGCTAGAGCTGAATCCTTACTGAAGAATGCAAAGAGGGGAGGAAACGCGGCTGGCTATTTACCTTTTATAAGCAATGCAGCCAAGGTGAAATAATTTTAATTTAATAAAATAACAGTTTCATGCAAGTTAGGAAGAATTTGTCTAGGGAATTCCCATCTCCAATCCTGTTTTCTTCTACTGCCTTTTACTTTGGATTATTTTCAACCCAAAAGTAAATTGAATGTCATGTAAATTGTATTCATTGTGTATAGTGGTTTAGAAATTTTCACATACCACAAGCTGAGATTTCCCTTGCAAGGAAAACATACGTGTTTGATGTCACGTACAATAGTCAGCATATGAAATACAAAAGCTAAAAATATAGAAGAAATTATATTGTGCTTGTGAAGTGAAGGACAAGCAACAAGAACAAGAAAAACAAAACCCTCTTTCTAGTCTTCCTCAAACATTAAGCAGCCTGGTTCTTATTTTCTGCATCAAAAGGACAGAGTTTTTAAAGCATTAATGTAAAGATGATTGCACATACTTGCGTACATTCAATTTGTTTAGGTGTATTCCATCACCATCAGTTCTATGTGGATGCAAAGTACACATGTTTATATTTGGTTTGAAAACCTGAGAACTTGCTAATTCATATTTATGGATGAAACACATGTAGCAAATGAACAGTTTCTGCACCAAATATTAAAATACAAACTGCTTCTGTCTTGAAGATATTTTTCTCTGAGAGTAGCTGCAAACTTATAACACCTTAGTAAAGATTTCTAGATTCGAGTCTGTAAATTGCTAAGTAAAGGAAGAAAGGTTAAAAAATAAAGGACTGTTTCTCCCTTAGCTTTTTAATACTTGCTCAAATATTTGATTCATCACAAAAGCAAAGTTCAATGTTTGTCAGTGAGTTTTGAAATTTAATTAGAGTTGTTAATGATCTAACGATATCATAATAAAATTCTGATATCAATTCTTCTGAAACATTGTAAGACCAGGAATATAATTACAGTTTTTGTACTCATTATTACAGTGATTACATCAGGAAGTTATGTAAGCTATACTTAAATGGCTCTGCAGGTTTTGTACTTTAGATCCAAGTGCTTTTAGAACTGATTATTTTTCCCAGTACATTTAAATCCAGTGTTTATGCTTTATGAACTCAGAGCCAGTCCTATCTGGTGGTATGGGGTGGATTTTTATTACCAGAAAAGTCCTGGGAAGTTCTTGGTCTGTTTTGTTTTCTGAAATCTTATTACAGAATATTTATGCTGAGATGATCCCAAAAGTTATGAACAGTTTGTCACCATTAGAACTGGTAATGTTTGGAGATCTGTAAGTAGGTCAAAGCTTTGGCTCTCCAAGAGACCATATACTACCTGCCTGCTGCATGTTTCTATGCCACCATATTGAAAAATTGCCCTGCAGAGAAAGACAGGTAGAAAGCTCCCTGATAATGGTGCTGCTGTTCCTGGGCTTACAAGCACTTTGCTGGGCCAGGTTCTACAGGAGGGGTCATTGTACATTTGTCAGATAGAGATCTGGCTGTGGCTTTTGCAGCAGGATCATGCAAAGCTTTACACAGCTGCTTAGCATTAAAGAGGGAACAAGTCTATCAGCGGTGTATCACATCAAGCAATGTCCACTTCAAGTAAAAGAGATTTAATAGATTCTAAGAATTTCCTAGTACTCCATGTCTAGATATTTATAGCCTTATGAATGACTTTTTTCCTTTTCCTGAAAGTCTCAAAGGCCATTGGAACTTATTTGCGGTCAATACTTCATTACAGTTAATCTTATCCAGTGCAGGGAATAAATAAAACAACATTTGATTAAGGAAACTGGTAATACAATATTAATAACAGCAAATTCCCACCACAAGTACAGTGTCCAGGAAAAGTATAAAATTTGAATACAAAAAGTTTTTGCTTAATGTTGGACAAAAACAAAACCACACTAAAAACCAAAACAAAATTAAAGCTAAAATAATGATAGAGAATAGGTGTTTAACAGGAATATAACTGCCAGATGTTTGATTTTTTTTAGATCAGTGTTTAGATATCAGAATATATTTCTGACTGCCTCACTACTTCCAGGGCCAAGTATAGGTCATCTGATGGAGACATTCTTTTCTTTCCTAAGGTAAAACTTTGCCTTGTGATTATGCAGAACAGTCATAACTGTGAGGAAACCCAGGTTAGGAAAGGAGAGGACAGAAAGAGAATGACTCATGGTGCTCATGTTTTCAGAAAATAATATCAGCAGAAATAGCATAAACAGGAGAGTGTTTCACTGCAGAAATCTACAATTTCTATGGGATGCATTAGATTTTTAATGTATGAGTAGCTCTCTGCTGGGCATTACTTATTGTTGTGGTGTTGGATAATGTTGAGTTGCTAAAGAGCTGCTAGACAAAATTTCACCTTTTTGCTATGCAGCCACTCACTTATTCTTGTCAAGATTTTGGGTTTCTGGGTGAGTGATATGGGACTGGTAGTCAGGTCTTGGAGGGTACTTTGGGAAAGTTTTTTACCTATTTTCTCTCAGGCACATCCTGGCACATGAGATGAGGTATGTAATTGTGTGAGGCTGTCAGGCTGTGGCTCAAACTTTCCAGGCAGAGTGCCCAGGCAAAGCTATTAGAGATGCTTTCACTTGAAAAAAAACAAAAACAAAAACAAAAACAAAAACAAAACACAAAAAAAACCCCAACAAACCTTGGAAGGGTCACAGTGACTCAGATATGTTGGTCATGCACCATCTGCCCCTACAAGAATGGGTGTATAAATGCATGCCTGGTGTATCCAAGGCTTCCCTTTCTGTACTTCATAGCAAGGGTGGGATGCTATGCTCCTGTGAAAAAGTCTGTTAGCCAGACAAGCAGGAGACCTTGGTCAGACTTCCGCTGTTGAACCTACACTATTCAGTATTAGTATTGCCACAAATCCCATGAAAGACCAGTGCTGCTTTTAAAGAAAAAGGTCTCCAGTTAATGATGATGTGAGTTCAACACCAATATTCTCTTTTCTGATAAAGAAACTAATACTTGCTCTTGCTTTGTTGCATATACTGGATGAAAAGGACGTATTTGACAGTGCATGTATACTAGTCACTTGTGTTTTACCAGCTTTTCTAGCTGCTCTGATTATATTTACAGTATTCCTTTTCTCAGCAAAATTGGTCTCTTGTCTCTTTCAGCACTCAACATATTCTTGCCTTTTTTCTTGGCTTCAGACTGCAGTTTGTAGCTTCTGAATTGCAGATCCCTCTAGAGAGAGAGAGATCAGAGAAACACAGGTTTTGCCATACGTGATGAATGTCCTGCTTCACAGAATGGTCAATACTTGATTTGTCAGTGGAAGGCCCAAAAGCCTGAAAACATATTTAGTCAGTCATGTAGGAGATCCCAATAGACTGATGCTTTGAACCTAACTCTAAGTACTACAAATGTTATCACACTCCTGCACTCTCATGTCATCCATTTCTGTGTAGATAAGTGGAAAGTGTGAAGCTCAGACTTCATCCTACCTTAGGACCTGATCCAAATGTCAGAGCAGAAGCTCAGAAGAGCAGGATTTCTCTTTCAGCAAATGAAGACAGATGTGCTCTGCCATCATTACTGAGCCAAGAAAAACTCCACCGAGGCATGGAGATCAGTCTGCTGTTGCAACTATGCCCTCAGTCAAGGTGAGACAGCACCAACACTCTCTTCCCTTCAGCTTCTCACCTAAATCATTATTTATTTTTGCATAATTGTACACATTTGCACAAACTACAGCATACCATACTTCACATCTGTCTTTCCAAATCTGATCATTATCGAATACCTGTATGTCATTATTCTGAATGACATAGAGTTAATTTTCTTCCTAATCACTAGTATTACACCATGTTTTGAATTTAAGAAAAGAGTAATGTTGACAACACAGCAATGTAATAAAAGTTTCTAAGGAGTTCTTACACAGAGTCAGGGTTTTTTCAGCTTCTCACACTGCCCTTTGTTGCTGGGGGTGCACAAGAGGCTATGAGGGAACAGACTGAGGACAACTAGCCCTCCAAGGATATTCCATGCCATATAGCATCTTGCAGAACAATAATACAAGGGAGTTGGCAGAAGAAGCCACTGCAATTATCTTTCTTTTCTGAAATATTATAATATCTCAATGACATTTACCTTTTTCCCAACTTTTTACCCCATTCCACTGGAGGAAAATGAGTGAGTGCCTGTGTGTTTCTTAACTGCCAGCTGGGTTAAATCTTAACATTCTAGATTGCTATCATTACAAACTGATTCCTTGCTGATATATGAAAGGGCTGTCTGTTCTGTGACATGACTCAGTTCCTGACATTCTGCCTCCATCTGTAAAATGGAGCTAATAATACCTCCATCAACAGCTTGTTGTGCATTTTAATTGCTTAATGCCTGAAAAATACATTTACTTTCTGGAGTGCAAGGCATATGACAAAATTTATTTTATTTTTATGCTTTTGATGCTGATGTTTGCTTCAATGACATCCCCATAACTGGCTCTGACATCTAACTTTGGAAGCCAAACAGCAAGAGTGCAAACCTGGAAAGCTCTTTATCCTAATTGGTGTGCTGTTTATATCATGAGTAATAATTTCTGTGGCTTGGCTGGAAGAAATTAAGAAGGTAATAAAAATGCCAGACTTAGTTGTAATGAATTTAGAAATAATCGCTCATAATTTAGAGTTCATCAACCCAAAGTGTTATTTCATTTGATAGGCTTTGGTCATTATAAAGAATGTGTTTCTTCTTGCATCTGAAACTACATAAAAGGGGACAGTACTTTATGACTGCTATATACTTGATGAGATATTAAAATTTTCCAGTGCAGCAGCAGATGAGTGGGGGAAGAGGGAGGGGAAATATTCATTTGAAGGTTGTATTTCCCCTGGGATTTTGTGGTCTCTGCTTTAAGTAGGCATGATAATCTTGAGACTGAGTCTTTCTTCTCTCTCTCTTTTTTTTTTCTTCCCCCCCCCCCCTTTTTTTTTTTTTTCTTATAGCATGCTTTATGTGCTTTTAACATAATTAACTTGGACAATCTTATGAAAGATGCAGTTAATTGATTTTTGAATTCTAGTTCACACAGACCTCTGTAACACACTACCCAAGGAAAGAGGTGGCCTATCTATCTTTCATCTGTCGCTAACATTTTTTGTTTTCAAACAGCTAATAGACCAGTTTCCTTTATTAAAACTCTTAACTATACTTCTCAGGAAGTCCTTCATACTTTGCTTACTACAAGAATAAAGCCTCCAGAGCTCAGATCTTCCCTTCTTTCTGTTTCTCTCCCTTTTATTTTAATCCTTGTCCTTTTATTTCTCTCATCTTTTCCACCTTACTTTCCCTTCTAATCTCTCCCCCCCTTTTGCCTTTTATCCTTCTCATCATTCTCTCCCCTCCCCCTCCCCCCCACACCTTTTTTTTTTTTTTTTTTTTTTTTCCTTGATTGCTAATTCTGAATAGGCCATGGGTATATTTCAGTAGTCACAGTTTTTAAACACTATAGTCAGCAGAGCAAAACAAACCCTTCTGACCCAGCAGGAAACATGCTTTTCAGTAAATCATTTATTGTGAATGGCATTCATGTGCTTCCTTTAATGCATAACTGCCAGGTGTGCTAATTCTGCCACTGCTGCATGGGATAAGAGTGTCAGGAAAAATTATCATGTCTCTTTTAGTTTAATATTCTCAGGGTTCTGTTTCTGTTTTCTAAGTATTTTGGAAATTTAGAATGAAGGCATATATTTGAAATTAATTGGATTTTCCCTGCTAGAAATTAATGACTTAATCTTTATTATTCAGTTACTTCGTGTTCATAATCTCTCTCAGTTGCTTTGATTTTATTTATTTATTTATTTGTCTTTCTGCTTGTTCATTATTCTCCATTAGCTCTCTATCACTGCCTCTCTATGAGGCCTGTGAACAGATTTTTTATAGATTTTGAATGAACGTTTCAAAAAATCCTTATGCTTAAACCATGCTAAGAATTTTAAGCATGGTTTATGATTATTTTACATTCTTCAGTGTGAGCCCTGGAGACTCTTAGAAGAGTATCACCTGTTATTAAGCCATTTGGGCTTGTATTCACATGGATACCTCTGTTGTTTCCTTGTGTGCAGTTCAAGGGTTAGTTATAATCTTAGGAAATATTTATTTAAGTTCTGCTCTTACAGCCAAAGCTATGTTGTCCAGTGTAAAAAAATAGGTATACATGTAGAAAAGTATTCCTGTGCACCATATTAGGTGATTAAATGGCATCTGGCTCTTCCTTCATCAGTCAAAAAAATTATCACAACTGATTTCAATAGTAGCCACAAATGGGCATATGTAGTCTCAGTGCTTATATATTTTCCAGTTACATAGTTGGAGAAGTTTTCACCATATGGAATATAGCAACACTTTTCTAATATTAGGTACCTGACTGTAACAGCTTAAACTTGTTATTTATTCAGTTTTTCCTAAAACCAGTTACAAGGCAGATTTTTTTTTTTTAAATTTTATTTTTATTTTATTATTATTATTATTTTTTTTTCCAGATGCTGGTACAATATTTTCCCCTGGTTTACTGGAGCTTAATTGCATAAATATTTTCTCCTTTCAATGACAGCAATTTTATTTTTATGGTTTTCCTAAATCCTCCCTCTAAATCTTGAGTCTAGGATGATCTGAAATATTGGGAAGCAAAGCACATTATTTTCACCTGTGGTTTTACATTGGCTTCTTCTGCTTATCGGAACCCATTTTAAAACCACCAATCATTCTTATCCTTACTTCATGTAAACCATTACTATCACCTTTTTATTCCCCATGAAGGTCACTTAATAACTCCTTCCTTATTTTTCTACAAGACAACAACACTGCGGTATTAGGGACAATTTATTTATTTATTTATTTATTTATTTATTTATTTTTAAGTTTTAATTTTATTTTTTTAAGTCCTAAAGTTCTATACATTATAAGCCAGCATTAAATTACCTGGTTTCTGGTGCCATCACACATGTCTTCTCAGAGCATTTCCCCTAACAGTTTGGAAATAGGGTTTGCTCTGACTCATCACCATCTTTGTCTCCATCTGCAAAAATGTTCTTGCTAAATGTAGGACTGTGTCCTCATTTATCTGTTTTCAACTTTTCTTTGTTGCTATCAAAGATTTTGAGCCATTTGGCACCACATTCCTTATTAGAACTTTCATACTCGTATGCCTGCAATCTTTACTCAGGTTTGCTGTAGATTTTGTGGAAAAGATAAAAAAGCTCCCGTTTTCTACTGATGGATAGACTCAAAGCTTGATGTGTCCTGGACAACACTGCAAATACATGTTAAGAATACTAAACATAAAACTCCAAATCAGCAACCACAACAATAAAAATAAATAAATAAAAACAAATTTATTTCAAAGACATTTAATGGAGTTTCTGTTGTATTATCATATTGTTCCTCAAATTCTAGGTTTTCAGATTCTGTAGATCAAGAACTATTAGCTACTAATGATATGTAAATATGGAAGACAGTCCTCATATATGAGTTTGCCTTGGGTCGAAGGAAGATATGGAAGATTACAGGAATAAGGACATGCAAACAAATCAGTTAAAAAATGTCATGAAAACTGGAGGTTAAGACTCCAGTTTTGTGCAGTACCAAACCCTTACATTTAGTCTGAAAAGCTATGAGCTTTTGCAAATCTTTTCTATTGGTTAGGTTACAGCATTCACGGGACACTATTATACTACTTACAATTTCTTCTTAACTATCCCTCCATCTACCACCACTGTAACCTTAAAATATGCTTTCTTCTTCTTATGACTAATCTTTTCAGGGGCACCAACTACTTTCAACACCTTTAAGTGTGGGAGTGGGACTGTGGAACTCGGAGACAACTTAATACTAGTTAACAACTGAGTACAACTTCATTACTGCACAAACAACCTTTTATACCCCAACTGCAGCTGTAGCATAATACGATTGGATAACCCAGACATGGCACAACAAATGATTGACTGCCTTCCACCCAATTAAACAGTTTAACAATACTCTGACACCATGAAAACTCGGGACCCACCCCACCTAGTCCCCGCCCCTCTGCACCTCTTGATCATCTAGCCTTCTCACAAGGTCATAATGTCCTTGAAGTTATCATGTCCTCCCTTCTCTCTCAACCAACTCCCAGCATTTAAGGATAAAATCTTGTTTGTAAATTAAAAACTGTCGTAACCATAGGCATTAGTAATGCTTAAAATTTTTCAAAGCTGTCTTCAGTTCATAGAATCATAGAATAATAGAATCATAAAATGGTTTGTGTTGAAAAGGACCTTTAAGATCATGTAGTTCCAACCTCTGTGCTTTAGGCAGGGACAGTTCCCTTTAGACCAGGTTGGTCTAAGCCCTATCCAACCTGGCCTTGAATGCTTTCAGGGGCAGGGCATCCACAACCTCACTGGGCAACCTGTTCCAGTGTCTCATCACCCTTCACAGTAAAGAACTGCTATTAGTAAATAGCTAGTCTAAATCTACTCTCTTCCAATTTAAAACCATTTATCCTCATCCTGTCATTACATGCCCTTAAAAAGGTCCTTTCCCAGCTTTTCTGCAGGCCCTCTTCAGGAACTGGAAGGCTGTTTTAAGTGGCCTTTGCTTCTCTAAGCTGAACAACTCCAACTCTCTTGGTCTGTCCTCACGGGGAGGTGTTTCAGCCCTCTGATCATCTTCATGGTTCTTCTCTGGACCTGCTCCAGCAGCTCCGTGGCCTTCTTGTATTGGGGGCTCTAGAACTTGACACAGCTCACATGTAAGAGACAGATACTGTGAGTAATTATAAGTTAATTAAATATTGATTATTACAGCAGTCTTTTTTTTTTTATGTAGAAAAATAAAGACATAAGGTAAAATTTGTTATTTTATTGTTTAAAATTACAAAGGTGAAAAATGTGTAGTTACACTTATTTGGATGTCTCATTGGAATCATACAATCATTAGAATCATATAATTACTAATGCTGGAAAAGACCTCTATGATGACCTGGTTCAACTATTCCCCTACCACCAATATTTCCGACTAAAGCATGTCCCTATGTACCACATCTACATATTTCTTGAACACCTCCAGAGATGGTAACTCCAGCATCCCCCTGGACAACCTGTTCCATTCCACTCTTTCAGGGAAGAATTTTTTAGTCATATCCAGCCTGAACCTCCCCTAATACAACTTGAGAACATTATTCAACTCCAATGGCTATTAAACATAAAACAAGATAGATATCATTAGTAGGCATTTGAACAACTGTTTTAAATAGCCAATGTGTCTGGTTATAGCAATCATCCTGAACAGTAGAAATTTTAAGATTGATAGTGGTGAGATGTTTATTATCAATTGATTGTATACATAATATTAATAACCATAACATACCTTAATTTAAACTTAATTTATTTTCAATACTTCATTGGATTTTGAAATCAAAAGTTGTTTGCTTGGTTGTGTTTTGTTTTTTAATTTAATTTTTATTTCCTTAACGATTGATCAATAGTGAGCTATTATGTACTATGCAGAAACATTTAATATCTAGTGCAATTTGCTAGTGTTAGGAGTCAAAGAGTGAACTTAATCACAGAATCATTGAATCATCTACAAGATCATCTAGTCCAACCATCCTCCCATTACCATTGTTACCACAAGCCACTAAACCATATCTCATAGCTCCTCATCCATGTGCCTCTTGAGCGCTGCCAGGGACAGCGACTCCACCACCTCTCTGGGCAGCCATTCCAGTGCCTGACCACTCTCTGAGAGAAAAAGTTTTTCCTTATGTCTAATCTAAACCTCCTCTGGTCAACTTACGGCCATTTCCTCGGGTCCTGTTTGTAGCCTGGAAGAAGAGGCCAAACCTCTTCTCATCACAACCTCCCTTCAGGAAGTTGTAGAATGCAATGAGGTCTCCCCTGAGCCTCATCTCCACCAGACTGAACAATCTCAGCTTCCTAGGCTGCTCCTCGTAAGTCTTGAGCTCCAGGCCCCTCACCAGTTTCAGGGCCTCAATGTCTTTCTTGTAGTGAGGAGCCCAAAACTGAATGCAACACTCCAGGTGAAACCTCACCAGTGCTGAGTACAGAGGGAGGATTACCTCTCTGCTCTTGCTGGTGATGCTATTTCTAATGCAGGCCAGGATGCCATTGGCCCTCTTGGCCACCTGGGCACAATGTCAGCTCATGTTCAGGTGAGCATCAACCAACACCCCCAGGTCCCTTTCCTCTTCATGTTCATCCAGCCACTCAACCCCAAGCCTACAGCGCTGCATGGGGTTATTGTGGCCAAAGTGCAGGACCCAGCACTTGGCTTTGTGGAACCTCATCCCATTCACCTCAGCCCAGTGATCCAGCTTATCCAGATCCCTCTGAAGGGCCTCCCTACCTTCAGGCAGATCAACACCACCTCCCAACTTGTTGTCATCTGCAATCCTTCTGGTATATGTCCTACCATTTGTCCATCTGCTGAACAGGAGAAATACTTTTTAAGCTATACATTTTTGTTTTAGTAGAATGTCTGTTGTACTGTTGTAATGAAAGATGATGGGAAACATCTGGTTTCCTTAAGTAACACTTGAAGCAATGTTCCACATCCTTAATTGTGTTTTAAATTCATATCACTTATTTTTCTGTTTGAAACCACTTGCTATCATTACATTCCAAAAGTAGTAAGAAGTAGTAAAATATAATTTTCCATTGGAAAAAAAGTGAAGAAATGAAGGAGAGAAATACAGAATATCAACATATTTATAATTTCATCAAGGAAAATGTAAGAATTTGGATCTACAGACTCTAGGTGAGTTAGATTACGTTTCCTCTTATTATCAAAATCAAACACAAAAGAACAGAACAAGGGAGTAGAAACTTATCTAAATTCAGTTTTCCTAATCAAGAAACAGATGTATAAGAACATAGCTCTGTTTGCTTATATCACGTGACTGAATTTTGTGTGAGAGCCAAATTGATGAATTTGCTATGAAATCTGAAGATTAGTTATTTTTTTACTAGTCAGTTCTACCATCAGGAGGATAGGAAGCACAGGAAGAAAGTAAAGACAGAAAGAAAGATGAATGTTCCCTTTAGTCCATGTGAAATAAGATGCTGAACATTACTCAAGAATAGGGCCGTTGTAATTTTCTTGAAATCTGAGGTACAGAAACAACAAATGTCGGATGGCGTAATATTTCAATACCTGTTTCAAGTACATCAGAATAAAAAAATGGGATTTAAAAAAAAAAAAAAAAAAAAGAGGTAGGAGAGTTATGATGCAAAGGATGGTTTTCAGAATCTGGAAAAAATTCAGGATTTTTTCTATTCTTCCCCGTGGGAACAATTTTTATCCTCCCTTATGTATGGAACAGTTACCTGTAGTGGGTAGATGCAAGACATGAAGAAAACAGTGCAAAGTGCTTTTCCTTTTTAAAAGGTATATTGAAAGTATTAAGGAAAAGCTCCCAAGTCAGAACAGGAGTTAAACCATTCTTGTATCTTGATGGATTGAGGATCATGCCAATAGGGTGCATGTGCATGCAAGTGGGAAGTTTGTCCAGTCTACTTCCCCAGATGAGTTTGATGGGTTTTGCTCCCTTTCACAAAAGGATCATAAGGCAAAACAAGATAAACAAGCCTTCCTCAAGGCCCAAGGTACTGTTCTTGATTTAACTCATGCCTCTCATCTCTGGCTATGAAGAGGTCTGTTGCATAACCCCAGGGACAAGAATGTGGGTGCACTTCTTGCCACCCTCTTCTCTTCCATCTCAGCAGTTGGGAGTGTGGCTGGCTTTCCTTTATGTAGTGCTGTTGCTGGCATAGTTCATAGAGGCTGGAAGCTTGGTTAAAAAATATCACTGCAAGTTGCTCTCCCACAGCTGCTTTCACATCCCCTAGCTGGCTGGTAGCCTGCACAGAGTTACTTTTCTCGTTTTGATGTCTGGAAAAAAAATTGGTGAGTTCAAAGAGAAGAGCTGCCTTTGTCTAGTCACACTCACGAAGGCAGAGACGCTGATAGGTGTCCCTGTATTATCGCTTTGTGTAGGAGCTTGTCACAGCCCATGGCTCCACTGGAGCAAATAACACAGAAACATAATACATGGATACGTATTTATGTAGAAAAAGCAGGTGCACTGCTGAGCTGTGGTCAGCCACCAAATTTACCAGAATCAGCTTGTACCTTCATTTGTACACCAATGAAGTCAGCTAAGTAAGATTCACAATAGCAACTGGGAAACATCAGTGTCAAGCAAGACACCCGCTAACATGCCTGGAATATGCTGATTGTAAGAATTCATTGTTTTTGCATCATGGTAAACCAGTGACTCTGATTTTATTGATTCTTATCTATTCTGGGGTTACTAAAACAAGCTAAGACCTTACTATTACTGCACCATGAATACCAATGATTAACACACTTTCCATACAGCATGTATTTAAAAATTAAAATACACCTTATTATTTTTGTTACTACTGAGCAGTGGTGTTTATATGGACTGTCCTCCATTCTGTCTTCCAATAATAACTGAATCTAACTTTCATCTTGTTTGGTTCTCTACCATTCTTTCATCCAGTGAGGTCATGTATAAGACTATAATACTTACATGTAATTCATAATGTCTGCATCTCTGAATATAGCCTAGAAAGGTTTGCTTTTTTCACTTCTGTTTGTGCAGCCTATCATTACGTTCATCTTCTTCTCCAGATAAAATTCTGAAAGGCAGGATGGAGAACTGTCTGCACAGACTACAAAAGAAATGTATCCTCTTCAGAAATTTTGGAAAGAAATATAAAAAAATCAGTTGGGATGGACCTTCAAAGTCATCAAGCCTAACTACTTGACCCCTTCAGAGTTAATTAAACATTAAAACAATGTTGAAGGTACTGTCCAGATACCTCTTGAACTCAGACAGGCATGGGGCATCAACAGCTTTTCCAAGGAGAAGTTCCCTATGAGGACAGGCTGAGAGATTTGGAGTTGTTCAGCCTGGAGAAGAGATGGCACTGGGAGGAAGTTATAGCGTCCTTCCAGTATCCAAAGGGGGCCTACAGGAAAGCTGTGGAGGGAGTTTTTCAAGGGCATGTAGAGATAGAATGAGGGGTAGTGGCTATAAACAGGAAGAGGGTAGATTTGGATTAAGCATAAGGAAGAATGTAGGGATGGTGAGACACTGGAACAGGTGTCTCGCTCCAATTAAGGAGAGAGGCAAAGTTCTTTTGTTAAATTATGCTCGGCGTGAGATTAAGAAGAGTAACATTCAAATGTTGATCCAACCAGTTTATTAGGAATAGTAGACAGCTGAGGGGATGGGGAAGGGAGAGCGGCGAATATCGAAATTAGGGTGATGGGGAAGGGAAAGTGGGCGATAGGAAAAGTGGAAAAAGGCAAGAATTGCGGAAAAGCAGGGAAAGTCACCTCCTGGATGCAACAGCGTCCCGTTGCACATCGTTTCGTCGGTCCAGGGAAAACAAGCATAGGGGAGAGCCGCAGCAGAGTGTCAGGCCACAAGCAGCAGATCGGTGCAGTGCAGAGCAGGAGGTAGAAAGGGCAGCAGGTTCTTGGGGGACAGTGAGGTCTCACAGGCAGAGTCTCGAGCAGCAAGCCCAGGTGAATCCGTTGTCAGCCGTAGGACGACATTGGAGGAATCTGAGTCCAGATACCAAGAAGTTCTTCATGCATGCAACTTCTTCAGCATGCAGGCATTCACATAGTGAGGCATCTGATGTCAGACAACCTCCTTGTTCATGAAGTGAGGCATCTGATGTCGGAAAACCTAAAATCCATGGTTTGTCCATGCTCTTTTTATCCTACTTCTTCCCAGCCTTCGGGACATTTCTGGAAGGCTTGGGTCAGAGTCCTGTGAATACCTCGGAGATGGCCCTCTTCCTTGAGATAGGCCCACACAAAAGACCACTTAAGGGCCATTCATCTGTATCTTATCTGTCATGTCACCCTTAAACAAAGGGGGTCTGGAACCGTGGTTCAGACTTGCCTGGACTTGTCCTTCTGTGTGGCTCAGACAAAGGGAGTTCTAGAACCTTGGCCAGGCTTCCCTGAACTTGTCCATTTCAGCAGACTTTGAGACAGTAATGTAAAAAGCATGGCCTCTTACAACAGGTTGCCCAGAGAACTTGTGGATATCTCTGGCCTGGGAGTATTCAAGGCCAGGCTGGATAGGGCTTTGGTCAACCTGGTCTAGGGGGATTGGAACAAGGTGATCTCTAACATCTCTTCCAACCCAAACCATGCTATGATTCGTCAAATTGTACAGTATCATGACAGAAGTTTCCCTTGCTCACAGAATCACTGAATCATAGGGTTGCAAGGGACCTCCAGAGATCACTGTGTCCAACTCCATTGCTGAATCCATGTTGTTGGCTGTGCCTAGTAGTTGCTTTGTTTTTTAGGAGCCTTTCAGTATCCCCCAGGCTAATCTTCTCCATAGGTTTTCCAAGGACTTGAGTTTAAACTAACAGGTCTGCAGCATCTTGGGTTTTCTCTCATGCTTTTTTTTGTAGATTCATACAACATTGTCTGGTTTCCAGTCAGCAGTGACCTCCCCATACTCCCATGAACTTTGATAATCTGTAGCAGTATAGGATTTAATCCAACAAGGTGCTGAATGTCCAGAGAGAGAATCAATAAAACACAGCAAACTCTACAGCTGTGAAGGCACAGACAGGCTGATTTCAAGCAACATGCCTATAATACTGTAAGTAAGCCGAATGAATCAGAGTATTACACTAACTAGGTCGAATAGGTCAGCCTCTTCAACGACTGAACTGAAAAACACAGCTAGGCTGACTGTGAGACCTTTCTGGAGGTTTTGGTTGTTCACTGGTAGATGAAATATTTATCACTTCTTAGGATTAGGTTCTGTAAGGACAAATAGCTGTCAGCTATTAATAATAGGGTATTAACAGTACTAGCACTGGGATAAGAAAATGAGACAGATGACAGAAAACTTACATGAAACTGGTCTGAAGAAGGAAGAGCTCCTAAAACACTACGATGGATAAATTCCAATTAAATGCAGATATGTTTTCCCAGATCATACGAAAGGAGTCTTTTCAGTATATATCTGAGGGAAAAAATGTGTATTTTTCTATTTATTTTCTTTATAATGCCAAGATTAAGAACACGTTAAAATATTCTAATGAAAAACAAACAAACAAACAAAAAAATCTCTCTTCTGGAAAATATGGTAGCTTTGTGAGAATTTAAAAATAGACTATTTATTGCAATTATGCTTACCCTGGTAGCAAAGATTTTAAACTGCAACACTCCAGAAGACATAGTTCGGGATGGAAAATAGGTACTTCAGAAAGTGTAGAGATCATGCAAAGATGCAAAAGTATATGTATCAGAGAAAATACAGCAATTTCCAGTGTCAAATTTATAAAATATTCATATCTTAAATTAAAAAATGCAGAATAGTGTAAAATTTCTCATTGTCAATTGAAGTCAAATTTGAATATTGATTACCTAGAATTACATCACTAGCAAAACTTCATTTGTCTCTGGTACCAAAAAGGTGTTGATATTTTTGATTGGTATAGTATTTGAGATAGGTAATTCTTGCAGTGTAATTTGCATTCACATTTTTGCATAAAACATGTAGGTCATGACGAAAGTAATGCCCTCTTATTTATGGATGCTAAAAGAGACACAAAGAGCACAGTGACACTATTTGATAGAGCAGATTCTCAGCTACAACATAGTCACCACCTTTAGCTGTGCATTTTAGTCGGCAATGAACAGTAGCCTGCATGCTGCTCTTGTGAAAATCACCACCAGCAGAGAAGGCCCACTGTAGCAATTGCCACTGCTGAAACATACCACCCACCCCTCACTGTGCTCACTGTGCTCACATCACTTTAGTATCCACAAATGTTCAGCAAGCATTGATGAATGTCAATGGGTACAATTTTTTTTCACCTGGAGGAACTCTGACACACCTTTGCTTCATGCACACCTCCATGTCATACACCATTCTGTCAGACTGCCCCTCTGCTGGCATCTGACATACAGCAACAAAGTGTAATGGAATATTGTTGGGAAGGTTCAACCTCTGCTGCCGTATCAGCAACCTCCACTTCTAAGGTCGTGGGCAAGCAAAATAAAGTAGAAGGCACTGCTTTCAGAGCAGCCCTCATGTTTGGAAGTTGGTCTTGCCATCCTGCTTAAATGCATTAGGTTTGAGTGCATCTCCCTAGTACTTATTAATCAAATAATGTGACTAAGTATAACATATTCTGAATATGTTCCTTGGAGAATTCGGCTTTAAGTAGCTAACATCTATTGATACAACCTGCTTTTCAATTACCAGACAAATACTATATCACTGGATATATTTATTTCTGAAATCAGCAGCACATCTTTTCTGTGACACTGAAGTCATTATTAGGGACTTGCAATGAGCTTGAGGGTCCTAGCTAATGCACACATTAAACTTGACAACTGTGCATGTCTTTATGGTCCCTGCTATGTTCTATATAAAAATCAGCTCTAAAATGTTCCTTCCTTCCTTCCTTCCTTCCTTCCTTCCTTCCTTCCTTCCTTCCTTCCTTCCTTCCTTCCTTCCTTCCTTCCTTCCTTCCTTCCTTCCTTCCTTCCTTCCTTCCTTCCTTCCTTCCTTCCTTCCTTCCTTCCTTCCTTCCTTCCTTCCTTCCTTCCTTCCTTCCTTCCTTCCTTCCTTCCTTCCTTCCTTCCTTCCTTCCTTCCTTCCTTCCTTCCTTCCTTCCTTCCTTCCTTCCTTCCTTCCTTCCTTCCTTCCTTCCTTCCTTCCTTCCTTCCTTCCTTCCTTCCTTCCTTCCTTCCTTCCTTCCTTCCTTCCTTCCTTCCTTCCTTCCTTCCTTCCTTCCTTCCTTCCTTCCTTTCTTTCCTTCCTTTCCTTCCTTTCCTTCCTTTCTTTCCTTTCTTTCTTTCCTTTCTTTCTTTCCTTCTTTCTTTCCTTCTTTCTTTCACAGTGTGCTGAATCATCTGATGCTTTACACTGGTAGTTAATGACATGATGAGAGTCACATAAAATATCTCAGGCCACACTAGGGAAGCATTCAATGCTCTTTAGGTCATCCTGTCCTCCTTCTGTCTCTATAGATGTGGATTTAAGTGCAAGATAATTTGTCTCCTCCTTCTTTGGCCCATTATTATTAGGTCTCCTCTTGCGATTTCTTATGAAAACTATTTATTTAACCTTGTTTTTATTGGCCATTGGATACCTCAAGGGACATTTCCCCACAAGGTAGCTTCAGGGTTTAGATGGGTTCTCTCGCTGTTCAGTACTGTGACTAAGACTTATCCCACATTCACCAGTGTTAGACTAGCAGAAATAAATGTACTCAGGTTAACTTAGTCTCACCTCTGTATTTTTAGACTGATTCATTAGACTGTAAATAGATGCAGTGCTTTCACTTTTTAGGAGCAAATAAGGATAGCAAGAGGTACTGCCTTCAGAATTTGCAGTAAGTGCTAGGTGGAATAGTGCTTAATTTTGTAACTCTTCTACAGCTAATCTGAGGACATTTTCCCATGCTTGTGAGGTGGATGAAGGCTCAGAAGTGCAGAGGTGGAACAGGGAGAATCTTTTCTCTGTGGCGTCCCAAGGCCTCCCTAGGCGTAACATCCTTCTAGTCTAACAGTGCAAGCACATCCTGTAGGAAATGCTATGGTAGCCTCTGGGAGTCAGCATCTTTTTCTGAAAATGATATTAAAAAAGCACCCCCTGGGAACTTTTCTCCTTCTGCTGCATAAAAATAACATCTGATTTCCTGCTGGAATTATGGTAAGTTATGTTTCCCCAAATATAATATGAAGTGCTTTCCTTAGTTGAAGTGCAGCAAATAAAAGGATTAAGTAGGAGAGAAGAATGAACAAATCCTGGAGTCTGTTAAAAAGTCATGTACATGTACAGCCATAACAAATCCATTGTGATGGCTGTGGAATTTGAGCCAGGTCTTGAACTCCCTGTGACAGTACCATCAGGCATCACTCGAAGAGGAATGGCCAGAGCACAGCTGCATGTACTTGGCCCTGTTTCAGTGGTGTGATTTGTTGCCCCAGATCAAAGTGCAGACATATCCCAAGAGCCAGTTTTGCCAGCCGCCTTCCTGAGCCAAGCATGGTTCAGTTGTGGCCCACAGCCACAATATGTTTTTTTAAAAGCTCAAAATTCCCAGGCATGTATACTGATAGTCTTTAATAGATATTCATGAAACAAACAAACAAACAAACAAAACAAAACCAACCATGGAAATTGAACAAAAGTGTATGTGCTTGTTGGAGGGCAGAATCTGCCCCCACGAGTACCTCAGAGAAGAGTCTGTATGTTTAGCATCACTTTAGCGCAGGAAAATTGTCTGTCAGTGCTCTGGCAAGCTTACCTCAAAATTTCCCTGCTTTTGTAGGTTTATGTCCAACCATAATGTTATCTGAACACATTTAATTAACTACTGTAGCTGTTTGAAGTCTCTGACATTATTATTTTCATACTGTTACAGCCTCATATCACTGCTTGCTGGTCATCATAGCATTTTCCAGGATCACTGCAATTCATTTTGGACTCAGAGTTAATCTCATGGAAAATCCAATCAGTAAATTGATTAGGTATTAAATTACATTCTTTGTTACGTTCTCTATTCCTTCCCTTACAGTAAAAAGGACCCAATATTTTTTTTTTTTTCCTCCTTTTCTTCCCATCTCTCTTTTTCCTCTCCACCACTTCTATTAATGTCACTGTGTCATCAGATTCACTGGTACTGTAGACATGACCTATGGATTACATAATACGACTTTATTCTCAAACAAAAAGAAACAAAAAGAAACAAACAAACAAAAAGTAATTCAAAGGTATCAAATGTACAGTCACAAATTAAAAACACATAAAAATGTGTGTGATCCTAAGACATTTTAGATGTGTTCTTTCAACAGTTTCACTGATGGCTATGCAAAATGTTTTTCTGAAGTTAACATCTGTGGGAAATATTGCTGACATTAAAATTTACTGTAGCAGTAAGCCCTCTGAGTTCATTGCCACTGTACTCAGGAACATATTTTACCACAGTCTGTTCCTAGCAGTTAACTTCAAATAACAAGAGGTTTTTTATGAGTTTTTATTTATTTTTTAATGAAAACTCATTTTGACAAGAAGACAATCAGATGTACTGAATCCAGCATCAGTGGGACATGCTCTTCTGTCAGAACCAAATGTGATCAATTCTGGAAGTCAAATTAAAGAGACCAGGGTAATATCAGGTTATTTCAGCCTGCATTTGCCACACGACCCATAGAAATATGTCTGTGATTGTGGTGAGCCAGGAGACTGGCTGTCATTCATGTGATTACTAATATATATCCTTTACGGGATATATTTGTTAATTTATTGGCCTTCTGTACAAGTTGAAGATAGATTGCTTTACTTGTATACACAGTATCATAGAATTCTAGAGCTACTCAGGTTGGAAAAGACCTTAAGATCATCAAGTCCAACCCCAACCTAACCATAGTACCCTAACTAGCAGTCCCTGCTAGTGTCCCTGAGCATTACAAATAGTTTTTAAACACGTTCAGGGATGGTGACTCAACCACCTCCCTGGGGAGCCTATTCCTAGGGAGCTAAAGAACCCTTTCTATAAAGAAGTTTTTCCTGATATCCAACCTAAATTTACCCTGGTGCAACTTGAGGCCATTTCCCCTCATCCTGTTACCTGTTATGTATTATGTCTGCCCTTACAATCTTCAAGCTCTTTGGACCAGGTCTACAGTAAGTACGTTTTTGTAAACTCCAAACAATATTTGGCCTGAAGTGGCAAAAGAGTGAGATATCAGGTAGTACATATCAGGTAGCAGTTATCACTGTTTCAGCACAAAACTCAACCACTATTTCTAAATGCAGTTTGATACACTGACTCATACCTATAATACATGGCTAGCAATAGCACCCTCCCCTTGCTGCCAAAGCTAAGTCTCAGTTCAGTGCACAGCAGATTTCAGGGTTCCTGTGCTTCCATTACGTAATTCACATATTTGTTTCTCCACCCCACGAATGTGATTCAGCCTTTCAGTTCTTCTCGTGTCAATTGATCTACTTTTTTTATGTCTCTCCGAAATCTCAAAATCAGAATGGCTGAAACTCAGATTCTAATGTTATCCTCTGTAAACCCCCTTCTGCTGTGCAGTTTTGAAGTCTATGAATCACATCTGAGCCTGTCCTCTCTCCTTGTGATAAATCACAACAATGATCTGCTGCAGTTCTTCCCTGCACTGTGATGCAGGTGCTTGTCTCTCCACAGGGTAAATTTTCTTGGTTTGCCCCGACAACTGAAATAATCTATTTGTGTTCTCCACATGTTTTTTGCAGATGTAGGCTCCTTGCATAAAAACTGTCTGTTTTGTATGAAAAACAAACAAATAAACTACAACAACAAAGAAACAACAACAACAAAAACAAAACAAAACAAACAAACAAAAAAGACATTTTTTCTTTTCTCACTTAGAGATGACTTCTGCAGAACCTAACTTCAAATTTTTGACTATGCCGTTAGGTGCTGCAATGCCTAACCCTCTTTCTACTTTTTCTTCTGCAATGCTCCTCTCTTTAATCACATGGACAACTCAACCCCTCATCAAATTCTCCCTTTGCTTTTTTTCTTCTTTTTAAAAATTTCCCTGAATCGTGTCCCCAAACCAATTTGCCAAGGCACCACTTTCATTCAAATTCATCCTGATAAGTCTAATCCTGTAGCCTGCCCTGAGGACTACAAAAAGCATAACAGTTAAGTCAAGCTTTGCCATTTTTTTCTGTCTTGCCACAAAATATTATGTATTGCTATGTCACATATCTTGTCTATAATTTTTTTCCCCTACTTTTGTTGTGTCTAGACTTTAAGCTTACTGAAGCTAAAATCCGTATATTCATATTGTGAGGCACTTAGATAATCTGTGGGCAGTGTGCAAATATCAAATAATAATTATTGTTCTAATGATGGATTTAGAAATACCCAAAGAGGCATTAAATGCCATCTCCCTCTGATTACTGAGAACATGTCTGCCCAGGAGGCTCACAGGAAAATACAGGAGTGGGATCTGCGTAAGAGAAACTAAAAATGCTTACGAGTAAATTCTCTCATTGAAATGAAAGGGATAAGTCCCTAATGGAATGTTATTTAGTGCTCTGAATGTCTGCTGGATCAGGACCTTAGTTTGCAATGTGATAAGCCAAATCTTTCCTGCCAGAGCCCTTTCCAGAACACCTGACACAGCACAAAACCCATTTACTGTCAGTCATTAAGCAGAGCTGTCAAAACTAGTGAGAAGGGGAAGAAAAAAAATCAATCTAGCACCAGTCACTGGATTCTAACAATAATCTCCTACATGTCACTGATTACTTTCTCAGAGACGCAAGAGATTAGTGATTACTTTTAAATTACTAAAGCATAGATCTGTGAAAATAGGGCCGTATTTCTTCACAGAGATTTGGTTCAGTGCATTTCCACATTTAAAACTAAAAAGAAAACTAATCCAGTATCTAATTAATTCCTACAAAGAGAACAAATTGGCAATTCAGGCCTTAATTATTTATTTAATGCTTCTTTACCCAATAGCAAAAATTGTTTCTGTAGCTCTAGCTAGAAATAAACATGGAGAAAAGGAAAAAGTTAGTAGCATATTGATTAGACACAGTCTGGCTGCCATGATAACATTACAACTAGTTGTTTGTTTATTTGATCTTTGTTACGTTGACAAAATTTATAGTCTGAAAATGTGACAATTTTTTCACAAAGTGGATAGAATAATGTAACAGTAAAAATAATAGTTCACCTTATTATCCCACACAACGGGCAAAGAGATTTCACCACCATTCATGCGTCTCTCCTGGATTTAACTCAAGTACCAAGATTAATGTTGCATAACTCAACATTTCTAATTTATTTGGGGCTTTTAATTGGAAACAGTTGGTTTGAATTTCATGCTCTAATATGAAACTTTGTTTTAAGACTACTAATTTACAAAATAAATAAATAAACAAACCAAACAAAGTTAAATCAACAGAATTTTCTGATTCAAGAAGAGTGTAAGATGCTATATAGTTTTGTTCTTCTACCTACTAAGAAAACACTGAATATTTTTTGCAATCCTGAATCTGGGTTTAGAATCTTTGGATGCAGATTCCAGTAGAAAAGTCTAAGATTTCTCAATTAATATATGTCAGAGTTGTGCAGATTACTCTATTAGAGTGACTCTCAGCTGGGAGTCATTCCAGAAAAGCTTCCCTGTACAAAATGATTCTTCTTTTCAATCAGCTACATGCTTGTAACACAAATCCCAGCATAGTAAGTTAACATATAGCAAAGCCTGTTACTAGTTTGAGATCCAAATTTCTACCTTCTCTGCCTTTCTGGGATGAATACCACAATCAAAACAGATTTATAGTTCTGCTACAATTCCTTATGTTCAGGCACTTATCAGAACCTCCCCTCCTCTATCTGTCATGAATATTTGTAAAGATTTTAAAACTCTATTGAGTAAGTTGTGGCTCTTTCCTGATATGCTGTCACACTCAGATATGTGTACCAAGTGAATTGATAGCAACAGAGGAAAGGATTTTTTAATCCCATCTGCCTTCACTGCTTTTTTATTGCAGTGTAAAGTTTATTTTTCTCACTAAAATTTGTGCTAAGTGAGGCCTTTGAGATAGATTTTGCATTAATTTCTCTCTCCAATTTACTATTACATGATTCTGTACTTAATGTTGTGGGGTTAGCTGTTATCCATGCATCTGCCAAGATGTTTTCACCAACCTTGTATCAGATTCAAAATTAGTGATTAATAAAGTGAACTAAGTGAAAGGGAACTGCAAGTTATTGGAAATGGTGGGTATGACATATGAATATCATTAGCTTTTCCTTAAAGAAAATTTATATGATTGTATGAATGCAAAAAGGCAAAACAATATTTTAGTCTTTCTGTAGTCACTGAAACACTCTGAAGCAGATGGACTGTGTGACTGATGATTCAATAATTGCACTCATTAAAAATGTTCACGCTTTTAATTTCCCCCCCTTCCCTCACATTCTGTGAAGAGCTGAGGAATGAAATGGTTTTGTCATTGTCAGCAGATAGATAATTGAGTTTGCTTTGATTTCCTGGGGTGCCCCTTCCCCATCTCCATGCTGTGGATTGACATCTTCAGAAGCATAGCAGAACATTTGAATCAGTCCCAACTGTCTTAAAGGAGAAAATCACCATGTAAAGTCTTCTGTTTCCCTTTCAGTGCTCACTTGTGTGCACTCAGTGAGCAATCTGCCTCAGCAGAAGACAGCATGCATTTGCTTTTCTGCCAGATTACATCCCACCATGATGCAGTTACCTACCTGAAAGACTGAAGGAAAAGATAGTTCTGCATTGAACATATGCACAGAAAGTTTATCCTGTTTATTTATTTATTTATTTAGTCAGCTAGAATCAACATAAAAGTGATGCAGGGGAGAGGGTCTCCAGCTGCTCAAATGCTTGATACCTATTATTACAAGAGGAAAAAATCAAAGGAAACTCCCAGAGATCAGAAAAACAAAACAAAACAAAACAAAAAACCCCACAAACAAATAAAAATACACACACACACACAAACAGCAACAAAAACAATGAAATAAGTCTGCCTGCTTTCTCTGAAGACAAGAATAAAAGTATCCCAGCTCTGTCAAGGAGATGCTTTTTTTGTTTCTATCATTAGGATTTAAGTTCTGAGTTTGCTTTTAAATTTAAACAGTATAACAGCAACAGCATTCTCCAAATGAGGCATTACATTCACTCATTCTACCTACCATATTGTATGGGCACTTGTTTTCCAGATGCTACTCTTGGAATAAATATCATAGAAGTTGTGTAATCCATGATTTTCTGGCAGCTTCCAGCTTCTTTTCACATTGTCCATCATTCCATTTTTTTGCAGAGCTGAGGTTGGAGCATCTTGGTTGCTCAGCCTAGTTCAAAGAACCCTTGTCAACACTGGATAAGGTGTTTGAGCAAAAAATTTTTGCTACATGTTTCACTCTTCTACATGTGTGAGCAAAAGTAAAATGTATTTTGCGCAGAACATTCTCTCTTTGACTTACTGAGTACACTGCCTGGTCACAGATGCCCTATAACACAATTTTGATCTACTTTAGGAGCACTTAGGAGTCCTGGGCACTTCTATAGTCTCATGTCTTTGCAAAACCTCTACTAAATTTCCACAAACAGAAGCATGTAATACATGCATTGACACAAAATACATGGATTCTAAAAAGTTTGTGATTATTCATACCATTCCTTGCCTCCAGCTCATTGCACCCTATTATTCTTTGTGTCAGTCAGGTATGAAGATTTTTACACAAACTACCAAGCATGATTCTCTGCTTAAACAGCTGATAGGGTTGCCTCTACAGGTAAAGAAGACCTTCTTTTCCTTGTTCATGAGTCATCTTTTGTTGTTTGTGAACTGTTCTTCTTGTCCTGATGCTCAGGAGAAGTCTGCTTCTTCAGATTAATCTTTCCCTCAATATCTAAATTCTAGTTATTCCTTTCTCCTCAATAATACTGTAGTTCCTTTATCTTCTAATCTGGATGAAAACGTTCTATAAGAGAGCCAGAGCAGTTCCATGTTACCTTCTCTTAAACAACATGGTGGGTCTGTACTTAATTTTGAATGTGTGTCTGAGCCCAGAGTATAAGCCAAATGCAACTCTTTTGTGTGCTGACTGGCTGATCCAACAGGGAACATCACATCCTTGTGAGGAAATGTTTCTGTGATCTGCATGAGTCTATTCTACAGTGTCATTATGTGGCCAAAGTCAACCAGACAAGCTGTTGTATAGGTAGCCAGTGCCATGACTGTTCTTGGCTAGCATGGGCATCATTATTAAACTACTGGACTCTTACATGTGCAGAGCTTCTGATTTGGTGAAGTAGTCACATTTGCACTCATTCCTTGGCCCAGCCTGCAGATGACCACTTCAGACCTTTCAGGTGGCACTCCCTGTTTGCTTTCTTCTACTGTATCTTATTTTTTTCATAGCTGACATTAGGATACTACTCTACTCAGAGTATGCTCTGAAAATCACATTGCTGTCATTGCAATAACTGCAGAGACATGAAGGAAAGGAGCAAGTAAGTAAGATAGAAATATGTCCCTTCTCAGGTAAAGGGAAAATGCTAAGGCTGTGTAAGATAAAAAGACAAATGTCAGTGCAGTTACAAGGTATCAGTTATTTAAAGACACTGTTTCTTTACAGGTTCAAGCACTAGAGTAACTTTCTTCTCAGGCTATTGGTGACTCAATGCTCACGTTATATATTTGTTTATCAATAAAATTATTTTTCTGCATCCGTGCCTCACAGGAAAAAAACAAATGTATTTATAGCCAGATGAGTCTATTCTGTTGCATAAATTGGATAGAGGCAATAAATAAATAAATAAATAAATAAATATAATAATAATAATAATAATAAAAATCAGCTAGCTCTAGATTGATTCTGTGCCACATTCATGCCCATTACATCTTAGAGCACCTGTCTGTATATCATGGAAATAGAAGTGTGTTTATCCTTCCAGAATTCAGAAGCTACAATTTTTCTGGGGCAAAGGGCTAGGGAGTGCACATCTTCCATCATCGTGGTCTGCAATGCAGCTTACCTGTTCAACCTCCAAAGGCTACAGACCAAGTAAGTGTTGTTTTGTTCACATTTCTTTTTATGGGGTTCAGCTTCACAAACCCACAACTTCAACAGAAAGTCTTCTCAAGACAGATTTCAGAATTTAGTAGCCCTGAAAGAAGTTTCATGAAAACATTCTTTGTTCTCCTTGTGAGTCCTTCTCTCCACGTCAAACAGTGAACACCTCATGATATTACTGTATTTCTCTTTTCATGAGTAGACTTCATTTTTCACTCTTATTTATTCTAGTATATTTTGCAACATTATTATAACTATGCTTTAAGATAGCCTACCTCTTCAAAAAATTCCTGAAACCAATACAGGTTTTCTAACTTGCAAAGCCACTGAAAGCAGACTGTTTTCTTTATGGCTTGTCAGCATTTTACATAGCTACTGAAAAAAAAAAAAAAAAAAAAAAAAAAAAGAGAGAGAGAGAGAGAGAGAAAAGAAAAAAAAAAATCTTGCCTGGGTGGAAAATTTCTGTTGTAACTGATAGCAAATACAGAAAGACTAATTTGCATATAGATGCCAAAGCTTGCAACAATATACACCCCTGGGAGAGCTCTTGTTGTTTAACTGTGTACACAGTCTGGTACTACCCTGCCCAGCACCTAATAAAAGCTAAATTGAAACTTTCTTAAAACTCTGAGGCTATAAATATCCTTAAAATAATCAATTTACATGTGCAAAGGGCAGAACCAGACCAAGCTAATAATCATTTAAGAGGAAAAGCAGAGGGTACAGTGGCAATGGCAAAAAGGAGAGATAACTTTATTTCAGAGTAAACATCAGTCAGATGTGCTAATGCTTAAATTCACCAGCCTATATGAGGTTTATTACAGTGGTGGAATCAGGCAATACCAAGGAGATAAAAAGCAACTCTGTGTAAAGGAGAGACAGTCTAAATTAAGACCATTAATACTGTTGAAAGAACAACAGAATCAGAAACGGGTGAATAGTGAAGAGAAGATAAAATGGAAGGTGGAGAGTGCAGAATGGGTAGGAAAGTGAAATAATAAAGTGTATTTTCCTTTCTCTTTCTGCCTGTCCTGTTTTTCATTTGAATTTTCAGTGCTGATCACAAGTTGTGAAGAAAAGTAATTATATGATATCGTGTCTAGGGAAAACTAAAGGCTTTCAAGGGAAAACAACAAAGAGTTTTCATTAAATTAAACTAACCTAAGACTTTAAATGAAAATGTATATGACAAATATAAAGTTTAATTAACATGATCTGAGAAATAGAATTTTCATTGATTTCAAATTGGACAAAATAAAATGGCTATTTGACCAGAGATGACTTTGAATTCTATGATGAGCAGAAACAGGACAGATAAAGCCCAAAACTGGCCCCACAGACTGATATTCCACATTCAAAATTTGGCAGATTCTACCACCAGGATATCTATGGCTGCAACTAAGCTGCATGGCAGCAAATTCCACGTTGCCCACGAATTCTCCCGACATCCATTCATCTGACTAATGGGCTACGAACTTTAATTTGAACAACACTGTATTCATCATCAGAATTTTGAGACTTAATGTGCCAGTTTCATGTAAAGAAAGATTGACTGAGAATGTCGAGTATGGAAAAGGAGAAGAGAGCATTGAGAAATACTTCTACAGCTTTATCCTATTGGAGAATGAATCACAGAATGGCCCAGGTTGGAAGGGACCTCAAGGATCATGCATCTCCAACCCCCTGCCAGGCAGGACCACCAACCTCCACAGTTAATACTAGACCAGGTTGCTCAGGACAGCATCCAACCTGGCCCTGAGAACCTCCAGGGACAGGGCATCCACAACCTCTCTGGACAGACTGTTCCAGCACCTCACCACTCAAACAGTAAAGAACTTCCCCCAAACATCCAACCTAAATCTTCCCTCCCTCAACTTAAAATCATTTCCCCTTGTCCCGCTATTATCCACCCTTCCAAACAGCTGATTCCCCTCCTGTTTGTAGGCTTCCTTCAGGTACTGAAAGGCTGCAATGAGGTCACCCCACAGTCTTTTCTCTAAGCTGAACAAGCCCAGCTTCCGCAGCCTGTCCCCATAGGAGAGGTACTCCAGCCCACTGATAATCTCTGTGGCCCTCCACTGGACCATCTGGACATCAGATCTCTGTCTTTCTTGTACTGGGGGCTCCATACCTGGACACAGTACTCCAGATGGGACCTCACAAGTAGAGAGGGTTGATCACCTTCTTGTCCCTGCTGGCCACCCCTCTTTATTTGTTTGTTTGTTTGCTTGTTTTTGTTTTTGTTTTGTTTTGTTTTACAGATTATTAACTTTTTATTAACCAGTGATACTATCCGGAAGAGAGAAAACAAATATTTATCACATCTCAGTTATTTATTTTTTTAAGTGTTGCAAGTGAAATGTTGGTTTTATGAATGTCAGAAACCAAAATTCTCTTCTTGTTTTTCCCTTAATTTATCCCTCCTTGTTTGAGTATTTGACCCTTAATCTTTCCTGAGGTTTCTGGTAACATAATGCTCTCTCTCATGCTTCAGCTTACCTCTAGAGAATCTATACAATTAGCACAATCAGTGTTTTCTAGCTAATGTCTATAAATTTCATTTAATTGTTTCATCAAGCTTATACACGAATAGTGAAATTAGGATTTATAATGCGGTGTTCCAAAGGAACAAGAAGATCTGCTTACTGTTTATGCCCTGAGGCAGTTTGATAGTGGATATGCAATGCTCTGCAGATTTTGCATGCTCAGTGAACTATAGGAAGAAAGTAGTTTTCATCAGAGTGTGAGGGCCAGATCCACATCTGTGAATCTACATGCCCTGTCACCAAGTGTGTTGCATTCATAATTTTGGTTCAGGTTATGTGTGTACTTTTGGCTCAGATCTCTGGATCACTCTTTACATCACTGAGCATCACAATGATCATGAACTGATTTCCTTTCAGACAGAGCTAAATCAGAACACATATTCTCTAGGAATACAACCACATCCAGCTTCCACAAGCTGTTGGTGCACACTGGCTCCATGGAACCTTGGAATCTGAAAGGAATGTGAAGGAAACTCTCCTAATATACTTATTGCATGGCAATTTAACTCTTCACAGCTGCTGCTTTATTTTTTAAATCCACTCCCATAGGGCTCCACTGCACATATATACAGCCATCGTATGTAACCATCAACTCAAGACGAGCTCTGAACATGATAGGTGCCTAAAGCACTGATGATCCTTGCAGGAAAATCCAAGTCATTATCTCCCTGGCCCTTTGACAAATATTGTACACAAAGTAAGGACTCATTTATTTACTGTTTAAAGCAGTTTATTTTTATTTTACTCATGTAATCTCTTTTTCCCTCCAGTGCACTAAACATGCAGTCACTTATAGATTGGATACTGTGCTAATTTGAGATCATGTTAGCCAAAGAAGCATGCATGTTATTCTATTTGTAGAGTGGGCTGACCTTGAGGGAATTTATTTTAACCCTGGTGAATTTGTTGGTTTAAGGATAATTCATGGGTATCAGAAGGTTCACAGATAAAAACATTGCTTTGACCTTCAAAGTGCTCAACTCTAACACGTCATTATGCAAGTTGGGAACTTTTCAATCCCTTCAAAATGCATCATCTAAAAGCATCCTCTTTGCTTGTCACTCTATATTATTCCTATCTGAATGTCTTCATTATCTCCTCATTTTCCATAGCATCGTATGCAAATTTCTTATGCCCACCTTCAATGCCCTTCACAACTATAACCTTTCTGTTTTATATATATAAATATATATACATACATACATATATATATATATATTATTGCCAGGAGACCTGCGTGGATGAGTAAGGAACTCATGTGCAAGCTCCACAGAAAGAAGAAAGTACACGATATGTGGAAAAAGGGTCTGGCCACTTGGGAACAATATAAGAATGTAGTCAGGGACTGCAGAGATGCGACCAGGAAGGCTAAAGCCCACCTGGAGCTGAATCTAGCTAAGGAGATAAAGGATAATAAAAAAGGGTTTTTTAAGTACGTTAACAGCAAAAGGAAGGCTAGGGAGAACGTGGGCCCCATACTAAGTGAGGGGGGTGTTCTGGTAATGGGGGATGCTGAGAAGGTGGAAATACTGAACGCCTTCTTTGCTTCTCTCTTTAGTGAAAAGGCTCTCCCTCAGGAATCCCAGACCCTGGAGGTTGATGAGAGAGTCTGGGGAATGGGAGATTTCACTTCAGTCAGGAAAGAGGTGATCTGTGAGTGCCTAGGAAACATTAAGGTCCATAAATCCATGGGACCTGATGGGGTGCACCCATGGGTGCTGAGAGAGCTGGCGGAGGTTATTGCTAAGCCACTCTCTGTAATTTTTCAGAGGTCTTGGAGAAGTGGGGAGGTGCCTGAAGACTGGAGGACAGCCAATATCACTCCAGTCTTCAAAAAGGGCAAGGAGGACCCAGGTAATTCTAGGCCAGTCAGCCTCACCTCTGTCCCAGGGAAGGTGATGGAGCAGCTTGTGCTGGATGCCATCTCCAGACAACTGGGAGAAAAGGAGGTTATCAGGAGTACTCAGCATGGGTTCACCAAGGGGAGGTTGTGCTTGACCAACCTGGTGGCCTTTTATGAAGATGTCACGAGATGGGTGGATGGGGGAGAGCGGTAGATGTAGTCTAACTTGATTTCAGTAAGGCTTTTGATACTGTCCCCCATGACATCCTTATAACAAAGCTGAGGAAGTATGGGATAGATGAGTAGACGGTGAAGTGGATCGAGAGTTGGCTGACTGGCAGAGTGCAGAGGGTTGTCATTGGCGGTGCAGTGTCTGGCTGGAGACGTGTAACTAGTGGTGTCCCCCAGGGGTCTGTGCTGGGTCCAGTCTTGTTCAACATCTTCATCAACGACCTTGATGAGGGGATAGTGACCACCCTCAGCAAGTTTGCTGATGACATGAAGTTGGGAGGATTGGCTGACATGCCTGAAGGCTGTGCTGCCATTCAATGAGACCTGGACAGGCTGGAGAGCTGGGCAGTAAGAAACCGGATGAGGTTTAACAAAAGCAAGTGTAGAGTCTTGCACCTAGGTAGAAATAATTGCATGCACCAGTGTAGGCTGGGGGAGGACCTGCTGGAGAGGAGCTCTGCTGAGAGGGACCTGGGCATCCTGGTGGATCAGTCATTAATCTTACTTAGGTGATCTGCATGAAACTGATTCAAATTGTATAGATATATTCAGATTCACATTTCCTTCATATCTGCAGTTTGCAATAAACACAGTCCTTTTGTTTCACATTAGATTGCATGCTCTTTGGGACTGAGATTTTCTGTTTATAACAGCACTAATCAAACAGTATAGAAGGCATGTCCGGGCACTCCTATCAATGCAACTGTAAACCGTATATTAACACTGAATGCATTCCAATCTTTGATTTGTTTAAATAGGTTAATCATATCATACTGTTTACTCTCTCTTTCTAAACAGAACATGTAAACATTTATCTCTGAGTCTAATCCTTATAAAACATTATATCTGTTTACATTCAATGTTCTTCCATCCTGAAAAAGTGTAACACATTGTTAGAAAGCCTAACTCACTGGCACAAATACTATGCAGTTAATTGCACTACCAAGACAGAAGTTGGATGACTTAAAATAGGAATGTCCAAAAAAAAAAAAAAAAAAAAAAGAGCATATACCTGTAGAAAATTGGATGTGCCTCATAATAGGTGGAGTGAGTCTTGAAATAGCATAGAATCATAGAATCATAGAATTACCCAGCTTGGAAAAGACCTTGAAGATCATCAAGTCCAACCGCAGCCTAACCAGTACCCCATCTCTAAAAAAACCTCTGCTAAATCATATCCCTGAGTACCACATCCAAACGGCTCTTAAACACATCCAGGGATGGCGATTCAACCACCTCCCTGGGGAGCCCATTCCAGTACCTAACCACCCTTTCTGTAAAGAAGTTCTTCCTAATATCCAACCTGAACTGGCCCTGGCGCAACTTGAGGACATTTCCCCTCGTCCTGTCACTTGTCACTAGTGAGAAGAGACCTGCCCCACTCTCTCTTTAAGAACCTTTCAGGTACTGGAAGATGGCAATAAGGTCTCCCCTCAGCCTCCTCATCTGCTATCTGCTTTTTAAAACATATTTGAAAACTTTATTTTCCCATGGAGGTTTTAAAATCCCATTTATCTTGCCAAGGAAATATTGATAAAGCCAAGGATTTTAATAAGTACACATGAAAATATGCATAAAACACAACAGTGATATTGGTGGCATTATTTTAGATATCTTATTGATGGGAAAGTAATTAAAACATTGGGGTTGGTCCCCATGATAAATTGGGCTTGATTTCTTCAAGTGTTACAATGAGTTCATTAAGCTGGAATGTGAAAAAAATAAGTCACCAGCCACTGGTAGGAACGGGCTAGATTTCCATGTATTTTTTACTGAAAGAATTTACAAACTGATGAAATTTGTCCAAAAAGAAGTGATCATTTTATACATTCATATATTAGGATTTTGCTGGAATACTTGTTTGTATAAATGTATGTACATAGGTAATTCCAAAAGCAACGATACAGTGAGCATAATGACTCTATTTGAATGAACAGTTTCTTAGCTACAAAACACTATTTTTCAGCATAGTCACCTCCATTAGCTATGCATTTTCACCACTGATGAACAAGAGACTGCATGTTCCACCTGTGAAAATCTTCACAGATGTCTAGAACAAGGCTTATCTTTCATATGCTGTTGCCACCACTGAAACACAACAAACAGTGCTGCTCTGTGCTAATATCCATTCCTTGCACAATCATGGTGACAGCCTGGGAAACAAACCACAGTCCATTGGCGCAGAGGGGCTTTTCTAGTGTCCTTAGTGTTCCCCGGTTGCATGTTGGTGCAAAACTCCCCAAAATGAGTGTCAAAAACACTAAGATTTTCAGGAATGCACAGCAGGACTGCAGTCAGAGATGGTAGAAAGCAGTATAGAGTACTTCTGCACATACCTGCTATAGTTGTCCAGAACTTGGGAACATGAAAGTCAGGGTTTCTTGACACAGAGACAAAGCTAATACAAGTGACCTGGAAGCTTAACCCTAGCAGATCACCTAAAGTAATGCAAAAAGGTAATAAAAATGATAAATTTTTCAAAATAAATTATATTGCTCTGAAAGCATTTCAGTTTCCATAAGACAGTTTCTATACACCTCAAAAAGAGTTTTAAAACAAGTTCCACTTGTGAGAATTTGGCTATTAGGATAATTGATGTGCTTGAGCTGAACAGGCAAAGCATTCCTTCATGTTATTTTTTTTCTACCATCAAGCAAGGAGAGATGTCAAATACATTGAAGAGAAATGAAAGTAAAAAGAAGGAAAAAATTACAAAGAGAGATTTTCCTTTATTTTTAACATAATAATCTATTATATCCTGGATCATGTGATGTTATACAATGTGCAAGTCCTGGTGTTAAGATAATTAAAGGAATATTTTTAAAAATGCATTCTGGCTAGTGGGAAGGGATTATGCATGGATTGCTTTTAATCCTCAAAAGATCAGATATAAAAAAAATAATCATCATCATCATCTTTCTATTGCTTGAATTTAACCTGACACAAATTTAAACTTACATTTTTTTATTTATTTATAAAAATACACAGATCTCTTATATAACAAAAAATTAGTTCAAGAATTTTCTTTGGAAAATCTTCATAGTACTAGGATGTCAAAGAAGGAAGATGCCTTATTTCCTTAACGAATCAGCATATTTCAGGCTTGCTTAGATTTATCTCTGCAGGAACTATGTCTAATTCAGACTAAAATGTCACTGATTTCCCTGTAGGATCTCAGAGAATCTGCAAAGGCCCCTTTACTTTTTTGCTGGTCACAACACATAAAAAATGTAGCTTATGTTCTGTGTGATTTAATTAATTGTAATGATCTAAGTTAAGTAGCACACTTAAAAGATTGTGCTTCAATCAACTCTTTACTTTTCTACAGCTAAACACATCACTTCACACTGTTTGTATGATAAATAACAGCTATGATGTGATTGCACACAGAAAATATGATCACAAAATGGAAGTACAGAGAAGAGATGCTCTTAGCTCTAAAAATAATCCAAAACACGCAAGAACTGCTGGATGAGATTTTTAGAGTATTAGCAAAGCCTCATTTGCAATTAAAAGGCCTTTAGGACCAATATTCTCCCAACTTTTCTCTGCCTTTCTTTTCCAAAAGGAATACTTTCATTTAGTGATTATCTAATATGTAACCATCAGCAGCTGTCTTCTGGGAGCTGAAGAAAACCCTGTACAGAAGTACTAAGACACTGCTGTCTGGGAGAGCTTAGATTAAATGAAGAATCTTTTTATAAAGCTCTAATGTATCCAATCAAAACAAAAAATCAAATCCCATGAATATCCACAACTGTTGGCTGTATGGGGCCCCTGCAAGGCAGCCTTGAAAACAACCTTAGGCATCTGCTCCTCCAATTTGCATAAGTAATTGGTAAGTGATTAGGAGCACACGCTGACAAAAACAAGCTCAGCATGTGATGGAGTAGTCTGATTCTCTTCCTTCAAATTACAAGGAATTTCAGAAAGATTCTTAAAGAACAATTAGTTATTTAAAGATTTTATGACCTTCAGGTAACAGTCATTCTTGACTTTCCTCTAGATTTATATTCCTGAAGGCAATAAAGCTGTTAGTGATGAACACAGAGTAAGGGACAAAGATTCCAGTGCAGTCAGTGGAATGCATTTCCAAGTCCTCTGTTTCACCCTATGTAGCATATTCTGTGTTGAGTATAGCTTGAGGTAGGTAATACCTATAACTGAAGCCAGTATGGTTCTGGGAGGCTTCCTCCAACCTCCTACACTGTCCTGTGGACTGCTGCATGACAGCACAACACTACTACCTTTTCCTTTGCGTTTTTGACTGGTGGCAAACACAAACAAGAACAGAAAAACTGCTTGCTCTTGAAAGAGGAGGTGCCGTCAGGCCTCTTTCTCCTCTCATTTCCAACATGTCCGAAGCACCCCTTCACTCACATGGGAATGAAACAAGAGTGGAAAGTTGGCTCCTTAGATATTCTCTACACCTGGCAAAAGGCAAATGGAAATCAAGCCCTGACTTGAAAGTGAAAAACAATAAAAATAATAAATAAATAAATAAATAAAAAGAAGTAAAGTCAGCATGTGTGTAGAGAGAAAATTCAACTGAGAGACAATATGATCTGTAATTAAAATAACATGATTGTCAGAAATCCGGTTTTGTAGAAGCAATTAAAAATAGCAGATTTGGAAAAATTATTTGAGTAAGAATGAACTGGAATGATCATTTTATTTTTTTATCTGATGTTACTTTATCTCACAATATTCAAAGTCAAGTCCAAATTCCCAAGAGTGCACTAACCTGCTGTAATTACTAGATATAGTTACATTAAAACTATTTCATCACCTCAGTGAGAACAGAGTGTACACTGATTTAGTTTAATTTAGGTGAGTTCATGTCCCAAGAATCTGTCCTTGAATTTTGGTAGAAAAAATCAAAAACTATGCAAGTATCTCCCAGAGACAATCATTTGCATAGTTTAAGCAGAAGTGCGGACTTCCACAAGTTATGAGATGCCAGAAAGTAAATTTTGCCACTTATGACCACCTCTGCTTCCATCTGTGCTGCAGCAGCATTTCTTGCTTTACAGGTTTTTCTTACTCTCATTACATTATAGATAACTGTCTACCAAAACCTAAAATCCACCTCTTTCTTGTCCTTCCCTTCTCTTTATTATTGATATTTTCTTCCTGAGAGAGGGAAAGGGGATTGTGATGTAGGACGTAACAAAATTCCTGCTGTCTGTTGCCCTTGAGGTGATATTTCCTGTCTTTGGACTGTACATACAAGATTCCACTAAAACAATGCAATTGCTGTTTGTTCACATGCTGCCAAGAATTGTATAAAGTTACATAGAAAATAATGCAGTTGGTCCATGAACTCTGTCATATCTGTAACAGGGACAGTGCACAGTTAATCCCAGTGGGCAAAATTAACTACATTTTATTTGTGGACCAAGGCTACTGGGATGGAAGCACAGAGGTGGGCAAAAAGGAGTTATTCCTGTGTCCAGAACACAACCATCCTGATATATTAGCTACTGAAGAAAGAGAAGGGTTATAAGTCAGCATGAAATGGTTTCTGTGAACATCTGCTGTAAGCTGTCTGTGTGGCAGTAGATGTATGTGAACTCTTGGAATTAATCAAGCAGGGCATGACCTTACTGAAACATTTATGAAAAAGCACTTGCACACCATGGCAACAGAGTCTCCTCTCTCTCACTCACAGATGCAGAGGGTGGCTCTTCACCAGACCTAGCTTCCACACTTCTCTGGGGAACAAAAGGGACAAGAAGTGTTATTGATTTAATTGTTTTTGTGAACTGCACAGGTCACTCTTGAGCATTCAGACTGGTAAAAACATTGTATTCCTGTTCAAAAACATTGTGTTCCTGTAAGTAGCTATGCAGAGCTTTCCCAGTGTAGTGTGTAATTTTGCTCATGCACACAAGTCAGAAGGCTTCATTGCTGTCAGAATGCAGGTAAAATAGACAAAATGCTGTTCTTTACCTATCCATAGTAAAATAGGATGACTCCAGTAAAGCAGTCTGTCTGGTGCAGTGTACTTTTTCATTTCATATCCCTCACAACATGATTCTCAGAACTACTGCAGATGCCTGTGAAGGACAGATTGCAGCTGATATTTTCACTGCTCAGATATCTTTTGGATTGTACTAAAGGCAGGTCATGAAGTCCCTAAACTCAGCTTTTTACTTTCAGATATGTCAAACTTGCACCCTCACCAGAGAGCCTGTCATAGTTTAAGCTTATACACATAGGTGCTGATTTTGTTTTCACTCCAGATAGTGACATTGTTGATACTCTACTAAACAAAGACTGTCAGTTCCCTCTCTGAAATAGAGCAGGAAATATTTCTTCTTGGTATTTGGCTGTACATGTAAGCTTCTCCATGTATTTTTCAACTGACTTTCTGTAATAATTTTCCTACTATTCTTCATGTTTATACGCATTTATTGTGTACTATGTCCCTATCTCCATTAGTCAACTCAGAGAGGAATGACAGGTCAATTGGCACTTGCCTCAAACTTGGAAGTAGCAGTATCCATTAAAAAACAAAATTAAATTGTGGGTGGATGAATAGAGGGGAAAATCAAAGGACTTCATTTTTCACTGGAAAAAGAATACTAAAATGTTATGTACATTGCTAGAACAATCAATACTGATTATTAAAAAGTAAATCTCTTACTAAAATAAAAATCTAGTTTATGACAGTGTTTAAATGCACGTTTTCATACATAATTAGGTTAACCACTGTCCCATTCTCTTCTATGTTTTGTGACTATTAATCAATGCCAAGTGATACTTTATTTGTGTTCCTCCAAAACATCATTCTTTCTTTCAGACCTTGCAAAGAGAGAAAATAATTATACATTTGTGTTTCTTCCTCAAGGATTTTTTATTCCTTCTGAACAACGTAGACAAAATGTTTCAAGAGAAATAGTCACCATGTTTTTTCTCTTTTACCCCTCCCTTGCACCCCCTGTATATTCACAAGTCAAAAATCAAAGGTATCAAACTTAGCTGCTATTCTGAAAATAATGTTTAACTTGGCTTTGAAGGAGTTCAGGCACCACATAACTGCTTGCTTCTCTCCTACATCTCCTACTGCAATCGGAAATCCTGTCTGAACTCAGAGAAACACAAAGACTGGTGAATCTTGCCTTGCTAAATTCTCCATAAAGTGAGTGAACAGTTTCCCTCAGTAAGGACACAGTAACATTTCTGACCTGCGTCTAACCTCTTTCTTGCAATGTAAATTGTGTTGTCTAGTTCTGTTGGAGCCTAGTGCAAGTGCTGTGGATTTTACGACATTGTTGTTCTGTAAGATCAACAATGCAAGTCTGTCCTGCTGTTGGGTATCCAGACACTGTCTGTGTGCATATCTGGTGCACTTAATCACCAGCTACCCTGTTAGAGTTTGCATAAGAAAGGCAAAGGACAGATTTACATCAATGGACCAGCTTGATACCCTATGAATGACTAAATTCCTAAACTTTATGTCAACGTATTTTAATTTCTGAGTGAGATAAACCCAGGAATAACATTTTGGATTGTCCCAGGCATTTACTTAAGGACTCATTGCTGTCACTAGTCCAGATGATCAGCACATCTTGTGGGCTTGAATTTTGCTGGTAACTACTACAGAGGAATGTGGTCATCTCAGAAAACAGGTGTTGCTGCAGAAGTTATGTAGAACATTTTAAATAAGTACTGGAAACTGTTCCTACAGATGCTTGAGATGACAGATGCTTTGCAAATAATTTTAAGTAATGGATAGAAACAGACTGTACATGTACTGATGTGTCCACATAATATGAGAGTTGAGTTGAGCAGTAATTGTCTGAGCAAAAAGTAGGCAGAGAATCTCTTCCTACCCATCTGAAGATGTTATTGTAAACAACCTTACTGTGGATTTTCCTGCAACCACCCATCCTACGACTAACCAATCTGAGAGATTCTAGTTCTTGTCCTGTGTAAAATATCTCAGTAAATTAAAGATTATCTTTTTCTGCAGAAGTTCTTCCTGTTAAGGTTTTTACATTATCAGTTTTAGAAATTACTAGGGAGTGTTTGATACAGAATGGACTAAAAATGTCATTTCCTAAAGGTACTGCAGAGAATATTATCAATTTATGCTTGTACTGCCCCTTGAATATCACACCAAACCTACATGGAGGGCTCTGCTACGCAAAAAATGGTGTGTTTTATAAAATCATCAGTGCCTGCTGAAAAAACTTGAAGAGAATTACTTTCTGCTGAATATAAAAATATTAAAAATAAAAATATATATATATTTTTCAGGAAAATGTTAAGTCCAAATTTTAAAGCAAAATGTAAATGTACTATTTTGTGTTCACTTATACGTGTAAAAATATTAAAATCATTCTGGGAAACTAAAACAAATTTTTGTGATTTAATATCATTCTCTCATTTCATTTCACTTGTGTTTTTCTAGTGGCATAGGAACGTTGAGTTTCAAAATTTTTGTTGCACACTATAAAGAACAAAAGAGAATACAGGAAATATTATTATTTGAAATGATTTTGTTCTCACTGTACTAAGACCTGTTTTTTCTTATTTTGTTGTTGTTGTAGCTGTTGTTGTTCTCTTATAAATTCAGTTATCTTTCTCCTCTTGGTCTTGCTTAGTCCTTCTGATTGTTTTTGTCAACTTATTGTCAACTTCAATGTGCAACGTTGGTCAAAAATGTCCTACATATTTAAAAATGTCATAGAAATTAGTCTTCTTTGGTTTCACTGAAGCATCATGTCTTTTTAAGAATCTTCTACCTTGCAGTACCTGTGACACGACACAGAATTAACATTAACTTTAGTCATTCATAATATTTATTACTATGTTCTATAGTAGAAAGGATTAATGGAAATAAAATTCTTTTACATAGCTGAGGCAAAAATGCTTTCCTAATTTCAAATCCTTTGATGAACAACATTCAGTTTCATTCTATAAAGAATTCAAACAAGTGAATGCTGAGAAAGAATAAATGACAGGATGTCGAAAATTTGGAAGTAGAGGAATAGCATATTCTTAGCAGAATCAACAAATATTTACTGACAGGCACTAGTATAAGTGCTTCTCTCACTGTATTATAGAGGAACAAGAAATTTTGCAGACTTATACATGAATGCAAAGTAAGTCTCCAGTAATGTTTTATTTAGCTCAATATCAAATTCTGAAAAAAGCTAAAAGTGGAAAACAAAGGAAGAGTCAAAGGGGCAGAAAGTTTCAATTCTTTGTTGACAGTAAGTAATAAAAATAATTTCTCCCCTTTCTTTTCTTTTCTTTCTTTTTTTTTTTTTTTTTTTTTCTAAACATACTGGAATTTCTTCTTAAGAGATTCTTATTTCATCATTTGATGAAAGAGGTAAATCATAGCAATGTCATATTTCTTGTCACAAGAGCACACAAAATAACACTGTTCCTGCTCTTTCAAATGTGCATTGAGACCAGTACAGAACCAAATTTTATGATCCCACACACTGAGGCTAAAATGACTTTCACTCCAACATGCTTGACCTAACGGAGGAAATGAAAAATGGCCTCCAGCTTATCTCTGGTAGCCTGCCTAGCATACTAATACTGAACCTGGAAAAAAGGTAAAACTTAAAATATGAACGAAAATCACTCTGTGGGATGAAAAAGAGTGAGTAATTCAATACACCATAAATAGCCGTACTGGTTCTGTAATGGACAGTCATGAGTAGCAATTGTAATAGGAAGTGGATTCTTGAATTGACAGTTTGATAGGTAAAAAACTTCACAGCTCTTTCTGGAATTTTAAAGCCTGAAGAAGAGAGCACCATCCTCATTCTATTTTACTTTCTAATAATCCTTCTTCTTCAGCAGGGTAGACTATTGGTCCTAAGACACATTGTTTATACATCTATATCACTATTAATTGTCCTACAAAACACAGAAAATCTTCAGTGATCATTAAAACACTTTCCAGTTCCAAGCAAAATGTATAAGTTTATGTTTACGTTATTCATCTTCTATTTTATTTAGATCCTGAAAAACCTTAAGAAGCAGGTATCATAAAATAAGCAATTTATTAATTGAGTAGAGTACATGTATTTATAAAATAACACATACAAAATCAACACATTTGAGCACGAGATGTTTAGAAATGCATTCTAAGAAAAGAAAAACATAACAAAATACATTTTCCAGAGTACCCAAAGACTAGAACAGAGCAGATGTATGTGCAACTTTTATTCAGAAATTCTACTTTGATCTCATTAGGATTACTAAGTGTTCTAACAGGGTTTTCAGAAACATGGATTGCTGTAAGCAATGCTTGCAAGTAACATGGTACCACTTCTTACCTTGTTTGGTACGGATCTAAGAAGTATTACACTGACAAAGTGGGTGTGTGTCAGGCCATGGTGAGTTACGCAAGAAGCTCAGAATCATATAATCAAAAAGTTATTTATGTTGGATGACACTTTTAAAGATCATTTAGAACAACCCCACCATGAATGGCAGGGACATGTCTCATAATATCTCTCTGCCCAAATTTGCGCACTTCCAGAATAGGGGTGCCCACAACTTTCCTGGGCAACTTGTTGCAGTGTCTCACCATTCTCTGAGTAAACAGTTTTCTCTTAAAATCAAATCTAAATCTATCCAATTTCAATTAAAATTGTTACATCTTGCCTTGTCCCTTCACACCCTAGTAAAAAAATCTCCATCTTTCTTATAAGCCTCCATTAAGCTTTGAAAGGCTCCAGTAAGATCTTACTGAAGCCTCCTCTTTTCCAAGCTGAAAACCACAACTCTCAGCCTCTCTTTGTAGGCAAGGCCCACTGATTATTTCTGTAGCCCTCCTCTCAAACCACAGTAGCAGGCCCACATGTGTCTTATGCTGGGGTGCCAAATCTGTACATAATACTCCAGATAGTAGTTCATGAGGGCAGAATATAAGGGGATAATAATGTCCTTTGACCTTCTGGTCATATTTTTTTATATAGCTCAGGATACCACTTGCAGGAGTGTATCCCTATCACATGCCCAGCATTTCATCCACTGCTACACCCAGGTAATTCTCCACAAGTCTGCTCACAGAATCACAGAATCATAGAATGGCCTGGGTTGGAAGGGATTTCAAGGATCATGAAGCTCCAACCCCCTTGCCTGGCAGGGCCACCAAACTTCCACGTTTACTAGACCAGGTTGCCCAGGGCCCCATCCAACCTGGCCTTGAACACCTCCAGGGACAGGGCATCCACAACCTCCCTGGGAAGCCTGTTCCAGGACCTCACCACTCTCCTAGTGAAGAACTTCCCCCTAGCATCCAACCTAAATCTTCCCTCTTTCAACTTAAAACCATTTCCCCTTGTCCTACTATTATCAGCCCTTTCAATGAGTTTACTCCCCTCCTGATTATAGGTACTCTTCAGGTACTGAAAGGCTGCAATGAGGTCACCAGGTCACCCCACAGTCAATTGCTCTTAATGTATTAATATGTATTAATTTCCTGTTCTGCTATGGATGTTTGGGACTGACATGACCCATGTAAGCACCTTGCATTTGGACATATTGACCTTCATGAGGTTAATATTGACCTGTTTTTTAAGCCTGTCCAGATCATTCTGAATGGCATTCCTTCCTTCTACCATGTCAGCTATGCCACTCAGTTTAATGTCATCTGCAGTCTCGCTAAGGCTGGACTTGATACCACAGTCTGTGTCATTAGATAACAAATAACTGCATTTCCAATATGGTAACTTGATCACTACTGTTTTAAAGTAAATATAAAGGTCTTTTGGGTGGAGTTTAGCAATCCAACAGTACCTGACTCAAAAGGTTATCAATTACAGAGTACTCCCAAGATTGCAACTGTTTCCTTACATTTCCGAAATGCAAAAGGAAAACTTCTCTCCCATAGTGAGAAATTCTCCCACACCTCTGCCTGAAGAAACAAGACTTGCTGACAAAGAAACCTCAGGCAGAAGCAGCAGATAAGAAGCTTCAAGATTTTTACTGCTAACTAACATGCCTTAGCAAGGAGAAAAGCAGCTTTCTGTTTCTAAAATCCTTTACCCATTCCTGCAGAAATACTTGAGATTCTCATGAACTCAGTATAGCATGAACATTTCCCAACTAGCCCAGAATTTTGGTATGCAGTTATTTATCATTATAGTAAGTTTAGCACTGAATTATCAAGGAAATATGGATAAGTCCATAAATACACTTCAGAGAGTTAAAGTGATCATTTAGAGTTTTGGTTTCCAGAGGCAGGACTCATTATTTAGTGAATGAAGACTAGGAATGAAAACAGACTTATCTTTCAGATGTTATTGACAGCAAGACCATTGAGTTAATACTCATAAAACAATCTGAAAATTCAATATGTCTTGTTTTCATTTGCAGTCAGTCAATTTTTCATCACTGGGAAAATACTCGTTGCTTTGTTCCTTATTTACACAAGCTGTGAGTGGGCATTCCTGAAGATAACCACTCAATGAAATGCACAATTCAGGTATTTGAATTTGTAATAAATTGATAGAAAAATTTACAGCATGAACATAGAGTGGATTTTTTGAAAAACTGAAGCATGCAGTGACTTCTTGTACTGCCATGGTTAGATCCATGGACATAGTGCTTTTTCAGTTGACTTGGTGGAATTTTATTCCATATCTTATTGAAATCCTCTTCTTTCTCCATAGCATGTAAATTCCCATAATTTTTCCATCTAAATGAAATGGACTTCAGGGATTTTCTTTTTTAAGGCTCTTCGCACATTCATTCAGCTTTACCTTTTCTTTTGAACAGCCACTTACAAATGCTTTTCCTCCAGTCCTGTTGCTTATGGCACAGCATTAGAGCACATGAAGAAATGATAGTGACATCTCTTTGGCTCATTTAATCACTCTCAGTATAATAGAAAATAATGACAGAAAACTACACAATTCTGAAGAGAAGCCAAAGAGAGAAAAGAAAGCTAACTATCAGATGCACTTTTGTGTCCTAATCACTGCTGACACATTGAAAAACTATGAAATAAATGGTTCTTTACAAGGTATAAATGTGACTGAATATTTAATAAGATCATTCATTCATCAAGATCTTATCTGAGATCAATTAGAAACAAAAGGTAGACTGCCCAGATTTTGCACCAAGCTCTAAATAGTACACATTATCTAAATATTATTTGAATTAATGTTATGAAAATTATAGATGTCTTATGAAGCCTGTTAATATATTTTCACTTGTCCACAACATATTAAAGGAAAAATAATATCTGTTTTAAAAAATGAAAATCATACAAGGGCAGAAGCTCTTCTGTCCCACATAAATGCTTCTTAACCATTATAATCAAGTACCAACACTAGAACAAATTCAGGATTAATTTTGTTTGTTTGTTCTTTAATTTCTACACTTTATTTATCATGTCATGAGCTTGCCTGTGTAGTCATTTTGCCACAGAATTACTCATGTATGTAAAAGCTCAACAGAATGAATCAACAGACCATAGGAATAAAGGTTAATATGAGCAAGACCTGAAAAATCAAATCCTAAGAAAGTATAACTGAGTGTACATCAACTGATGGTGTAAAAATATGGTACCCATCTCTTTTTGCTGTTCTCTGCATGTAACACTGTTAATATTAAATAAAAAGCTGAAATTTTGAGGGTATTGATTTTTACCAGTACTAGCAGTAACTGCCATTGAAAAGGTCAATAAACAAAGTGGAGAAATAAATAAAAATACTCCTCACGTTTTGATACAGTCCTTAGGCAAGCATTCTGTAAATGAAAAGGGGAATGTTTGGCTACAGTGAAGCTTCAACTCTGCAGATGAGAGTTCCATAAGAACTCATCACATCCCCAAAACTTCTCCTTAAATATACTGTAATTCCTAGATTCTTCTTCCACTTCATAAATAAAGTGACGAATATTTCAGCAGGATAATCAAAGAGTGAGAGTATGCTATTAGAGTTTTCTGATGGCACAAAATGAGCAGGCATTTCAATAGAGAAATGAAATAGAGAAAAAGAAATAGAGAAATGGCAGAATATTTAATGGAAGGAACCAAATACTCCTGAGAAATAAGTGACAGAAGTGGGACTAAATGCAGTGGTGCAATGAACAAAACCACATATTTAGCCTTTAGTTTGCTTCTGCTCCAAAGGAAGGAAACAGATTCATTAGCTGGAAACAGAGGACAGGAAAGCAATCAAAATGAAAAAGCTGATCCTTAGGCAATCAGTGTAGATGATGCTAATATATGGTAGAAGAGAGATTTCCTGTACAGATAGGAAGGTATTAATGAAATCATGCTTGCTGTTACTGATAACTTATGTAGGATGTGGTTTTGTTCAACTTGAGAAAGACATATTTAGACTACAGAAGCTGTTAAGAACAGAAAAATATAAATTAGGGAGACAAAGAGAAGGAATAGTTTTTGTTCTGAGTGGAAACTGAAGGAAAATGTCTGTTTTAAACGGCAAAATGAAGATCAGTATAGAGTGGATAGTTGCCTTAGGAGTATACCCATAGAATGAACACATGAAAGAAGTTCTATGTATGGGAGAAGACAATTTTGTAATGGCCCTTCAGTACCTAAAATGAGCCTACAAGAAACCCGAGGAGGGGCTGTTTATCAGGGGATGTAGTAACAGACTAAGGCATGGCTACTCCACCTCCAGAAGTGTTCCAGGCCAGGTTGGCTGAGATTTTGGTCAAATTGATCTAGAGGAAAGTATCACCATTCATGTTGGTGGCCTGACACTAGGTGATGTCTATGGTCCTTTCCAACCCATGCCATACTATGATTCTATGATTCTATAAATATCTGTGGGAGAATGTGAAGATCAGAAGCCTGGAAGCTTGAAGCAGATTCCAGTGCATGAGTGACGTTCCATAGTACAATTGTACTGTTATAGAGCTGGTTCGTTTTAGTTTTGCAAGGGAGACTGCATGTAACTCTTCTTTTATTTGTTCTGCATTGTGACTTTGTTATTCTTACCCTATGAACTTATGTGGTGAACAACATTAAAGAAGCAGACTCTTACTAGTAAAATCACTCTCTGGGGCACTGAATAGCAAGTAACAACCTATTATTGTTCTTTTCTGTAGCACTCTCAAACATAAATATCTCTAAACATCTTACTCATTCAGCTTAAATGTAAAGGTTCAGTTCTTGTATCTACAGTCATTATCTTAAATGGGGTATTTATGTCTGTGAAGATGTATTATGTCCAAACAGAGGTTTGGCACAGGTTAATCCACAGAACCAATGGATCTTCTCAATCATATGTCATGAAATCATATAATGGTTTGGGTTGGTAAGGATCTTAAAGATCAGGTAGTTCCAATCCCCTGCTATAGGCAAGGACACCTCCCACTAGAGCAGGCTGTTTTAAGTCCCATCCAGCCTGGCCACAGTCTCACTGGGTAGCCTGTTTAAGTGTCTCACCACTGTCACAGTAAGCAATTTCTTCCTAATATCTACTCTAAATATACTCTCTTCCATTTTAAAACCATTTCCCCTTGTACTGTTATATTTAATATTAGCTAAAGAAATTCCAATTAGTTTTAACTATCTCATTGTTAGCGTATTGTTAACATTGCATCTTTCCAGCTCAAGAGTAAAAAATCACTGCATGAACTTAGTACTGATTTAAATCTGAGGTGTGAAATAAAATTAGTTAGCAATTTTTCTATTATCTATTTTATGCATCTGTTTTCTGTATTGTATAGCATCCTTATCAAAGACATACTTAAGGTCAAATTATGAAAGCCATTCTCATGAGGAACATGCTACTACATTCATCATGTTCCAACACAACACAGATTATTCATATGAATTGCATGGTACGAGATTTGCTCCTGAGGCTGTGATTAAAGCATCTTTTATTAACAAACTAAAAGCAAGAAAGATCTCAAGAGATCTAGCTTAAATAGAACAAAAAGGGAAGCAGCTGCACTGCTTCTGTAGCCTGTATTTTGTGTTTCACTCAGAAATCTTGGGTCCAGAGGCATGAAAAAGAAAATAAAAGGGGAAGCCTGGCAGAATGCTCTGGTTGCAGTACTTCACAACTTACATCTTCCCTCTCCCTCTCCCTCTCCCTCTCCCTCTCCCTCTCCCTCTCCCTCTCCCTCTCCCTCTCCCTCTCCCTCTCCCTCTCCCTCTCCCTCTCCCTCTCCCTCTCCCTCTCCCTCTCTCTCTCCCTCTCCCTTTCCATCTCCCTCTTCCTCTCCCTTCTCCTCCCTTTTCCCTTTCCCTTTCCCTTTCCCTTTCCCTTTCCCTTTCCCTTTCCCTTTCCCTTTCCTTTTTCCCTTTCCCTCTCCCCTCCTCTCCTCTCCTCTCCTCTCCTCTCCTCTCCTCTCCTCTCCTCTCCTCTCCTCTCCTCTCCTCTCCTCTCCTCTCCTCTCCTCTCCTCTCCTCTCCTCTCCTCTCCTCTCCTCTCCTCTCCTCTCCTCTCCTCTCCTCTCCTCTCCTCTCCTCTCCTCTCCTCTCCTCTCCTCTCCTCTCCTCTCCTCTCCTCTCCTCTCCTCTCCTCTCCTCTCCTCTCCTCTCCTCTCCTCTCCTCTCCTCTCCTCTCCTCTCTTCTCTTCCCTTCTCTTCCCTTCTCTTCCCTTCTCTTCCCTTCTCTTTATTCAGTACTGAGACTGAACTGTATGTAATTCACATGCTTTATTAATGGTACTCAAAAAGTAGCACACATCTTGTCATAGAAATGTAAGAACATCAGCAACCATAATGCTATTCCATTGGCAGACAGCACGAGTGACTAGATAACTTCTGTTTGAAATCACATACTTCAGTGTTGCTGGAACATATAGGGCTTATTTTTCTTCAGCAAGCACATCCATCTGACAGTCAGACACAGGGAAACAGGAAATGAAAAATGTAGCCAGTTGGTCAGGATCAAATTGGAGTTTTGCAAGCATGAATATAAATGTAAACTTCACTTTCAAATGAAAAGTGGGAGGAATGCAGTACAGCTCTACAAAACCTACTGTTATTTGTTTGTGTGTAAGTCCTCAGTCTTATTTTTAATCCATGTAACTGTTCATCCAAGTGTTGCTTTCAGTGTCCAGTCCAAAGGCAGCAGAAAGATCAATTTTGGGGTCTATATTAAAATGTCTGAAATAATAATGACTTGTTTTTCAGAACTGCTGTATAGTTTTCATTTCCTTACATTGTTTTTACAAACTGTTTGGAATTCATGAACATTTAGCATGAATGTGAATTAATTCCATGCTTCCACATGGCTAATTTACTCTAATTTGACCAAAGATAATTCTTGCAATAAAAATAATCCTCTTAGCTTATAAAAAGAAAGCAAACACTTCAGCTGTCATTGTTGAAGTTTTGTGCACCTTTGTGCAGTCACTGAAGCATGACCATGTCCAGTAAGTGGTATTAAGTGAATCACCACCATGATAATTTACACACGGACTGCAGTTAAATTGTTTGTTAATGTTTTAGTACCATGGCATGATGGAAACAAGTTAAAAAGAATCAACACTCATTCACTATGCAGCTGCCCATTTGACTCCAATATTTTGTTTCAACCTTGAAAGAGGTTCTTTTGAGTTTTTTTGTTTTTAAGAAGGGTTGAGAAGTTACTTTGGTTTCTTGAGCAGAAGAGGAAGAGCAGGGGAATACTTTAGCTGTTGTGTGATAAGTATATTTATAATTCATAGATTGGAAGAGAGTTACTATGTCTACAAACAATAGACAACCGCAGATATATGGAGATGTGGGCTGGTAAGAGAAGCTGCTTCAATATTCCACTGCAGATTAAGTAGTTTATTTGGCTTCAAGAAAGAGTAAGATCGAGAGGACTACAAAATATATTTTGTGCTGTGTGGTGCAAAGTGTTGGGCAATAGTGAAATTTTTCTGCGAATAACAAGAAAATAATAATTTTAATTACAAGTCTTTTAATATTAATATTAACTAAGTAGCAAAACTATACTACTATATGGTCAGGTATGAATGGTAAAAAACAGATACCACCTTGTAATCATGAGTTACACTGAGTCATGTAGAGCCAGCACGCTGTCTACATTATCTTGTCATGCTGTGCAAAGCCCTCAGAGAGGCATCTACTTAAAAATTTTAAAAGGTATATATTACTTAAACTGTCTGGGTATCTAATTCTCTATGGTTCCACATATTTATGTCAGTTACAATGCTCAAGCAAAGGATCAAGAAGTACAGGAAGCGTAGTAATATAATGGAAATGACCATCTTGATGTGCTGAATCTTTTTTGTCCATGTTGATTTCACCTTTATGATCCCTCTGTAATCTTAAAATAGGGTTAATTAGTATATTTAATGCACATAAAGGTAGATGTGCTTTTTGCCATTAAAACATATTTCTTTAAGTCTAAACAAAATACTTGCGTTCTTTTCACCACTGATTTTATGATCTAGTGTATATTGGAAGAATAATAATATTTGTCACTTCTGACTAGTCATCTCCCATAAGCCAACTCATTCAAATAAGTACAGAAGAAAAGACTCTATGAAGGAAGTTTAATACCTTTATTTGTATGAGAAGTTTTCAACCTTGTAACCACAAGTGAAAACTAATGATATGAAGATAACAGTGAAATAAATGAAAACAAAAACAGAATTTGTTTGAAATCCAAGGCATTAAAATATATTAATGTACAGAGATACTGGATATCTGTATTTCCTTACACATCTTTCTATTGCACTCTTGTAATTTTCCTCAAGCTGGGATTTGACTTAATTTCTTCAATTTATATGTGTTTCCCATTTAGTTTCATAATTATGTAGTTTTGATAGCTAAATAAAGAACAAAGTTAAACAAAACACAACAAAAACCATAGCTGTATCCTAACATATCCAACTCATTTTTCCATTTGTTCTCTCCTAAATGCACAAAGATATCTCATCTGTGGATCTTCCTTGAAGCTCTGAAATATTTCAAGAAAAAAAAATTCTTTAACCAAATAAATACAATGGCAACATTTGTTGTGCTTTAAGAACACATAACAGCTCTTCAGTTTTATTGGCTTTAACAGACTCTCTCTGTTTTTTTGGTACAAGGTGAGCAATTTAGTGAGATGAATATTTAGAGTTCCTTATGTATCAGTTTAGAGTGAAAAATAAGAATTCTGTTGTTGCTAAGGTTGACTTTTTGTTTGTTTATTTTTGTCAAATTTACCTATGTTAAATACATGATGAAAGGAATGGACATCAATTATGCTCACTCTTCTTGTCGTTGTCTGCTCATAAATAGCGGCAAATCAAGTTAATGAGTTTCACCTAAGTATTCAGTGACAGTGGGACTGACACAGGTGGGGGAGATGTTTGTTTATGATCTAGACCATTGCTCTTACATCATTAGATTTCACCACTTACAGCAGAAAGGGAGACTGCAAATGGAAAAATTAAAACACAGATTTTTGTTTCCTTGAATTCCCAGTGATGTGGTTTTACAGCAGCACAATAACAATTGCTTCTGATTTACATCATTCAGAACTACGGCTATGTTTTTACATTAGAAGTGTCTTGATATTTTCTTAATGCAGAAGAAGCTCTGATGTCTCTAAATTGTCAGATGAGCTGCAGTGTTCTATTCCATAGCTAAATTTCATTGCATGCATCTTCTTGTAGTTCCCAGAGGGCCTAACAGAATTGCATTGCATTACATTCACATTAACACTTGTAGAGGTGGAACTATTTACACATGTGCATTGGCTCTGTTCATATTTCTACTGGGCTCAATTGCTTAAGTCATCTTTTATTTCCCTCTAAATCTTTGTCACAGTTAACTCTAATTTTGACGCCCTTTTGCTCAGCTAAGAGGCAGAGTGCTTCACCTGCAGTTGGGAGCAAAGGACTACGGAATTTTTTTCCTCTAATCCATTTTGTGTTAGTTTACAGGCTTGGTGATCTCCATTCACAAAGTGAGAGACTGAAAATGGGCAGACAGTGATCTCATAAGTGTTTTCAAAGCGTAACCCCATTTGTCTCATCTGGACTCCATACTTTGTGGTGATGTGATAGATGGGACATAGTACTGCTGTGTGAGGTCTAAAAACAGCTGTTTTTGAGATTTCATCTGTCTTCTCTGGGAGTTAAAATAAGCTGAATGCTCTTTATTTTGCTGGAGAAGCATGCCACTAAGATTCTGCTTTTGCAGTGACTAAATCAAAATCACTTAAAGGATTTCTTCTCAGCTCCACCACCTTCTCCATCAGAGAGACATTTGAAAAGTGGAAATGTATTTTAACTTCTTTGGTCAACTCATTCCCATTTCCATACCTCTAGAAGAACATGAAAAAAAAAGATACCTCACAAAACACTTCCTACTAAACTAAAACTCTGTAAAGTCAGATCACTCCTCATTTTTCAGTTCTTGAATAAAAATGCCAGGAATATTCATAAATACCCGGTGCTTTCTAGAAAAATAGGTAGGCATTCTTTAAACAATTGAATAAAATAATTTTGCCATGAATTGTATACAGGATACAGAAAGTATGGTTGATATTTACTGTATATATCAATAAAATCAACTTTTTTTCCTATCCAAGTAGAAGAAATGTGAATACATCCTTTTCAGTGCAACATTTTTCTTACTTCTTTTGTCTAATCTTTCAGGACTCCCTTTTGAGAGTGTAATGGCTCTCCATCCCCTGGCAAAAGAAGCTGAACAGGGAATGCAGGTGACTGTCGTTGGTGTGCAAGGATCTGCAGATTAAACTGAGGGAAAAGAGGGAAATGTACAGGAAGTGGAAGCAAACCCAGGTATTTATACAAACTGGGGGAAGATGTCCTTGAGACCAGCCCTGTGGAGAGGGACCTGGGGTCCTGGTGGACGAGAAGCTGGATATGAGCCAGCAGTGCATGCTTGCAGCCCAGAAGGCCATCTGTGTTCTGGGCTGCATTAAAAAAGGGGTGGCCAGCAGGGAGAGGGAGGTGATCATTCTCCTCTACTTGGCACTTGTGAGGCCCCATCTGGAGTCCTGTGTCCATGTTTGGGGCTCCCAATACAGGAAGGATGTGGAACTCTTGGAACAGGTCCAGATGAGGGCCACTAAGATGATCAGAGGGCTGGAGTATCTCTCCTAGGAGGAAAAGTTGAGGGCACCAGGCTTGTTTAGCTTAGAGAAGAGAAGGCTTTGGGAGACCTCACTGCTGTCTTCCAGTACTTTAAGGGAATGTTTAAACAGGAGGGGAAACAGCTGTTTACAAGGATGGATAGTGATTGGACAAGGGGAAATGGTCTTAAAATAAGACAGGGTGGTTTAGGTTAGAGATTAGGAGAAAGTTTTTCACTCAGAGGGTGGTGGCACATTGGAACAGGTTGACCAGATAGGTTGTGGATGCCCCTTCCCTGAAGGCATTCAAGCCCAGGCTGGATGTGGCTCTGAGCAGCCTGGTCTGGTAGTTGGTGACCCTGCATATGGTGGGGATGTTGAAACTAGGTGATCTTTGAGGTCATTTTCAACCCAAGCCATTCTATGATTCTATGATTCTGCGAATTACAGATATGACCCTTGCTTGAATTGTGATAAATACAGGACTATAAGCTCCCTGAGGAAGCCACTTCATCTCTTTGCTTCTTCTTTGGCTGCCCAGGGAATACATATGTAATAAGTTAAATCTTTCAGATAAAACCAAAAAAAAAAAAAAAAAAAAGGTGGCTTGGTGTATCTAATGTACTGAGAAAAAAAAGGAATCCAGATGAAGTAATCAGCTTTGAAAACTTGAATAGAAGGCCTTGAGAAATTAGACTCTGAAGAGGTAAGTTTGGGGAAGATTTTATTAGTCATACTTCATCCCTTGGTTAAATACTTGCCTAATCTTTATTATGATTATGATGATTTTCTGCCTTATCAAATAGACTGTTCTTAAAAGAATGTGAAATAGGAAAGGGCAAATCATGAAAAAGCTTCTTCTTTACACTACAGTAGTTAAACTACAAGCCAATCAGGAAATACAACTTCTTCACAAAGCTGGAAAGCATCCATCCATGTCCTAAAAAATAAGTAAAATTTGGTGGTGTTGTTGCTGGAAAAAAACAGCACTGTTTTCAGTTTCATAACAACTGCAGTGAATAACCATCCCATTTCAGACATACATGGTTATGTTCAGTTCATCTTTAACTGAAACTCTTTAATAAGCCACTTGGCACTAAGAGGCTTTGCTAAGCTCCCAACTGACTCTTGAATTAGCACAGCTGACCCTGCTGTACTTTGCTGCTTGCATACTAACTAGGTGATCAATTTTCTTTTATTTTAATGCTTAAAAATGTGTTGTCCTGCTACAGTGTACTCTTGTTCATAGTCTTTCATGAATAATTAGCAATCAAAAAAGAGAGGTAGTAGCTTTTTTCAAAGCAACTTCCTCAACTCCCATTAATCATCTGTGATTAGCTGCAAAATCTCCAGGGCTACCATCATTCTTTGAAGCTCCATTTAGTATGGCTGAGTATGCCAGTGACAGCACTGACATGACCATTTTGAAAATATTTGATCTGCTTTTTGTACTGCACTTTCTTTCACAGAATACACATATATCCACGTGGACTGATATGTAAAAAGATTCTCTCTGTATTATATAAAATTAAGATACAAGAAACTCCACAGAAGATGCTGGTACAATAACAGTTATAATGCAGTACACATTAGAAGTGTTGTGCAAACATTAACCAACTGATCTTCACAATGCCATTACAAGATGGGTAATTATGTGTTATTATTACAATTTCATACCCAGTGAAATTCAGGCATGCAAAGCCCTGACCCTGCAATGTTCTGGGCACTAACATGTTTTGCGCTACAGAAGGCATTGTAGGAGAGTGAAGTTTTTGGAAAACATTTAATCGTGGGATCTTCTCACAGATGTTTGGTAAATGCTTATACTTAATAAAAAATATACACCCTCTGAATCTCCTGTTAAAGTATATGTTATTTCTCAGCACAAGTGGCTATTTCTATCAGACCATAAAATATGAATCAGTCTCTTTTGAACAGGATGCCATTAAATAATTTTCTTTTGAAGTGGGAACTCAGAATTTCCTGTCACTATTGTCATCTGCTCACTGAGCCATTACACTGCATTTATCTGGCAAGCTTTAGGTAAAAAAGAGGCTGCAGAGGCAACTTCTACAAGAGGAGTCCAGAAGCTTTCACATGTCAAATCAGAGCCAACTCCAGACAGATCTAAATGACAAACCTGAGCCAGTGAATGGTTCTGGTTGTACCTCTGTGAGAGCAAATTTAAGAAAGGGAAAAAAATGCTGCACAACAGATGGGAGAGAGGAGTGAGAAACAGAAACATCCCTGCAGCTCCCAAGGTCACTGCTGCAGGAGCACAAGAGGTGCTCCAGGCACTGAAGAGAAACTCTCTGCAGCCCAGGAGGGGCCCATGCTCTCCCCCTGCAGCTCATAGGCTCTGCGTAAAGTGCACCTCCATGAGCAGTTATGCAGGATCCCCTACAGGAGCACCCCAGGATCAATGGCCTAAAACTTGAACATAGGAAATTCCATACAAACATGTGACTGCATTATAAAAGGCCATTCTGGGGATCAGTAAGCTGGCACTTTTTAGTAATCCGAATATGAAATAAAACTGCAAAAATGTCCTTTTGCCCAAATTATATTTTTAAAGTGCAGGTACTGGCCAGTTTAAGAATATGAAAGTAGATACTTCATACATAAAGAAAATTCTTCATGCAAAAAAATAATATGAAAAGCATGGTATGAACATGGCTAATAACATATTTTCTTAAAGGTTTTTTCTCTCTTACATGTTAATATAAATCTTGCCAATCAATAATAATGCAAGAGTTCTGAGGTTTGGATTAATGTTACTTTACATGGTATTTGTAGATATTTATTTATTTATTTATTTGTTCATTAGTTTTATTCTTTTGATGCAACATCAGATACATTCAGCTGCTCTGCACTGATTCCAGGTAAAGAGTTTTAGAGGCAAATTTTTTGTGATTTTTCTCTTTGGGGAGTTTTTATTGAAATTATTTGAATTTCAGAAAATGTCAGTAGGCTATCTATTTCTGATTTAAAAAAGAAAACATTCATACTGTAGCTGAAGTACAAGACATGCTTCTTGTAACTTCAGAAGAAAAGTTAGGAGATGAAACCTATAAAGAATATTTTCACTCAAATTTTAGTTGCCTGTCTCTGCCAAGAAAATATTTAAATACTCATGCTTTTGAACTATGGCCAGCCTGTGCACTCAGTTCTACAACTGAGACTGTAAAAGCCTCTCTGAGAAGCAGAACTTGAAATCTCATTTTCTACTGGCTTGTGTATAGCTTCTCATATGCAGATTCTCTTCTGTCTAAAAGTTTGAAAACTCCCCATGGATATAAAGTGTTCATAAATTCTCTTGTGTAATTTTCCTAGTGTCTAAGAAATTTAGGATTTATGCCACAACTTTTCTAGAGACATTAAAGGGATCTCTCTCATGTCACTTTATATGCTTATGAAAACTGCAGTCCATAAGACTTTTGAGATCTCTATTTGGCTCAATGTTTAAAAGAGTTCAATGAGCAGATTCCAGTGTCACTTTAGAAACCAGAAGCAGAACAGGGCAAAGTCACAGCTTGGCCCCATAAAACTATTTCTTCAGTAAACCGGAATGAAAAATGGACATTCAAACCATTAGGTTCATTAAGGTATCTATTGCAGTGCAGACCACAATCTAAATTGTTACTCTGAGCATTACTTAGGGGTGTGAAAGGATAGAATTCTGCCTCTTTTTGACTCTATCACCACCTGATTATGAAGGCACTTTTCAGACTAGTGTTATATCCTTCTGAAGAAAGAAAATCACTTGACAAAGTAAACACTCTTTCTCTTCAGTCTCCACTGCTGCACTTGGGTGAGACATACTGATGACGTTCCTCAGAAGTCTCTGCTCTCATTTTCCAATTAACAGAAGGTCACAGTAATTGATCTGGATCATTCAGGAGGCAGGTTTAACTCTGTTTGTGAACAAATAGTAAAAGCATATGGTAGGAAAATCAACCCTAATAATTTCACAGAGAAGTACACACATGATCTTGGTCTTTTTAGTGGGTGTTGGTATCTTTTCTTCAGACTTTTATAACAGGAACTCACAGTGTGGAAGGTGAAAGCAAAATTATCCCTAATGCCTGACAAGATTAAAACTTCCACTTCTCCAGAGACATACCTCTCTCTAACTTCAGAAAAACTTGGCATGTTTGTTGGCAGAAATCTTGGACACATTGTACATGTTTGTTAAAATGTGAAGACTACTTTCAGAAGAGCATTTTTTTAATTCTTGGATATTAACCCTTGGTGAAGACTTCAGTCCAGAACAAAATTTCAGGGGCATATCCTGCACTTGGGTTATTTTTAAGGACTTTTTTTTTAACATTCCTCAGCAATTTACCATACTTACATACTAACAGTACCAAACAGAAACAAACAAACAAACAAACAAAACAACAACAATGAAACAAAACAAAAACCACCCTGAAGGAAAAATACAGCAGTTCTCCTTTAAACTCATTAGAATGAAGCAGTGAACATTTTTAAGATCTCTATTGACCCAAATCCATAAAATTTCCATCTTATTTAAACTAAAATTAGATAAAAATAATTTATGCAGTTTTCCTCATAGCAGGCCTGTTTCCATCTTATACCACCAAGAATTAAGAGAGAGTACTTTGAGAACTTACTTAGAAATGTTTCTATGCAACCAGTAATTTTGATATCTGAATGCTTTCCAGCACAGAGATAGGTGAAAGAAACCTTGTGGTTGTAGTCAATGGTAGCATCAATCACTCTTCATGAAAATCTTCCAAAAAGTACAAAGAACATAAGAAATAAAAAATATAATTCATTTTCTGGATATCTACATTTCCTGGTATTTCATGTGAAAGGGCACAGAGTAAATCCAGCACACTCTATGTCATGTGTTAGTAGTCTGTCTACTCTGCTCAACAGCAAGTATAGCCTGAAACCCTGTAGGAGTGCAAGATCAACAATACTTTGTCAGGTGCATGGCTGAAGGGAGATGCAGGTTGAAGGAGGTGATTCTCCCTATCTGCACTTTTGAGATCCAGCCAGAAGTATTATATGTTCAGCTCTGGGATGCACAAATAAGAAGGATATGGACCCATTAGAATGATGTGAAGGAGTCCATGAGGAGCACTTCCTCTGTGAAGGCAGAAAGAGTTGGGGTTTTTTAGCCTGGAGAAGAGAAGGCTCTGGGAAGACCTTATAGCACCCTTCTAGTACTTAAATGGTCCTGCAAGAGAGCTGTAGAAGGACTATTTATTAGAAACTCTACTGATATATGGGATAATGGTTTCAAGCTAAAGGAGGGTAGACTTAGATTAGATAATAGGATGGTGAGGAACAGAAAAAAGTCACTCAGAGAAGCTGCAGATGCCTTGTCCCTGGAAATATTCAAGGCCAGTTTGGATGGGAATGGCCTAGTGAAAAGTGTTCCTGACCATGAAAGTAGGTTTGCAATCAGAAGATTTTTAATTTCCCTTACAACCTAAGCCATCCCATGATTCTGTAAACTCCCTCTGAACAACTCTCCTCTTTATTTCTTTTCTGATTTCAGGTTTGTATTCTGTTGCCATGAACCATACATCTTTCATTGCTGATTTTCACACAAAAATAATAATAATAAACATAATAACAAACATAATAATCATAATCATAAACATAAATATAATAATAATAAGAAGAAAAACAATAATAAATTAAAGAACAAGAAGCAATATATTTTTTTCTTCTTAAATTACACCTGAATCATTAAAGAAAACAATGGTGTATTTTTTTTTTTTTTTTAAAGATGACAGATAAAAAAAAAAAAGTCAGAGGAAGGAAAGTGAATATACAAAACACTTAATGCAACTTTCTGCCTCTTTTTTTTTTTTTTTTGTTTTTCCTATGAATTTTCTTTCTTCTTTCCTTTTTCACTGTAAGTGCTAAAATCCTGCTAACATATCATTTTTGTTTTTCTGCTAATGATTCTTTGTTAATCTGGGATCATGAAATGGCATTCATTAGCCATACTAAGTAATCATTAATTTTTATTCCAAAATATAAAAAGAGCAATTCATTTCTGTTTAATTACCAGGAACAGCCCTTTTAGTGTTTACTAATAATGAATACCTATTCCTAATGAAGACACATTGATCACAAATTTACACTGTTGTTTAACTGATTCAACATGACAAATATCTCAGACTAGATTCTCAAAGGTATTGCTTTTGCATATGTACAGCAGAATCAATTTATAAACCAATCCATACAACATGTGTAAAGAACAAGTTATTAACATAGCATTATAACAAAGTCAATTCCTTCAAGAAGATTTACTCTTGCTGAGCAGAAATATGCAACTTATTTCATTAACTTAAAATGAGATTCACCGACTTCTTTCCCTTCTTTCTTTTTTATTACCACTTACTTAATCCTGCATCTCCACAGTAAGTGTCATGAAAACTAATTGATCCATTTTAGTTGAGAAGAAAATGCCTCCAATTGATGTTTTAACTGTCTTTTTAACAATGTTAAGTGGCTGGAAACTGTTGAAGTGAAAGGCTTCTACTGCTTGCTGAAGTGAACAGTGCAAACGGTATTGATCTGCTATGAGAGGTTTACAGTACAGAAACATTAATCATCTTATTTAAAGTGTAAATAGCTATTTGATTCATTTTTGGCTTTTATCCAGACATTTAAAAGATGGCTTTTCCCTCCTTTGCAAAGCTTTCTTTAAAATACAAATGGTGTTCAGGCCTCTCCTACAGATGGAGTTGTTCCTGTTTTCATCAGTAAAAGCTGTAATCCTCTTGAGCATTAAAAAAATAAAAAAAAAAAAATTAAAAAAAAAAACAAAACAAAAAAAAAACAGTAATGGAAGGGGGAGATTTGATGCTGTGAGTGATGAAACTGAGAAGTGAACATCAAGAAGAGGAAGTGAGAAAAGATTCACAGCTTCAAAGTTGGAGCCAGAAGGCAGAGCTAGAGATACTAGAAGGCACACTTCTTATTATCAAGTCAGCTACACATTTGCTTTTGATAGAATTTGTCTGGAAATTCTTAAAGAGACAACCAAGAGATCACAAACCTTAAACAACAGCAGTAGAAGGCGTATCAGGGATTGGGGTTGAAACATGGGTTAAACTCAACACACCTGGCAAATTATGATTATACAAAGGGGTATTCTTCTTAGGTCAGGACTTGTTCAATGCCAGGCAAAGAAGGGAGAGGTTTGCTGCATTTCAGTATATGTCATCTAACATTGTTATGAATTAACTCAGATACACAAAAAAGCAGAAAGTGTTGTTAGCAATTGTATTACTGGTTTCTATGCTTTTATGTTTATGCTTGTTTTACCTGGTTATATATGGGTTGAGTGGACTCAACCAAGGAGTCAATCACTCTGATTTTTATTTTTTTTTTTTAACTGTGAGTAATAATGGAATATAAAATGCAGAGAAAAGTGTTTTGAACAGTTTCACAGTGTCGCACAGTCTAACTTCATTTAGTGTGAAATTAAAAACACAGAGGTTTTGGAGAAAAAAAATAAATTAAAAAATAATAATAATAAACAAAGGTTTGGCTCCAGAACTAGCCAAAATGCACATATATGCATCCACAGTAGAGTAGATCTGTACAAGACTTCACTGTAAACTGATAATAAAAGAGATTAATTAGCATAACTGGCTGTTTCACATATGAAGATTAAATAGCCTTTACTGCAGATGTTTGCTGAGGAAAATGCTCCCTAGTGGAAGACTATAAGCAGTTAAGATAGATTTGATGAGGATTTTAATTGTGGTTACGCAATTGGTAATGGAAAGATTTTATTAAATGTCATTCAAAAGCCAATTGCATTTTGGAACGAGAAAGCTCTTAGTTACAAAATGCTTGGATATTCAAGCAGTATCTCAGGCAGCATGGGGTTATCTTCTTTTGTGTTTTAATTCCTTCTCTTTAAATTTTAAAAACAATTTGCCTAAGACCAAATCACATTTAAATGATGTAAAAGCAGCTGCTTAAAAGCTAAAAAAGCCCATCCTGAAAAATACCCACTAAATAAAACTGAAAAGAACCATAATATGGACACTATCCCACTTCAAGGCCTTTGACATGTTCCCTCATAACATTCTTATCTCTAAATCAGAAAGCTATTGATTTGAAGAGTGGACTATTTAGCAGATAAAAAACTATTTGGATGGTCAGGGATAGAGAATTGTGGTCAATTGCTCTGTGTTCAGGAGGAGGCTGGTGACAAGTGGTGTGACCCAAAGGTCTTGTCACACGACTGATGCACTTCACTGTCTTTATCAATGACCTGAATAGATTAAGCGCACTTTCAGCAAGCTTGAAGAAGACACCAAACTGAGTGGTGCAGTTGCAACAATAGTCTAAATACTCATTCCAGGAAGGACCTACTTAGATTCATCTAACATTTTCACATGGTGATAATTTGCTTTGGACAGAAAACGCCTAAAAGCAGAGCTGTAGGGCTGACTAGGTTTTCTCAAGCCCTTTTTCAGAACTGTTCCATTTTGCATGAAACTATTAAATATTCATTACCTTGCACAACAGACAGATAGAGGCAGGAAACATGACTACATAACGTAATGGCTTACTCTATGAGACCTGGATTTCTTGCTCCACTAGATACTTCAATTCCCTGCTCCAGTTGTTTCAGAAGCTGGGACCTATATCTCATCCCTCCCATGTGAATGCAGCAACAAACTATAACATTCTGCTTAGCTCCTCCTCTTGAGTAATTATTTACTGAGCCTTGTAAGGTGGAACAGTGACATTGGGGTAGTGGAACGCTCACAGCAGAGGAACATATTTAACTCTTCCTTTTCTTTCTGCTTTCCTCTCTGAAACTGAAAAAGGACCATTTTGACTTACCTACCCAAGAACCATAAGTGCTGAATTAATGGAAATGCACGATGACATTCTAACCTCACCTCATATGCATTTGACTAAGTACAAGGATGTACTTTACAAAAATTTGACTTAAGTAACAAGAGTGAGGTCACCAGTGCTGTTTATGTGTGCAGCCAGGAGCTGGACTCAGTGATCCTCACTGGTCCCTTCAAGATATTCTATGATACTACAATTCTATGTGTAAAACATGAGTTTAAATGTTCAGCATGGTCATTAGTTGGGAAAGTCCAGCAAGCTCATGGAAACTGATGGGATATAAACTCCTTTGCAGTGGGGCTCTCTAAGCAGATCTTTTGACTGAAGGAAAACTCCAAAAGAGCAACTGAACATTAAGTAAGATCCTTCAACATGAAAATAAATAAATAAATAAATAATAAAAATAAAAATAAATAAATAGGTTTATTGAGGTTGCAACATGCTGACTGTTTGGGGAAAAAATAAAATTTTTGACATGAAAACATGTTGGAATGAAACAATGTAGTGATACTTCTTCAAAGGTGGACACTTTCTTGCTAGGCAGCTCTAATTGCTGCAGTAGCTTTTAGGTGTTCTAATGCACTCAAGTGAATTATGCACCACACTGCTTCTGAATGACACAGCCATTTCTGACTCCATTAATATGGAAGATTTCAGCCAAATGCTTTTAAACGACAGCTTCTCTTTATTTGTAATTTCAGACTCTATTGATTTCCTTCTGTTCCCTTCATTATGATTTCAATTGATTACCTTGGCAACTGCAATAACAATGATTGCACTTGACACTGTCTGAGACTCTTGAGATGGTATTTGAATAGGAATGGTATAATTTGGGGAAAAATGCCTACAAGAACCTGCCATTAACAGTACACTTACATTTTACTTTTATTGACTTCCCTTTCTTTCAAACAGGGCCTTGTCAGGGAATCTGTTGTTACATATTGGTTAGGATTTCAATGACTCCTTGAAGTAGAAGATTCTCATTAACAAAGACAGCAGATTTTATACAAGTGCGCTTTTTTCAGCACTGGAACAGGTCATGGAAATCACCAACATGTATGAGATTTCTGCGGGGCTACCAAGATTAAGTAATGTTCCTGGCCAAAGCTTGCTTCCAATAACTATCCTTGTACACAGATGTTTCAGAGCAGATGATTCCTTGTGGAAGAACAGGTTACTAAACACATACACATAGTTTTCATAGTGGAAAACTGTCTGTTTATCTTACTTGGGATTTATATTCCTCACTGTGTATATACACCTTTCAGCTTTATTTAAGAACTGCTCTCGAAGTAGTAGCAGTATGCTTCCTATAGGGAAAAAATAATACTCATTCAAAGTATATCAGAGCTATATTTGTGACAGAACAAATATAACAAGGATATTAGGGTAAGGCAAATGACAAACATATTTATTTGCAAACTGTAATGGTAACACTCATTTATGAATGCAATATTAAACAGACACAGTTTTGCTTTAGTTGTTGTGTTAATGAAATTTGATTTTAATTTTTTTACCACACCATCAATGTTGTCTTCCACTTTAATTTACTTTCCAGGAATGTCAGTCACTTGGTACTTTATATAATAATACCCTTTCTATTTTCACATGTGCTGTTTCAACTTCAGAAAGAAAGACTGTTCAACCCAATTTCTGAGTTGGGTTGGGAATAATATACTGAACAAGAGTAACTTTGTTAGTTGTCATTCCTCTGTCAATTGTACACTTGCAATGAAAAGCTGTATTTTTCCTCCTCATCTATGACTTTGTAAGGAATATGCAAAGTTACATTTGGTAGGTACTGATGGCATTAAGCCACGTGTTATGAGAGGAAAATTGAATGATGGACTCAACCATTTTTGTCAGCATGATAGATTTCTTCCAAAAGATTCATATAGGATGGGAGTCATGAAAAGGTAATTGCAGAGTAATGAATATTGATTGCATTCTATCACTATACTTTCTAGTGAGAAAGTCCCAGTCCCAGGTAGAAACTATTTCAATGGTCTTTGTATAGGTCTACATAGTTGTTTAAAATGATTCTTGAAGAAATCTGTATAAGGTCTGTTTTGAAAAATATCACCTAGTCTTCCAGTGGATAACTAGATGTTACAGCTAAACTGGGAAAACCTAGTGACATCTGTGATTAGATAGACAGACTTCAAAAATTCAAAGGTCTTTAGGAAAACAATAAGAGCACAGTTGCATAGAAAGTTATAGTAAAATAGAATGGTGTGCAGAAAGGTTGTCATGGTTTTGTTGTGTTGCTGTCAATATTCCACATCATAACATCATGTGCAGTATGGATCATTGGAAGGTTCATGCTCCAGTTCCATGGAATGGCTGTGTCCTGAGTACTCAGCTCTTGGAGGAAAACTACATATTCCAGAGGACTTCGCAGAGGATGGTTCCCTGACCATGACATTTCGTGACTGGGAATCAAACCCGGGCCAGAGGGGTGAGAGAGCCAAATCCTAACAACTAGAATATCTGGGATATGTAGTTCTCCTCTGAGAATAACAGTGTTAAAGCCCAAAAATATCATTTGTCTCAGCTTCTAAATATTTGTTTCCTCAGCACATCGGAGTAGGTAGCAAATATCAAAAATACTACATATATATCAAAAATACAGTATATTCTACAATAAACTTTTGTGCTCAGTTGCTAATAGTAAGACAAAGACTGCTCTGAAAGTATTACCTCTTATTTTATTAAATTGGTTCACAACATCAGAGGCAAATGTTGGTGGTAAAGCAGAGGATATTGAATCTTCCTGCTGTAGTCCATTACAAGTAGTTGTGTGTCAGATGGCAGCAGAGAGGCAGTCTGATAAAATGATGTCTGGCGTGGAAATGCAAATGAAGCAAAAGTGTGTCACTGAATATGTCCAGGTGGAAAAAAATGAAGCCGTTGGCATTCACTGATGCTTGATGAAAGTTTGTGGAGATCAGACACTGGATGTGAACACAATGACGTGTTGGTCAGTGTGTTTCAGCAGTGGTGACAACAGTGGGTCACCTCCAGTGGTGCAGATGTTTATGAGCATGGTTTGCAGGCTCTTCATAGTATCATAGCATCATAGTATCGTGCAAGTTGGAAGGGACCTTAGAGATCATCGAGTCCAACTCCCGGGATTCGAGCCCACCTGTGTAGCAGAGCAGCATTTCTGCCACTTGCGCCACAGGGGGGATTCGAACCCCGGGCCTCTGGTGTTGCAAGCAGCAATTCTACCACTGCGCCACCTTGTTCATTGCTGATAAAAACACATAGCTAATGTTGGTGACAATGTGGAAAAATAGTGTTCTTTAGCTGAGAATTTTCTCTACCGAACAATATTATTGTGCTATTTGAATCTGCTGTGGTGTTTTCAAGTAAATAACTAGGAGGCAAGTTTGTTTGGAATGACCTACATATGTATGTGCATGCATTTATCACAAATAGTGGACACCTTCCATTTCCTTTCTTTTAATTCTAGCCTCTAGCCTCTGCATAGTGGAAGAAGTACGGTTCTTGGACAGGTATCTGAGTGGTACAAATATAAATTTATGCACAGTTTTAAATTTCAGGTACAAACAAATGTACCTCTATGAATAAAAGACACTTTCTTAGAACTCACGTGGACTTCACTGGAAAAAATTTGAAGATAATGTAGTATATTGATTTAGTGTATCAAGATGTTCCACTTAGGGTATTGCAATAGTACAATGTCACTATTTTCGTAAGTGCAATTCTTGCCTGATGGCTTAATCATGGCCTGTAATTGTCAAACACCTCTTTGACCAAAAACAATGTATTAAAGCTAAAGCAGTGCTCATTTTCTTTTAAAGTAAAAAGTTTTCAAACTCACCTAAAAAGTGAGATTGTTCAGATTATTTTATTTTATTTTATTTTATTTTTTAACTTTACATTCTAAACAATGGAAAATTCCTGACTACTAAAAGAATATTGCCTCTCTGAATAGCGCCCTAACATTTGAAAAGCAGCCTACAGATGCAGCTTGTCTAACATTTGGTGTGATGGAACAATCACAATATCTTTCTCTGTTAAATTCTGTACTTTACCAAAAATTGAAAAATCAGGCATTTTATTCCATTTCAATTAGCTTTTCTTCATAGTTTTCTTTGGTCTAGTGATACTCTGCAAATTTATTTATTTATTTGTTTGTTTGTTTGTTTTTGCATGTATGTATGAAATACTTCAATTAAAGAAGAAATGAAATTAACTTCCACAATGGCAAAATTCTTAGCTTAGAAGAATGAAAAGATTGTTATAAAACTTTATTATAGAGCTGTACTTGCTCCGAACTTTAAAGTAAGTACTGTAGCTTAAAATGTATTTAAGAAGCTAATGGAATTAGCTGACTATAATCAGGACTGATAGGAACAGAGGATTGAATCTGGCCCAATAGAGTGTCTTTTTCAACTGGGCAGTTTCTTAATGCTTACTTCTGTGATCAGGAGTTGTCTAATCAGGCATCTGCATAGGCTGTATGCTTCACATAATGGATGTCATGAACTTTCTTGCAGTAGTTCCCAGTATGAAATGTGCTGTTATGTGAAAAGCTGGGAATCAAAGAATTTAATCCTAAAATAACATTTTAAGGAGCTTTAAAGGCTGAAGAATTATGTCGCCCTTTGGTTGCTTAGTTTGGAAAAGTGAGAGTACAGGATAGCTCTAAGAGCAACCACTGCTTCTGTCTTTTTTCCCCGAAGACTTCATAATACTTTCTGAAACCTCAGACATCCCTTCCTTTTTTTGCTCATCCTTCTCTTGGAGCAAAAGAGCATAAAGTGTGCCTTCCCTGCTCAACACTCTCAGGGAAACTGAAATATGTATTTATTTAGTTTATATATACATATATATTTTAATTCTTATCTCTCTCTTTTTTTTTTTTTTTTTTTTTTTTTTTTTTTTTTTTTTTGTACAAGTCACTCAGTCATTTCTGCTCCTTCAGATGCTGTTTTGTTTTTGCCTATCCCACCACCTTAACAATTAAGATATTCCAGGATCTTACTTGGTGCATGTTCTTCCGAAAAAGTGAAAAACCTCTCCCTTGTCACACACTGAGGAGGAAAGAAATGGAGAAGACTTCTCTTTCTAATCAGGTTTCCCAAAACTGACATCTTTCCCTGGCTTAAGCTGTCATTGTGAAGACACCTTCCAAGCCTTACTGGATGAGATCATTTCCATTGGCAGACAGACAGACAGACCAATAGACACACAAATAGATGAATAGTTTTTACTTAATAGAGCTAGTACAGTGCTGAAATATTTTGTCTTTCTGTAAGGGAAGTAGCAACCTAGACATCTTCATTTGGGTCAAGATGACAAAAAAATTGGGATATATTATGATACAACCCCAGGATGGCTAAGTGATAAATATGAAAAAATCCTGTACGAGCCCTTAGGTAACTACATGCATTAGGATTATTATGAAGTACTTACTTATATTTCCTTCAAAATGTACTTAAGATCACATTTTTTCCGGGACTCCTGAGAGACCTCACTGTGGCCTTTCAATACATGAAGGGGGCATATAAATAGGAGGGGGAAAGACTGTTTATGAAGGTGGAAAGTGATAAGACAACAGAGAAGGGTTTTAAATACACCATCCCTGAAGGCATTCAAGGCCAGGCTGGATGTGGCTCTGGGCAGCCTGGTCCAGTGGTTGAGACACTGCATGTAGCAAGGGGGTTAAAACTAGATGATCCATAACCAAAAATTGTTTTTTTCCATTATCTGTTTAGCATTGGCACATGTAAGAACTTAACATTTTATGCAGTAGGAAGATAAGACTTCTTATATTAGAAAGCATTTCTTAACATTTTTATTACATGCCAAATACATCTGGTAATTTTCTTCTGCATAAAATGGGTTAGTTAAGAATTTGCAATCCACAAATTATCATAATAGATTAAGAATGCGGCAAAGTAGACAGTTAATTATTTTAGGAGTAATAAATACATTTGATGCTTTCTTAGTGAATGCAGACAGTGCTATTCAATAAAGTTGTATGCAATTATGGGATATTTGGATAGCTGAAAGAACACCAGCAAAACCGAAGTGTATACACCTCCTGATCTTCTCATCCATGATGCACAAGAGGAAGTGATGTGGTAGTTATTGTTCATTAAAGGCATCTGCTCAGAACTCACTCAAAAAATTAAGATGCTTCTTTAAGAAGCTGTCACTGATCTGGAATATCTCCACATAATAGCTTATAATAATAATAATAAGCTTAGTCAAAAATTTGGTATAAGCCTTGAGAGTATGAAGACTAATTGCATCTTCTTTGGTTATGAATGGCATCTGATTAAATGTTATCTTGTAAGCTATTGCTCACGTGTACCCGAAGTCCAGGTCTTGAGCACTGTATAGCAATCAACTTTATAAATGAGCTTGAAAGCACACAGCTTTTGTAAAGACTGCTCCTGAGCATGCAGAAATATTTCATAATATATGGAAGTCAGCCTAGCATTCCGTAACATTGCCGTTAGCCAACTACAGTGAGTATATGCTTCACAGGATCACAGAATGGCCCAGGTTGGAAGGGACCTCAAGGAGCATGGATCATCAACCCCCTGCCAGGCAGGACCACCAGCCTCCCCATTTATTAGACCAGGTTGCCTAGGACCCCATCCAACCTGACCTTGAGCACCTCCAGGGACAGGGCATTCACAACCTTTCTGGGCAGACTGCTCCAGCATCTCACCACTCAAATAGTAAAGAACTTCCCCCAAACATCCAACCTAAATCTTCCCTCCCTCAACTTAAAATCATTTCCCCTTGTCCCGCTATTATCCACCCTTCCAAACAGCTGATTCCCCTCCTGTTTGTAGACTTCCTTCAGGTACTGAAAGGCTGCAATGAGGTCACCCCACAGTCTTCTTTTCTCTAAGCTGAGCAAGCCCAGCTTCCTCAGCCTGTCCCCATAGGATAGGTGCTCCAGCACACTGATCAACTTCATGGCTCACCTCTGGACCCAGCTGGACATCAGCTCTCTTTCTTGTACTGGCGTATCCATACCTGGAGACAGTACTCCAGATGGGACTTCACAAGAGCACATTTTTCATGGCTAAAAAAAAAATAATAATAAGTGCCATAAAGAGTTATTACAAGCAAAAAGTTTTCAATGAATACTACATTAAATTTTCCATTTTGGTCTCCAAAACTGCTTTATTTTGTTTTTACTTACTTATGATCACTTTTTCACTATACTTGCTTACCCCTCATTTCCCTTCTGATACAAGTCATTCAATAAACAATCTACTTGTCAAAAGTATATCTTTCTCACTGCAGCATAGATCACTTTGATTATGAGTTTCATTTGTATTCAATATTAACCACCCATACACATTTGCTTCTGCTGTAAATGTCAATCAGACTTTTAAGTGAAATATACTCTATACTTAAGAAAGACTTGTGCTTCCAGTGACACTTAATAAGGTGTTGTGCAGTATGTCTGTCACAACATTTTGAATCTTTTGTCAATGTACCCATTATGTCCAACCAATGAGTTATCTATATGACTATTTATTTATTTATTTTTCCAGAAGAAAGTATTACACTTCTATGTATATTTTTTCTGTATCATTGGTCCTTATGAGCTCTTCAGCCAAAGCAGCAGATTTGTGATTAAGAAAAAACAATGTTACCAAGCTTTGATCATTTATTACTTAATCAATATGTATTTCAGGAACAGTGAGATATTTATAGGGTTACTCAAATTATAAAGATTAATAAAGCAGAAGCAAAGTCAACAACACATTTGGTATTTAGGAATTCATTTGTGATATATCGCATAGGAAGTGAAGTATACTTTACATATACTACCCTTCCACGCGACCAAGCCTCAGATTTTCATTACTTATTTATGAACAGTAACCACATTCAGTTATTTGGTGGCATTCAGTTGTAAGTCATTAAATCACTAAATAAATCATAACCAATTACAGCATTAAGTAAGACTATAAGAAATCTATTGCTGTTTGAAGAAAAAAAGGTATGTGCTTGTGGATCAGATATTTTTTTTGTAAGTGTGATAAGTGAAACACTTCACAGCCCTTGTTCTCATGGAGCCTTCAGCTTCCCCGACATGCATTCTTCCTGGAAATATAGCACAGTGCAGAAGAAGCAGTCTAGGAGGTTTCTGGAGTATATGTAGGACAACTTCCTGATGCAGCCTAAGAGAGCCTAAGAGAGGAGCTGTCCCATTAGACCTGCTGTATCCAGACAGAGAAGGCCTGGTGGGAGATGTGGAGGTTGGGGGCTGCCTTGAATGGAGTGACCATGACATGGTAGAGTTCTTGATTCTTGGTGGAGCCAGGAGGAGGAGCAGCAAAACTGCTACCTTGGACTTCTAGAGGGTGGACTTTGAATTGTTTGGAAGACTGGTTGGGGGATTCCCCCACAGTTCAGTATTAGAGAGTAAAGGGATCCAAGACAGCTTTTTAAGACACTTTAAGCATAAAGTCTTAAAGGCACAGGAGAAGGCTGACTCTCTGAGCTGCAAAACAAGCTGGCAAGGAAGGGGACTGGAATGGATGAATAGGGAGCTATTCTTGAGGGTCTGGGAGAAAAAGAATCTACTTCCTGTGGAAGTATGGATGGGCAACTCAGAAAGAGTGGAAAGAAGCTGTTAAGATGTGTAGAGAGAAAATCAGAAAGGCAAAAGTCCAGATTGAATTCAATCTGGCTGCCAGGGTGAAAAGGAACAAGAAACTCTTTTATAGGTATCTCAACAGTAAGAGGAGGACCAAGGAGAATCTCTATTCTTTATTGGATGAGGCTGGAAATGTGACCACTGAGGATAAGGAAAAGGCAGAGGTTCTGAATGCCTTCTTTAGATCTGTCTTTAAAAGAAAGATGAGTTATCCTCAGGGTACTCCACTCTCTGACCTGGTAGTCTCAACTGGGAAGCAGACAAAACCCCACACAGTTCAGGAGCAAACTGTCAGAGACACACAACTTCAACGGGACGGCCAAAAGTCCATGGGGCCAGATGAGGTTCACCCAAGAGTGCTGAGAGAACTGGCAGAAGTGATAGCCTGTAGGTGTTCAAGGAACATTTGGACATTGCATTGAGGAACACGATTTAGTGAGAACTATTGGTGATAGGTGGATGGTTGGACTGGGTGTAGGTCTTTTCCATCCCTTGTGATTCTATGATTCTATAAAAAGGCATTTTGATAATGACCTTAGTAATATGCTTTAACCTTTTTTCTGCTATTAAGTGATCTGGCTGTTGGGCTGGATCACCTTTGAAGAACTTTTTTATCTGAACTCCTGTTCTGTTCTGTTTCTGTTCTGTTCCACAACAATAGACAAACTCGCAAAAGCATAGAGAGCTTCATGTTTCCTTCAGATAACACAGCATGTCGCCAGATGACAGAAACCTTGATAACAGATGCTAATGTGTCTTAGACTGGGAGAGAGTCACAGAGATTGGCAGAACCACATCATTGGTGTACTCCACGTACTTAGCAGACAAAGGGTTATGTGCATTAATGATGGGCATCAGATGTGTGAGATAGAAGAGTGTTGCAGATGTTGGACAATACCCCTCTTCACACTTATTTTTGAATATAATACCTGGAAAAGTAGCTATTACAAGTATTTATCAAAAATGTGCTGAAGACTAATGTGACAATTATGAATGTTCTTGTCTGAGACACTTCAAAGGAGTAGCAGAGTGTTGATAATATGCCATGAATCACTGCTGCACATCCCTGCTCAGAATCAGGAAAGGCAACTGTCTGGGAAGTTTTAACTTGAACTGTGCTTTGTGTAAGCAAGCACTTATTTTCGTATTTTGGAGTTTGGATCATAAGTAATTCTAGGTTTGCCAGTAGCAACTAGCATAAATGTAGAGTCAATATTGTAAAGCAAGAATAAGTAAATGCTGACATATTTACAGCATACCAGACTGTATTTGAAAGATGGGGGTGTGTTCCAGGAAAACAAACCACAGAAATGAACTTAAAAGTTATACTAATAAGGAAGTACCAGAGAAAGGGGTGGTGACATTACTAAGTATGGTGAAAAAAAATAGCTCATATGTATCAGGGAACAATAAGTCAGGGAGAAAGAGTGAAAACATTTAGATTGCTGAGACTTGATAGTGATTGCCGATAGATCTGTATAGACTGATAAAAGAGCTGGTATCTCTCTTTGAAGGCATGCTGGGATACAAAGTAAGAGCAGGCATGACTTCAAGTTACTGAAAAAATAAACAATAATGAATGGAAAATTATTAACACATTTATAAGTGAGAAATTATTTTGGTAATTCTCTTAGCCAAAAATCTGCAACATGAGAAAGAAATCTGTAACTGTAAACTCTTAACTTTATAGAAAGCTGCCTTGCCAAGACACCTGTTTGATATATAGATAACTGATGTGTACCCTAGTGTAAAGCAGGAAAACTTAGCAGAACATTACATTGGATTGTATTAAATCAAAATAGACAACATAAGAAAAAAAGTTCAAAATGTTAAACTACCTAATCACCTTTTGACAAGGCAAAGATTACAATCAGATATTACTAGTATTAAGACTTTTCAAAAGATTTTTAGGAATAGTTAATAATATGGAGAAATGTTACAACTAAATGCAATATTGCAGTGGCGCCATCCTAAGATTTCTGCAGACAAGTACAAGAACTTCTTGAAAAGCACTGCCTGCTATTTTATTATATTGGCCCAGAACATCAGAGGAGGGTGTTGTTGGATGACAGAATGACAGTAGAAATGGAACCTTCTTGCTAATATTCCTTTACTCTTTTTTTTTTTTTTTTTTTTTTTTTTTTTTCTGTGTGACAGATGGCAGCAGAAGGGCAGTCTGGCAAATGGCAGTGTAAATGAAGAAAAGGTGTCTCACTGAACACCTCCATGTAGAAGAAGTGGCACCTACTGATATTCATGGGTGCTAACTGGATGTTTATGGAGATCAAACAGTGGATGTGAGCATAGTGAGGTGATTGGTGATGTGTTTCAGCAGTACTGACAGAAATGGTGGATCACCTCCAATGAAGCAGATGTTCACAAGCATGTTATACAGGCTCTTGTTAATCACTAGTCGAAATCATATCTAATAATGATTACTATGTTAAAAATATATGTACGTTTTTTAGCTGAGAATTTTCTCTATCAAACAGTGTTGTTGTACTATTTGAATCTGTTGTAGTTTCCATGGAAATAAGTAGGAGGCATTATTTTTGGAGAAATCTAAATATAACAGTTTATCAAGATATCAGTATGGAAGAAAATATAGGAAGAACTCACATTTCCTTACTTTTAAATAGATGAACACAAAGTTTTTGTTTTGCTTTTATTTTTTTTTGAATACACTTAAATTTTCATACATTGAAAAACTTCAACCAAACATTCTAATAGTTTAAACCCTATCTTCAGTAGTACATTATGTAAATATTTTCCTTAAGACCTTTTTCTAAATACTTCATAAGTTTTCCACAATATGTTTGTAACATTGGTTGCCCAGAAACATAGTCCTAGAAAAGAAAGGAAAATAGCATACTTTTTTCTTTGGCTCAAGTCAACTTCATCAGTATCAGTATGCCTATGAGAAAAAAATGAATGAACAAACAAGTAACAAGTCACTTAAGGCTGCTTTTAGAAATGCTTTGAACAGCAGTGCTTTGCCGACAATATAGAGAAAAAGTAGTTGCTGTCCCTAAAATATAAAATAAAAATTTGAGAGTATTTTAAAGTAGGTGTCTTTTTTAGAGAACAATTACCTCAAGCTTGCAATTCTGATCTTAGAGAAAGTATATATGCACAGCTGGGTCTCATCATGTTATACGGTATAGTACCATGATTCATATGTGACCTTCGCTCCCCTTAACATATACCATTATGATGGAGAACATGTATAGGTCCTAAATACTTCAGTAACAACAAATATTAAATTGTTCCACTATAAATATTGTCCTTCATAAACTCTCAGTTGCTTTACTAGGATTTCATAAGAGTAAGAAGTATATGAGACAATGCAAAGAACAGATCTTCCAGCTTACTGTCACAAAGACTTTGTCCAGTGAGGACACATCTGTAACTTTTATAGATGGCACTAAACTGTCTTCATAAAATGAACAGAAAGTATATACAGTTAGCAGGTGAGGGGCTTTCACTTGTCTCAAGAGAGAAGCAGGCATATTCCTTTTCACTATTTGCTGCTGTTCTCTAAAGCCTCTCTACACTTATCCCCTTCTTAACAATAATGATGACCTGGGTTTCATTTGTGGGCTGTCACTGCAATAGAGTGAAAGATTTTGTGCTGCTGCTATTTCTATCTTCCTGTAAAAATGAATAGCAAGTGTATTAAGACTTGTTAAGACTGTATTTTCTGTTTGTAGAATCATAGAATATAGAATGATTTGGATCAAGAGATTTTTAAAATCATCTAGTTCCAAGTCTCTGTTATAGGCAAGGATGCCTGCCTCTAGACCAGGTTGCTCAGAGCCTCATCCAGCCTGATCTTCAATAACTCTGGGGAAGAGACATTCACAACCTCGCTGGGCAATCAGTTCCAGTGTTTCACCACGTTCGCAGCAAATAATTTCTTCATAACATCTAGTCCACATTCACCCTTTCCCAGTTTAAACCATTACTCCCATTCTATTGCTACATACCCTCATAAAAAGTCCCTCTCCAGCTTTCCTGTAGGCCACCTTCATGTGCTGGAAGGCCACTATAAGCTCCCACCAGAGCCTTCTCTTCAGGCTGAAGAGCCTCAACATGTCCCTATAGAGGAGTGGCAGGCACACTAAGCTGTTGACCTAACTCTTTCAGTGTGACCATCCAGCCTATTCCTTATTCAGTGAATGTTCCATCCATCAAAATATGTTTTTTTCTCCAATTTAGTGATCAGGGTATCATGTGGGACAGTGTCAAATGTTTTGCACGAGTTCAAGTAGATGAATTCAAGTAGATGACATCTGTAGCTCTTTCATTATCCATTCCTTCTGTAGGTCCAACATAAAAGGCCAGCAAGTCTGTCAGTCATGACTACCCTTGGTGAATCCAAGGTGGCTACCACCAATCACATCACCTTTATTTTCCGTGTGTCTTAGGATGGCCTTCAGGAGGATCTGCTCTGTGATCTTGTCAGGTACAGAGTTGACACTGACTGGCCTGTTGTTCCCTGGATCTTTTTTTTTCCCTCTCTTGAAAATGGGGGTTATGTTTACCCTTTGCCAGTCAGTGGGAATTTCACTGGGTTGACATGGCCTTTCAGATGCAATGGATAGTGGCCTGGCAACTTCATCTGCAAGTTACTGCAGTAGCTGGAGATGGATCTTATCAAGCCCCATGGGCCTGCACTCCTTCAGGTTCTTTAGATGACCTTGAACTTGATCTTCACTTACAGCAGGCAGATCTTCCTGCTCCCAGTTCTTACCTTTTCCTTCTGCAACTTGAATGGTGTGACTAAAGTTCTCACAGGCAGACTGCAGCTAAGAAGTCACTGAGCGCTTCAGCTTTCTCCATTGGTGTTAGCTCACATCAAAGTCTGTAACATAAATTACCACTCTAGTTGTTTCATTGATTTGCTTCATAAAATCATTAAAGGTTGGGGATATAATATTAAACAAAACAATGACCAAATCTCTGTTCTTTAATGCAGAGGTAATCCCAGTGTTAACCTTAGTGTATGCAGAATTTTCAATAAACCTTCATTACTTCCTTTTGCTATCAACTTAACTCTGCTGTCATGTCATTAAAATAAGGTCTGCTTGTTAGGTTCAGGTGCCATCCTCCAGGCCTATTCAGCTTTGTAATATAACCTAACATTTTACCTCTAAGTTTAACCTACCATAAGGCAGCAGTTTGGCAACAATATGATTGGAGTGATATGCAAGAATGCAGAAGTTTCAGCAAAGGTGAGGGACAGAATGCCTATAGTAATGATATTAATGGTCTTGCTAATGTATTTATTAGTTAGTGTGTAGAACAGAAATGAGAATTGATTTGTCTGTCATTATCACTTTCTCCCTCAACCTGATCCTACTTGCAGAGAAAAATGTCAGGTTTGCTAAAGAAAACTAGGGCTACTGAGTAGGAATGAAGTGCTGCTCTCTTCCTTTATCTCTGCTATTTTGTGTTAAAAATCAACATGTTGACAATTTCAGTCAGAAAGCTGCAGGAGAGAAAAGGTAGAATTTCAAGAGCGTCTGACATGGGACTTTGCAAACAGTGTAGATATCTTTGAAAGAGTTCCTTCTGTTGTCATATTATGTTCATATGTCAAAACAGTGAGGACTACTTTATGAAAGCTTGCTCTCCATCTCTTTTCATATATCTGAGAGTCAAATGCATTTTCCAAAATTTCTGCAAGGATATAAATAGTACAGCTGATTCTTTCCTGATTCTCTGCTGATAGCTACTCATGTTCCTTTCTTTAGAGATTAAACTAGTGAAAAGAAACAAACAAAAAGGCTCTAAAATGTATTCTAGAGTAATTAGGTAAAAATTATCTGTTGTCTCTTTAAAAGTATTTCTTAGTCTCAGAAGGTTAATGGTGTCATACTGAACTGAGACAATAGTGATCGGAACAGTATTAATAAACTGGATTGAAGTGCCAGTGGCTCCAGCATGGTTTTAACACAGTACAACCTCACTATTAAAATAAAAACTAATTTTAAAAACAATTACCTCCTGGAGACCTTAAAATGGATTTTACTAATGAAAAATGAACATGGATTTTTTCATGAGTAGTGAATCAAGTGTGACTATAGAAGCATGTTCACAATAGCAAAACAAAATATCCTAATCAGGTCTACCCACTTAGAAGTAATTTTGAACAGTGTCCATCAGTCTAATAAACAACAGGTTTCTCCAGTACTCTACAGAAAACAAAACACATTTTGTACATATATAGCAAGATGGTAATTAACATTGTATTTACCAGAACATACTGTTTTCTAATGACCAATATTATTGTACGAATCCATATAAGGAAAGGAAATCTTTTGGCTAAGTTTTGTTTTTGTTTTTGTTTTTTTGTTGTTTGTTTGTTTTTAATTTATTCATATGTTTGTTTGTTTCAGCTGGTGGAGAAATAAGATTAATCATTCCATGAACTCTGTGGAAGTGCCCTGCACAGATTCTCAACCTGACCTTTCCTCCACATAGTACTAATAAGACAGTTAACGAACATCCACTTGCTGAGTGGTGGCTTCATTTACTTTGCATGTATTTTAGTCAGATAGTAAAATACAAAATAAATTTTAGGGAACTAAGCATTGGCAAGTTCTTATAATCTGGGGAAAAGGAGGCTGTGGGGAAACTTCATTGCTCTCTTCCAATATCTGAAAGGTGCTTACAGCAAGAGTGGGATTCGTCTCTTCTCATTGGTGACAGGGTGAGGGGAAATGGCCTTAAGTTGCACCATGGTAAGTTTAGGTTGGATATCAGGAAAACCTTTTTTACCAAAAGGGCTGTTAATCACTGGAATAAGCTCCCCAGTGTGGCAGCTGAGTTCACATCCCTGGATGTGTTTAAAAACTGTTTGGATGGGGTGCTCAGGGACATGATTCATTGGAGGGTTGTTAAAGTTAGGGTAGTATAGTTAAGTCATGGTTGGACCTGATGATCTTTAAGGTCTCTTCCAACCTGAGCAGTTCTATAACTTCCAAAGGACAAAAGGGCAAGTGCTATTGATCTCTAAGTGTTAGCAAGTCAAGGAGAGAGCTTTTCCATAATAAGGAAACAAAGTTAATGAAAGTAACTGTACTGTATACAGTACACTTACTTGCATAAATGTGTTTTGGGTCTGTACAGGTCTTTTGAATGATCAGATTCATAATCAGAGGAATAAATCTCAAATGGGAACCAAAGATTCGGGTATTTATTTTTAGAATTGCTTGCATATAATAGAATTATATAATGGTTTAGGTTGGGAAAGGTAATGATGACCAGCAAGTTCCAATCCTACTGCCATGGGCAGGGCTGACACCCACTAGATCTGGCTGCCCATAATCCCATGCAAACTGCCCTTGGAAACCTCCAGGGATGGGACATACACAGATTCTCTGGGCAATATATTCCAGTGCCTCACCACCCTCAGAGTAAGTAATTTCTTCCAAAAATCTACTCTAACTTTACCATCTTTAGTTGAAAATGGTTATATCACTACACACTCTAGTTAAATGTCTCTTTCTGTTTTTCTCATTGGTCCACTTTAAGTAGTGGAAAGCTGCCATAAGGTCTCCCTGGAACCTTCTCTTCTCTAGGCCATATAAAGCTACCTGTGTGTGTGCTTTTCCATAAGAGAGATGCTCCAGCCCTCTGATCATTCTTGTTATACTCCTTTTGACCTATGGTGAATGCTGTACTCCAGGTAGAGTCTCATAAGAGCAGAATAGCTTTGGGAGAATTGCCTCTCAGTCTACCAGATACATTTCCTTTGATGTATCTCAGGATATGTTTGGCTTTCTGGTCACCAAGCACACATTGCCAATTTATGTTTTATTTCTCTCATCCCTGCAGCCCACATCCTGGAGCCTGTAGGTGGGAAATAGGAGAGTGAATCCCTCCCCTCTGCTGTTAGGGTAGAGATGGTTTGAGACTGCCTCATGAGGCTGAATGTATACAAGTCTATGGAACTGGATGACATGCGTCCTAGGGTCCTAAAGGAGCTGGCTGATGTGGTTTTTGAGCCACTCTTCATCGTATTTGAAGTCGTGGCTGTTGGGGAAAGGAAATGTCACTTCCATCTACAAGAAAGGGAGAAAAGAGGACATAGGCAACTGCAGGCTGATGAGCCTCATCTCTGTGCCCGGGGAACAGATCTTCTTAGAATGCTAAGTCACATGAGGGATGAGAGGGTGATCTGAGACAGCCGGCATGGCTTTATCAAGGAAGAGTCTTGCCTAACCAATCTGGTGGCCTTTTGTGATGGAGGGACAGCATTAGTGGACAAAGGGAAGGCAACTGATGTTTCCTACCTGGAACTGAGCAAGGTCTTTGACACAGTCCACCATCACATTTTTATATCTAAATAGGAGAGATAAGGAGGGATTGGCTATTTGGTAGATAAGGAATTGGTTGGAGGGCCATAGACAGAGAGATATTAGTAGTGAAAGGCTCTAAGTCCAGATGGAGGCTGGTGACAGCTGGGCTTGTTCAGCCTGGTGAAGAGAAGACTTCAAGCAGACCTTGTTGCTGCCTTCTAGTATTTAAACAGGGATTATAAACAGGAGGGAAATCAACTCTTTACTTGGGTAGATAGTGATAGGACAAGGGGGAATGGTTTTAAGCTTAAGGTGGGAAGGTTTAGACTGGATGTCAGAGGGAAGTTCTTAGTAGAGAGAGTGGTTAGGTGCTGAAACAGGCTGCCCAGAGCGATTGTGGATGCTCTGTCCCTGGAGGTGTTCAAGATCAAGTTGGATGGGTGCCTTGGACCTAGTTTAATATCAGATTTGTAGGTTAGTTACCCTGTCTTTGACTGTGGTGTTGGTACTTTTTTAACCATGAGATCCCTTCTGTCCCAAGCCATTCTATGATTCCATGTTTCTCTATTCACTCATCATGCAGTTTGTACCTTCATTTGGGTTCAGGACCTTGAACTTGACCTTTCTGGGCCTTATTGAATCTCAGTGGCCTACTTCTCATGCCTGTCAAGGTTCCTCTGGATATCATCCTTTCTTCCTGAATGTGAAATACAGTATTCAGACTAGTGTCATCCACAAACTTGCACAGTGTGAACTCAGTTCCACTGTCCATGTCACTGACAAAGGTGTTAATAATACCAGTCCTAGTACAGACCTCTGGCAGTAACAGCAATCACTGCTTTCCACTTGTACATACAGTCATTGACTGCAACTCTTTGATAGCTGGATATTTTAATATTTCCCATAAAAATGAGAAATCAAAATAATGACTTCATTAGAGAAGGACAAAGCCTATTAGAAGGAGAATTTTCATACTTGACATCACAGTAAGAGGTATCTTACTGGATCTAACAACAAATACAACAGAAAACAGATTTCTGAGGAGCCCCACAATTTTATATCAGCATCTTCAAAGCAGTTTGTTCTAAAGGAAAGCATTGATCACAAATTCACATTGCTAAAGATACCTTGGAAAAATTTGCTCTTGTCTTTTCTGACCAAGTAACATTGTTATACTTCTGAAAGAGATTTCTGGTTTCTTTACTATTCCCATATCACAGCAGTCATAAGGAAAGCTTTGGAACTGAAATTTTAGCCTAATCCTTTTCTATTACAGTGCCTAATTTTTGGTATTCATATGTTTTCACGCTGAAGCTTATCTGTTGTCTGGGACAGTGCTGGCTTAGACACATGGAGTATGCTTGTGATCTCTCAGCTACAGTTTCAAGATGATAAGAGGTTTGTAAAGGGCTGAATATTCTGCTAAGGGTGGTAATCTGCCTGTTTTCCAGCTACTGAGGAATAGAATTGTTGTACATAAAAATCTGCCTAACTTGGTCCATAAAGAAAAAAATAAGTTGTTATGGTGATCATAAGATGAAGAATCGAAAGAACTGTGATTATAAAAGTATATATAAAGAACAGATCCCATTGCTAATCCTTCCTTCCTTCCTTCCTTCCTTCCTTCCTTCCTTCCTTCCTTCCTTCCTTCCTTCCTTCCTTCCTTCCTTCCTTCCTTCCTTCCTTCCTTCCTTCCTTCCTTCCTTCCTTCCTTCCTTCCTTCCTTCCTTCCTTCCTTCCTTCCTTCCTTCCTTCCTTCCTTCCTTCCTTCCTTCCTTCCTTCCTTCCTTCCTTCCTTCCTTCCTTCCTTCCTTCCTTCCTTCCTTCCTTCCTTCCTTCCTTCCTTCCTTCCTTCCTTCCTTCCTTCCTTCCTTCCTTCCTTCCTTCCTTCCTTCCTTCCTTCCTTCCTTCCTTCCTTCCTTCCTTCCTTCCTTCCTTCCTTCCTTCCTTCCTTCCTTCCTTCCTTCCTTCCTTCCTTCCTTCCTTCCTTCCTTCCTTCCTTCCTTCCTTCCTTCCTTCCTTCCTTCCTTCCTTCCTTCCTTCCTTCCTTCCTTCCTTCCTTCCTTCCTTCATTCCTTCATTCCTTCATTCCTTCATTCCCCTCCCCTCCCCTCCTTTCCTTCCTTTCCTTCCACCTTCCAGAAGGTGCAGATGCATGAGTCATTATTGTGGTACAAATAGAATTTGGGAAGTGAAAAACACTGGTAGTAGTCTGAGAATAGTAAAAAGTGATATATAATTGATATACTCCAGCAGAACTCTGCTTATCTATAATACATATTCATCAATAAAAGAAATAACAGAGTTTACTTTAAATCTCAATATGTGTGATTTAATAAGTATTTACCATTTTCAGTAATGATGGTTGAGTATTCCACCATTTTTTGTCAATAAAAGCATCACAAAAACAAAAAGAAAGCTGTTCATTATCTTTTATGAATTACTTATAATCAGTATTCCAAGCATTCTGGGATGATCAACAGATAAGACTTCCATTGTTTCTCATAAAAACAAATCAGATCAAGCCACAGTTAATGCAAATCTTCATTGTCCACTCCACCTTTAAGCTAATAGAATGGTCAGATAGACACCACTCAGAGACAAAATAACTAAATTTTAATGAAAAACTTTCAAGTGCTCAGAGCAAGTAACATTTAAACGTTACAGCAAAAGTGTAATCAGGGAACCAGTACCCCAGATGAAGAGCACCAACGAGCAAATTAAGTCCGAGACCATCATACCTGTTCCTTGTATCAAATGTCATAGAATCTAACTTGATATAAAGGTGGGAAAAATTACTACTAATGTCTTAGCATTTATCAAAAGATCATGTGTTGTCAAAAGGTTGTCTGTAAAAGAACTAGATCTATTTAAACAGAATATATAGAATACGCTTGGACAAACATAGCTTTTTTAGTTCACACCTTTGTCCATGAGAGTGGCTATTCACTGAGATCAAAGTTCATGGAACTACCTTGCAAATGAACCTTTTTCTTTGCATATCCTGTAGTAATAATGCTTATATGCTTATAGAAAGTCTTGCTCCAATTTATAGGAGGGAGGAAAGGTTCTTTGATGTATGTATACCCGGCATGAGATTAAGAAACAATGGTTCAAATGTTGGTCCAACAAGTTTATTACAAGTTCTAGCTGTTTAGGAAGATGGGGAAGGGAAGGTAGGCAATAGGAAAGGTAGGAAACATAAGCAAGGAGTCTCTGTAGGGAGCAAAAGAGATAGTCACCACCATGGGTCCAGTGAGGTACACAGTAGGTCCGTTGATCTCAGGAACTCGTCTGACCACCATGAGTGATGGGAGAAAACCATCTGCCTGCTCTGCAGCAAGCTGGCCTCAGGGGCTCTTCCGAAGAGGTTTTCCCCTCTGGGAATTCTCTGTCAAAGGTGTCTTTGGGAGTTTCCCTCCAAAGTCCTTAGTTTAGTGAGGGCCTTTTATCCCCCATTTCTGTGGGTTTTCTTCTTCTTTTCTCTCAGTTTAGTGTGACATTCCTGGCCCAAAAGACGAGCCAGCGGGGAGTGTTGCCTCCATCACCATGCACAAGCATTATCACCTTCTGCAATGGTCTCCTTCAATCAGCACCCCTGGAAAAAAGACTGCTTGTCCTGCTTCTGCTTATCTTTGCAATCATAAGCAGAAGTACTGTGGCACAGTGACACCCACCATTCACCCCCTAGATAATTCGCAGTTGCCAGTCAGAGTCTTATCATCAGAATGGCCTCAGGAAGCAAGCTTTGAGACAAAAAGAAATAGTTTTGTCTTTCACAAGAACATTCTTTGAACTAGCAGCAAAAGCTTTCTTAGCAGTTTTTTGAGTAGTTTAATTTTGTTTTTACTTTTTTTAGAACTGCTGATGATCTAGACAATTCATTTGTATAACACATCGTATTTGTCCTGGATAATACTGATCGAAAAAAGGAAGAAATCACGTATAAACTGTTGAATTTCTATTAGGTTCTGTTCATTTCACACTGTTTTATAATATTTTTTATTTAGCCCATCCTCACCTCAGAAAATGTAGTCTGATGCATTGCATATATTTGACATTGCACCCTCCCCTTTCCAAACCTATCTAATCTGATAAGTCAGGCCAAACAGAGGTTATGCATATATGCACTTTAATTTTTTGTTATACAAACAAAATGAAAATTCTCTTTCCTGCTTTTTGTTTGCACTGTGGATATAGAAAGATTAGAATATTCAAAATCAGACTAATCCTCTTATGCATATATTTAGCTCTGCCTGCTGCCATTAGGCTGTTCATGATCATTTTGGAAGAACTCTGTTACTTTCTTAGCTTTACTGATTAAACACTGAATCTAACAAAATATACACTACCCACTCAATTTCAGTTAAATTTTCATATTCTCAGTGCATGATTGACACCACCTTGACTGACTTAAGTAACATTAACTAACTTCAGTTAACAAACATCCATCTCACTTAATGCCCTCCTCTCCCATGAATTTTCTAACCAGAAAAGATATTTTTAGACTTGAGGGAGTCAAATCCTTCTCCACCATGAGTTTCACCCACATGTACTGAGTATAATTCTGTTTCATCTAATCATATGAAGAAGGAGTAAATGTATAAACTCCAGTACCTTCAAAACTGAACTCTCGGGAAAAAAGAAAAAAAAAAAAAAATCTTCCAAACTGGAAATCAGAATATCTCAGGATACTAGCATCCATGATATTTTCTTAAAATTTCCCTTCTATTTTGAGAGTTGACTTAGGCATGAATGTGCTATATGTTGTAAAATAGGGTAGTTGGCAACTGCATCAGATGGATGAGAGAGATGCTTGTAAACTGAAGGCTATGGATAACAAAGAAGAATTTAAGCAAAATACAAATTTTCTCTACATGCCTGAGCAGCTAATTTGTGTCCACCAGCTGTTTCAGAAGTAATTGTGTGCTATAGGAAAGCCAATTATGATAGTAGCTTTGGAATATTTTCTGCATATCCTTTCATAGAAAACAAAAAAAAAAAATAAAAATAAAAATAAATATAAACTGCTTGAAAGTGCTATACAGTAAAGTTTATTTTCCACTCATTCAAATCTTATACACTATTGCCAATATCTATAAATAAGCAAATTAATAAAGAAGACTGAGAAAAAATTGTGACTGTTAGACTTGTTTGTCCATGGCTTATGGGCTGGTTCAGCCTATTTCCATTACTAATGGGGAGAGGACACCCACAGACACATGCCCTGGGAAAAGTGAAAGGGGAAAAAGGGGGAAAAAGCAAAGAGATCATTGCCAACAAAACAGTGGCAGTGTCCACTTTTAGTTCAAAATCATTAAAATCATTAAAAGATTAAATCATCATTAAAATAATTCCCCCCATCATATAAGTGTCTTCCCATATGAAAATGTTGATCCTTTGCCTGTTTATAAGCTCCACTTAAGCACTGAAATATCACAATGAGTTCTCAGCTGAGCCTTCTCCAGACTTAAGAAGCTCTCTAAGCCTTTCTACAATGGGGAAGTACTCCAGAATTTTACTTTACTCCCCTTCTCTAGACATGGTTCAATGTTTTTCTTGTGTTGAGGTCACCATGTTTGGATGCAGCATTCAAGACGTGGCTTCACAAGGACAGAATGGAGGGGGACTATCACCTTTCTCTCCTTACTGGACAACCTTCTTTTTATGCTAGCATACTATTGGCTTTCCAGGCTGCACAGTACTTGCTCATGTCCAGATTTTTGTTCACCAAAGCCATGAAGTCCTTCTTGGCCGGCCTGCTCTTAAGGATTTATTATTCTAGTCTGTAAACATATCTGGTTTGCCCCAGCTCAAGTGCAACACCTTGTACTTGTTGAATCTTATTAGGTTTCTAAGGATCCACTTTGCCAGCCTGTCCTGCTACCTCTGGATAACACCCTTTCCTTCTGTTGTGTCAACCACACCACTCAGCTTGGTGTCATTTGTCAACTTGCTGAGGATATGCTCCATTCTGCTGTTTATGATGTTGATAAATATTTTGAAGAGTGCCAGTCCCAAGATGAAAGCCTGGGGAACACCACTCACAACTGGTCTCCACCTGGACACAGAACCATTGACTGCAACCTTCTGACTATGTCCATACAATCAATTATTTTCTCACAGAATAGTCCAGCCTTCAGATTCACATATCTCCAACTTTGAAATAAAGACTTGGTGTGGGACCATGTCAAAGACATTGCAGAAGTCCAGGTAGATGACACTAATTGCCTTTCCTTTGTCTGCTGATGCTGTTAATCCATCATAGAAAGCCACTAGATTTGTCAGGCATAATCTGCCCGTGGGGAAGCTGTACTGTCTGTCTCAGAACAACTTCTTGTCTTGTATATGCCTCAACTTCTCTTCCAGGAGGACCTGTCTCTTCATCTTCCCATGTGCAGACATGAAGTTACCAGCCTGTAGATCTCTGGAGCTTCCTTTCTCTCTGTCTTAAAAATGAGAATAATGTTTCCCTTTTTCCAGTCACTGAGGACTTCCCTTGACAGCCATGCATTTTCAAATCTGTTGGAGAAGTGTTTGAAAGCAATGTCAGCCAATTCCTTCAGAATCCTGGAATGCATGTCATCTGGCCCCATAGACTTGTAGATATTCAGCCTAATGAATCAGTCTCTGATTTGCTTTACTCTTACATTGGAAGCAATTTTACTTTCCCAGAATCCCACCTAGAGGTTCAGGGATGTTAGAGATGTGAAGAGACTGACTAGTAACTAAGACTGAGGCAAAGAACTTACTGAGCAGCTCAGTCTTCTCCATGTCTGTTGAAGTCAGTCCTTCCCGCTCATTTATCAGATGGGGCACAGAGCATGCTACACTGTCTTTTGAAACAGTATAACCACTTTTGTCAAAGGCTGACAAATTACTATGCAGGCTGCAATTTTATTTCACAAAGAGCTCAGCTTCTCTCTCATTAACATTCCAGATAAGGAAAAACACCTTTACTTTTGATTTTCTTAAACCACTCCAGCAGGCAGTGCACTAAACTCATCAAAGGCAGTTTCGCTTAACCTTTTATGCTTCAGCACTTTGCTTTTAACACCCTTTTCAACTAAACATAAAAATACATTCTTACTATATTGCCAGTTCCAGACTGTGTTCCGGCCAGTTCCAAGGAAATATTGTTATATATCACTTCAACCAGGATCTGTTTCAAAATTCATAAATACTGGGTTACCTCTGTTTAAAACCACTTTTCTTAAGACTGTTTTTTTTTTTTGTTTGTTTGTTTTTTTTTTTTTTTTGGTTTTTTTTTTTTTTGTTTTTGTTTTTGTTTTTTCCAATATATACACACGTCAAGATGGGTGTGATAATGCCCAAGAATCCAAGAATGGGAACTTTACAGTGTCTCTGAACAGCTTGCTCCAGAGTTCGATGCTACATTCACAGTTCATATAATATCACCATTTCATATGTTTAGGTAGAATTCGCCATTTTTTAGTTTATGCCCATTTTCTCTAGTCATATTCATGTGTACCACTGAGAAAACTCTGACTGTCACTGGTAAGTTGTAGAATCATAGAATCACCAAGATTGGAAAAGACCTCTAAGATCATCCAGTCCAACCATTCATCTACTACTGATATTTCCTCAACAAACCATGTCCCTTAATATAACATCCAAGTGTTTCTTGATCACCTCCAGGAATGAAGACTCAGTCTCTGTGGGAGGCATATTCCAGCACTTAACCACCCTTTCAGAGAAGAAATTTTTCCTAACATCCAACCTGTATCTCCTCTGGTCAGCTTGAGGCCATTCCTTCTAGTCCTGTCTCTAGTTACACAGGAGAAAAGGCCAACTTGTACCTCATTAGAACATTATGCACAGATAATACCCCCTGAAGCTTTTCACACTAAGCACTCAAACACATTTCTTTATCTCACTGTATTACACTTGCTCCACTCTCTTAATCAGCTCTGTGGTTTTTCATTGGGTTTGCTCCTATTTGTCCACATCTCTCCTTTACTGTGGAAGACAGACCTGGACACAACACTCAGAAGAAACTTTCCAGGGTAGAGTAGAACAAAGGATCACACTTCATATCTACAGGCAATCCTGTTCATAACCTTTTCCAAAGTTGTTTGGCCTATTTTGTTGCAAGGGGGTAATGTTTACTTGTGGTCATCTTGATGTGCACTAGCACCCTGGGACTTTTCTGCCATGGATTTTTCCAGCTAGTCATGTGGTCAGAATGTTATCAAGTTTACTAAGATTCACTTCCTCTTTATGGATCTACACTTCCTCCTCCCAATCACTTTTTCACTCTTCTCATGTTCTGAAGTGATTTTCAGGGCTTTTTAGTTTTATGAACTAAATCATCCCAGATATTGAGGTGAGTTCTGTTGAGTTCCTTTGATCTTTTTTGATCTTCAAGAAAAACATGAAGTTTACTTTCTTTTATTTCTCTCAAACTTCTCCAGTATCCATAGATTTTTAAGCTGATTGTGGGCACTTCTGCAAAAAAAAAAAAAAAAAAAAAAAAAAAAAGCAGGACAACTTCCTTAGTCATTCTGTATGCATTTATTTGGTTTTAGGCCCATCTCTCTACCTTTCTTCCTTCCCCCTTTTCCCCTCTCTTGGAGTGCAGGTCAGTGGGTACCTGTGCCTCATTAGTCACAAAACTGGGCTGAACTGACCAAAGCTGTTGACAAAATGATGTAACAGTAACTGAATTCTGCAATGAAAGATTTGTATATGCTTTTAGTTGCCTGTAGAAAGCCTCATATAATTCCTAAGCTGGTGATCTATGGCAGACATCCACTGTAATGACACCAGTACTAGTCTACTCTTTAACTCATTTCCATAATTTTTTCAGATGGCTGATCATCCATCACCAGGCAGAGCTCCAAGCACTCCAGCTGCTCTGTCCCATAAAAGACAATCTCAGCTCCCCATCTTCTTTCTGTGTCCTTCCTTATCTCCCTATTGCAGCTCTCCAACGAAATGAGAAATCCCTCATCTTCATTATTACAACAGGATCACAGATGTCTAATTTCTCAGATTTCTTCTTAATATTGCATGTAATGCTTTAGAGTTAGAGTTATTTCACAGGACATTCCAGTATTCTTATTTCCCAGAAAAGTTCTAGGATTTTTGTTTTTGTTTTTGCTTTTGTTTTTCCCGTAATGGTATTCTGTAGGTACTTCCTTGCTTACATGCAAATGCTGGAGGTAATTCTGCTAAAGACCATTTTTCTTTCTTTTTTTTTTTTTTTTTTTTTTTTTTAATTTTTTTTTTTTATTTATTTTATTTTTATTTTTATTTTTTCTTCCTTTTGTTCACATCACCCTGTGTGCATTTTTGGTTAACTCTTTCCATCTCTCCCCAGTGCTGTAGTGCTGTTGTCAAGTCTCTTCTTCCCGTATTTTTTCAAATCCTAAATTGTTTGCCAGGTTATCCATTCTACTGGCAAAGGTACGTTTTTACTGTATACTGATATATATCACATGTCTTCCAAGTCAGCTTTCATACTTAAAAAGGTTTCCAAGGTCATAGAACTACAACTATGCTGCTAATGCCAGCTTTACAATAATCTATAGTATCCATGTTATCCTCCTGGTATACTCTCCCTCATCTGTGGTACTGATAAGAACATCCTGAACCTCATGCACCTGTCATCCCCACAGCCCTATCACAATCCTCACTACTCTTCAAGTTGCCCCTGACAATCCAAGGAGCCCATGGGTGTTTCCTGTATCTCCCACAACTCCTGGAAGCAGCAGGTGTCCAGAAGTTCCTTAAGAGATTCCCAGAACTAGTACAGTCATCTTCAATGATTCTTAGTGATGATTTAGAAGGTCTTAAAGCAAATTACATAAACAGTGCAACATTTGCTATATTTCTTGGTGGTTTTAATCATCTCCCTGCAGAGTGAAGCAGCAGAATGAACATTCTCTCTGGTCAAAACCTTCTTGACGCTTCTATCTGACATTCCATATACTCTCCTCAGAACTTGCCATGACCCTTTCACAGCAACTCAAAGCACCCTTCTGATCATTTATCTTAGGTGTGACTGGATAACAAAAAAGGGTTCTTCACCTGCTAAGTGTGCTATCTACACTTCCACAGCTTAACTACCTACTCTTCTTTACCCTTTGCAGGTAAAGTATTGATCTATCTGAGGGTAGGAAGACCCTATAGTGAGATCTAGATAGGTTGGATCAATGGGCTCAGTCCAATTTTATTAAATTTAAAAAGACCAAGTACTGGGTCCTGCAGTTTAGTTACAAAAAATCCTATGCATCAATATAGTCTTGGAGTAGAGTAGCTGGAAAACTACATGAAATAAGAGGATTTGGGGATGTCAGTTGGCAGCCAGTTGAACATGAGCCAGCAACGTGCCCAGGTGGCATGTCCAAAGAAAGGCAGAGAAGCTGGTAAGGGTCCTGGAACACAAACCTTATGAGGACTGGCTGAGGGAACTGGGATTGTTTAATCTGAAGAACAGGAGGCTCAGGGGAGACCTTATCACTTTCTACAACTACCTGAAAGAAGGTTACAATGAGATGTTGGCCTCTTCTCCCAGGTAACTAGTAAGAAGATGACACATAATGGCCTCAACTTGTGCAAGGGGAAGTTCAGGTTGGATATAAAGAAAAATTTCTTCTGCAAAGGAATAATCAGTTATTAGAACAGACTGCCCAGTGAAGTGAAGGAGTTACCATCTCTGGAGATTTTCAGGAAACATGTAGATGTTGCACTGAGTGAATGACCTAGAACGGTCACAGACAGACTAATGGTCAGTCCAGGTGATGGTCTTTCCAACCTTAATGATTCTATGATTCTATGATCTGAAAAATAAAGATTGCAACCTGCTTTTTCCCAGCAAACCCTTTCTGTCCACCATTTTTCCCACTTTCAAAATTACAGCCATGTTCTCTCAATTACTATTCCATCTTCTTTCCCCACTCTGAGCCTATTTACCTCTAGTTAGCTGAGGAAGTCAGTTTATAAGACTAAGTGAATGGAAGACTATATTTGCCGTTTTGTAAGGTAAATGTAGCTGTGGGAAAACAGGTGGCATTGTTCTGTTTACCTAGCTTACTAACAGCTCTGATTCACCCAGGAATGAAACAGTAGATTTACAAACACCCACCAGAAAATTTTAATGAGACCAAGAAAGCAGATATGTAGAATCCCAATCACAGAGAGACATAAGTTTATACATCAACCTATACATTAACAAATACATGTTGACATTTTCTTGTTAGGATAGATACATGATCTACAAACTGGCTAAGATTAGAGGGAGATATTTTGAGATAATTATGGCCAAATGAATATCCAAACTTCTTATATTCAAACTTCCTTAATCTTCCCTTCAAAGCCTATCTTCTAAGGATGCTCAAATAGTTCCCAAATCAAGTTTTTCCATAAATGCCAGTTTTCTTAATATACTGGAAAACCAACCATATGGTGGTCTTTCATATTCTAAATCGCAAATCCACCAGTTTATTTATAGTTGTCAACATCTGTTTCATTCTGAATGAGATACAGTCTGTTAAAGGTCTTGGCTTATTTTGTATTATATTCTGTTATAAAACAACTTCTGCTATAACATCATCTTTTGTAATCAGGTCAAGTAACTGTAGAAAATTTCTTTTATTGACTGATTTTGTGGATTCATCATGGCCTCTCAGTGCTAATTCTTTTCCTTCTGATACGAAAGATAATTGTTTCTATTGCTTTCGAAAAATAACATATTTATTTGACAGTCATTTTCTGAAGATTCCCATTAGTTCAATGACACCTCAGTTTCTGTGTAACAGTGGTTGAGTATATACTTTGAACCTTTGTTTCTTAATCTCACACTGGGTACACATATATCAAAGAACCTTGCCTCCCTCCTATAAATTGGAGTGAAACAATCACCTTCCTTGTGCAAAGAGATTGTGACCTTTCTTTCGTGACTGTACATGTATAACACTGTGATACATATCACTCTTGTCTTTTCTGCCTCAGAAAGTTCAGCATGAATCCTAACATGAAGAAAATATTACTGTCTATCCCACATGAAAGAACAAACCTAAAGGCAGCCACAACAAAATATGTTGTATTCATTTGAAGTTTTCTGTAAATTACAAAACTTGTACAAATCTACCAACTAGAATTCTGGACATTGTAAGACAAGCTCTAGGGAATCAGTTAATTAGCAGTCCAAGTAATATTATATAACTGATCCACAAAAGTTTTCAGAGACAAGAAGGAAATATCATATACTACACATAATATATTATATATTACATATTACATAATGTATATGACATTATATTTTTATATAATAATACAATATATAAAATAACTTTATTATAATTATATATAGCATTATAATAATAGTATATGTAATAGTATAACAATTATATCATTGTATTTCAATAATATAATTATAATAAAACAATAATAACAAAATTATAATGATACTATATTATGTTATTATATAATATTCCAATATATTCTATTGGAATATAATTATGTATTGTATATTATTACTATTATTATTATATCATATTACATTAAATTAGGTATAATTTATATTATTTTATGTATAAGGAAATGTACAAATAAAAATATGCTCTGGAAATTTGTTAAATGATCTAACATGCCCGCATTTCTAGGACACAAATCAAGACTTTTCATACCTCATAGTATAGCACAGTAAATTAAACTTGTGCTTTTCTTTCTTTGTTGAGGCAATAGCAGTTTAGCATATCCACCTATAGCAGAAAAATAAATTGGAAGCAAAGCATGCATGATGGCTCTTGATTGTTGAATTGTCAGTACTTAGAGCCAGCCTGTGGGAATTTACATGACTTCTGATGACACTAATTAGAGCTTATTTCCTAAAGAAAAACTATTTCATTTCAACAGCATAGTAATGAAGCATGCCCTGTGTTGATCTCTGATTGGCAGCTTCAATAAACGACTTTGAAATACTCAAACTGTGCTAACAATTGGAATATTACAGACAATGCTAGGTGTAAACATACGAAAAAACATTTAGTTTCTGGAGTGGACGCAGGTTCCTGAAGAACCTTGATGAATGTTTCTTTGCGGTGTAAAATGTGTACAGTAAAGAATGAAAATCATCAGTGCTATTTGAGCTTCAGAAGAGAAATGTAATACTTCAAAGGACTTAAAGAGTACAAGTAGTACTTCTCATGCCACATACTTCGTTCTGAGCTCTTAATCCAGCTAAGGGTTGATCTCTGACAATCTACAGTTGGAATATAAGACTATTTGAGTAGAAGTATGTTTATTATTAACAACTTTTATTATTAACAACTTGACAGTAAACTTTTTTTTTTTTTTCCCCAGCATGTAACACTTTGTAACAGATCCACTCTAGATTGTGATTTATTGAAAACAAAAATTAATCTTAATATGTGAAGTTGTTCTGAGTAGATTTCATCTTTCTCTTCTCATGCTATTTGATCAGTGGATGAAAACTTTTCACTATTTCTGAAGCTTAATGGAGCCTTGGAGATCTGCATATTTGGGATTTGTCAGCTGAAGACAAGCAGCTCTCTTCAGCCAGCATCATCCATTCCTGTGTACCAAATGTCTATGAGGAAAATTAAGGGCTAGGGTACTTTTTTACCACCTTGCTTTAAATTACATTTCCTATTACCTGAAAAGTTCAACAAATTAATTTCTGTATGTTTTAGATTTTTTACTGACCACAGTAGCAGATGGACAATGTCTTCTTTTTCCAAATTCTCAGTATAGGTATTTGTTGAATTAAGGAAAGTAGAATTACAATTATTAATTATTCTCATTATATAGCATTATTTATTTATAGCTGCATTCTAGTGTGAAACTCTAATGTCATTTCAGATGGGAGCCACTCAGAGTATTTTCTGAGTAGAAGTTATCAACATAGACGTCTAGAACACCAATTCAGTCTGACCTTAAATAGGTCTTATTTGTGCCTTCCCTTCCCTTCCCTTCCCTTCCCTTCCCTTCCCTTCCCTTCCCTTCCCTTCCCTTCCCTTCCCTTCCCTTCCCTTCCCTTCCCTTCCCTTCCCTTCCCTTCCCTTCCCTTCCCTTCCCTTCCCTTCCCTTCCCTTCCCTTCCCTTCCCTTCCCTTCCCTTCCCTTCCCTTCCCTATTTTCTGATTAACACTAGAAATACTTTCCTGCTTAAGAACACCTACATTCCATTTGCCCATCTCAGAAGTCTATGTGTGTCTTCAGAAGTATGTGTAAGTCAGAAACTGTCTCATGAATTGTGAATGTGTTCAAGTCTATGGGGCCATTTGACATACATCCCAGTACTATAAGGAAGCTATCTGAAGTGGCTGCTGAACCACTCTCCCATCATATTTGAAAAGTTGTGGCTGTCAAGTGAAGACCCTAGTAGCTGGAAAAAGGGAAGCACCACTCCCATTTGTAAGAAGAGGAAGAAAAGGGACCTGGAAAACAATAGAGCATTGAGCCTCTCATCTTTGCCTTTTGGAAAAGATTTTAAGGCACGGGAGAGACAAGGAGATGTTCTGAGAGAGCTGGCATGGCTTAACCATGGGTAGATCATTTACCATGATTTACCAAGGGTAGATCATTTGTGACTAATCTATTGGTCCTCTATGATGGAGAAACAGCATCAGTAGACAAAAGAAAGGCAATTGGTTGTGGTCAATTATTCTACATCCATGTGGAGACAGGTAAAGACAGGTAAAGGAGCTGGACTTGTTCAGCCTGGATTAGTGACTGTTGTGGGGAGACCTCATTATCACCTTCCAATATTTAAAAAGAGATTATAAACAGGAGAGAAATCTACTTTTTACATACACACAGTGGAAGGAAAAAAAGGTTTTAAAGTGGTTTTAAACTAAAAGAGGGACAATCTAGTTTATAATTCAAGGGGATGTTTTTCACTGACAAAGTGGCGAGATGCTGGAACAGGCTGCCCAGAGAGGTTGTGGGTGTCCCATCCCTGGTGGTATTCAAGGCCAGAATGTATGGGGCCCTGATCAATCTGATCTAATGCTTGATCCAGTGGATTGCAACCCTGACTGCCCTTGACTTGCCTTCCAGCCTAAGCAATTCTATTTTACTGTGATTTTATCACTCTACGATTATATGAAATTCAAATGAAAAGTATGAAGCATTTGGTATTTGCATTCAACTGAAAATTTAATTTAAATAAAATATATATTAATTTCTGCTGCTCTGAAATTTGCGCTAATAAAAACCATGAATGTAATGGTTTTTGCCAAATATGGGAGATATTCATATAAAAATCAACTGACACTCCCTTGTTTTCCACACTGAAAGTGAATAAAAAATTCTCAGCATCCACAGGTGGTTCAACAGAACTTAATTCACAATCTGTCAATACATTCTACTTAAGGTTTGGCCATTATTTTACAAAGAATCCTGGAATTCTTAAGTAGGTAAAGAATTTTAAATGGAAAAATATGAAGTCTTGTGCATTTGAATAAAAAAAATAATTAAAAAAAAATCTGAGCCAAATTTTCAGATGTTGTTTTTTGTTTGTTTTTATTTGTTATTTTGTATGTTTTATTGGGAGAGATGCTTTTTGAAACAACAAACTATTTATACCAGTAGCATATGGCATACGAGAATATTATTGTTGTTACAAAAGTGACAAAAAAAAAGAAATAGTTAAAGAGAGTAAAGCTGTGTCATGGTTTTATGATGAATGATGTATGCTGAATTATGTAGGTAGACCAGTTGTTGTGTGTCACTCTTAGAGGTCTCTTTCTGAAGAGTCTGTTATTATAATTCTAAAGATTAATTTGTGATGCAGTTACATTTATTTATTCATGTTTTGGTCAGGTCTGTGTAGTGTTCTTGCTATTAAATCTCCAAGAGTCAAATAATTTTATGCTCTTTGACCCATCAGATTCTAAATCACAAAGCAGCTTTATTTTCACTGAGTTTCGCTGGGACACATGCTCTTGAGAAATAACAGAATTCAGTTATCAAATTCCATAAACTAAAGCCCAGCCATAATTAATGCTGATGTCTTAATAGCAAGGAAGAAAAATAGCTGTGCTCATAATAGAATACTTTAGATTTCTTACTTATGATTTGACTTCTGAGAACAGAATGGATCTTCACAGTATTTACATAAATTAGACAAATTAGAAGACTTAAATTTCCAAGCAATGATTCCGAAATGAAATAAATGTACAGAAACACAAGCTGTCACTGCAATATATTTGCATTGCAGATTAGCAATCTGATCTCTATACTCTCTTTCCAATAGCCAAGTACTGACATCTTAAGACAATACTTTGTGAAGGGGGCTTTAACATATGAAGTTTAACAATTAGGATTTAAAGTTAAACCACACACTTCTTTGATTTATAATGTTGACCAACATTTATAGACATATAGGAAGAATTGCAAATAGTTTTGTTTTTATATTATTCAAAAATAATAACAAACCTCCTTATTCTCACATCAGTAACACTACTTTCATTTTGTCATTTCATGTTGGATCCTCAATAGCTTGTGCTGATGCAGTTTATTCCTAGGTAGCAGAAAAGTTGAAGGCCTGAAGACATGAGTCTGTACCAAAATTCATGTCTTGCTAAACTGTGGCATTCATAGACATTTGATTTATTTTGATTTTCTAATGAACTTGATTGTTACATTTCAGCTATTACCAAATACCATTCTCATAATTTCAAAATTAGATTTTCATCTGTTAGAAGTTATGCTTTGAATAATTGCTTTATACTCCTCTGAGACAATACATTTTTATTATTTTGGTGTTTGCCCCTAATAGTACAATGGCTTCCATCTATTTGTGAGACAGTTGCTGTGGAGAGATGAAAAAGGCAGTAACAAAGCCCTGCTTTATGAAATAGTTGTCTTTGGGCTGACTCCTGTTGTGCAAGCTGTGCTTTAAGAGTGGGCACTCTTAACACATTCATCTTGTGCTCTGATGGAGTTAACGTAGGTGAGGTCACATTATGCCAGTGGATTCAGTGAACTAATCTAAATAATAACCTTCATATCATAGTATCATAGTATCGTGCGAGTTGGAAGGGACCTTAGAGATCATCGAGTCCAACTCCCAGGTTTTGAGCTCCCTGTGTAGTGAAGCGGCACTTCTACCCCCTGCTCCACAGGGGGGATTCGAACCCAGGCCCTTCAGTGCCGCAAGCAGCAGCTTATACCACTGCGCCACTGGGGGCACACCTTGTGCAGCTTGGTTTTAAAACAGGCTTGTTTTAAACAAAACCTATGTATGTACCAGTTCACCCATGAGTGAACTTCCTTCATGCTTTTTCTGAAGTCTCTCTCCACTGTTTTACTTTCTGCTGTCTTCTACAGTATTTTTTAAATTTGAACTTTGAGCTTAGTATCATAGTTCCTCATGTGTTTATCTTATGAAATGAGATAAATACTTGAGATTTTTTTTTATTTTTTTTTTAATTTTTTTTAATTTTTTTTTTTAGTAAAGCACTTATGTCATAGCCTTCTGGCTATCAGCCTTTCTTGGCTGTCAGGTGAGGTCCCAGATGACTGGAGGAAGGGTCACGTCACTCCCATATACAAGAAGGATCTGGGGAACTACAGGCTGGTGAGTCTCACCTCCATGCCTGGGAAGATCATGGAACAGATCCTCCTGGACAACATGCTCGATCACATAAAGAATGAGCATATGATCTGAAACAGCCAGCACGGCTTCACCAGGGGAAGGTCATGCTTAACTAATCTTGTGGCCTTCTATGATGGAGTGACAAAGATGGTGGAAGAAGGGAAGGTGACCGATGTCATTTACCTGGACCTGAGCAAGGCCTTTGACATGGTCCCCCCCCACATCCTCATCTCCAAATTGGAGGGATGTGGATTTGATGGGTGGACAACTCAATGGATAAGCAATTGGTTGAAAGGCCGCAGACAGAGGGTGGTGGCCAATGGCTCTATGTCCAGGTGGAGGCCGGTAACGAGCGGTGTCCCCCAAGGGTCTGTCTTGAGACTGGTGCTCTTTAACATCTTTATTAATGACATCGATGAGGGAATTGAGTGCACCCTCAGCAAGTTTGCTGACGACACCAAGCTGAGTGCTGCGGTTGATACAGTGGAAGGAAGGGATGCCATTCAGAGGGACCTCGACAGGCTGGAAAGCTGGGCTCAGGTGAACCTAATGAGGTTCAACACAGCAAAGTGCAAGGTTTTGCACTTGGGCCGGAAGAGCCCCAGGCACCTGTACAGGCTGGGAGGAGTGGTCCTTGAGAGCAGCTCGGCAGGACCTTGGGGTCCGGATGGACGAGAGACTTAACATGAGCCAGCAGTGCACTCTGGCAGCTCAGAAAGCAAATGGGATCCTGGGCTCCATCAGGAGAGGGGTGCTCAGCAGGGATAGGGAGGTGACTGTCCCTCTCTACTAGGCTCTTGTGAAGCCCCTTCTGGAGTACTGTGTCCAGGTGTGGAGCCCTCAGTACAAGAAAGACATAGAGATTTTGAAAAGGGTCCAGAGGAGGGCCATGAAGATGATCAGGGGGCTGGAGCACCTCCCCTATGAGGTCAGGCTGAGGGAGTTAGGCTTGTTCAGCCTGGAGAAGAGAAGGCTGCGGGGTGACCTCATTGCAGCCTTTCAAAACCTGAAGGGAACCTACATCCAGGAGGGGAGTAAACACTTTGAAAGGGCTTACAATAGCAGGACTAGGGGAAATGGATCCAAGTTGAAGAAGGGAAGATTTAGATTGGATGTTAGGGGGAAGTTCTTTACTAGGAGAGTGGCCCTGCTAGGCAGGGGGGTTGGAACTACATGATCCTTGAGGTCCCATCCAACCCAGGTCATTCTGTGATTCTGATTTATTTCACACAGTGTAATTGACAATAACAGGAAGAGAAAAAACTTGCACCTATCTGACTTGATTCCCTTATTTCTATTAGCATCAATTTAGTTTCTCTCCAGTTTCATTTTTCTAACCTAACATAGAGGCAGTCTTACAAATAGAAGATTTTTTTTTTTCTAATAATTGTTTATTTCTCTATATCCATTAAAGTTTGAAATTATAACAACTCTCATGCAGATTTTCATTCTTCTATTAATCCTTCTCCTCCTCTGGGAATCTCCAACGTAAATATACTCCCAGCATATCTCCATTTTCACATCATGCTAGAGGTTTATAGTTCTCCATAGAGTATAAAGGTTTCTTCTCTTCTGCAAAATCCAGTCAGTGATCTGAATTTACATGTACAGTTACTGGGCAATCATCAATCACATAAAATTTAACAAGAGCAAATGTCGAATTCCATACATGGTGGGAAGGGACAACCCTAACTATATGTACAGACTGGGGGATGAGATGCTGTAAAGCAGCATCACTGGAAGAGTCTTAGGGGACTGGATTGACAGCAAGTTGAATATGAGTCAACAGTGTGCCCAGAAAGCCAGGAAGGAGAACAGTATCCAGGGGAACATGAAGCATGACATTGTAGCTGGTTGAGGGAAGAGTCTGTCCTGCTCTATACTGCACTGATGTGGCCTCACATTGAGTACTGTGTGCACTTTTGAGTGCCATGTTACAAAAAGAACAGAAAAGTATTCCTATTATTTGTCATATGCATAGTATCCGAAGGAGGCTAAGTATATGGTTAAGCATCTAGAGGGGAAGATGTATAAAAAGCATCTGAAGTCTTTTGGTTTGTTCATTCTAGAGAAGAGGAGACTGAGAGGAGAACTCACTGTCACTGTGATACACAGCTTCCACATGAGGGCAAGCAGAAGGGTGAGGTGCTGATCTGCTTTCTCTGGTGACCAGCATAAGATGCCAAGGCAACAACATGAAGCTGTGACAGGTGAGGCCCAGGCTGGATATCAGAAAAATATTCTTCAAGAGAGGGTGGTTGGGCACTGTAAAAGCACTCCTACTGCAGCAGTTATGTGATGTCTGGACAGCTCTCTCAGATATTTGGTCAGATTTTTGGACTGTTCTGTGTGGGACCAGGAGTTAGAATAAATTATTGTTATAGATCCCTTTCTTATCCTATCCCCAGGATGTTCCATTACTCTGAGATTCTAATTCCTAAAATTGAGAGCATAACAACAGTAAGATTTCTCTCACTTTTTCCTTGTCTTCTTGAGATCACCCACTTCTTCTTATGTCTTATCTAATTGACCTCTAGAGTTTAAAGGCTGAAAACTATTTTTATTATCAGAAATTTACACTAAAATTCACTTACTTTTTGTTCATAAACTCCTTTAAATATCGATTACATTTAGTCTGTTATGGTAATCTGTACAGACAATATTTCCTTTGGCAATATGGCATACAAGCTCTCAGTTATCTATCAAATTCAAAGTGTGTCATCTGTACTGGGGTGAATTTTTACAAGTCTGGCATGCAAGCCCTTGTTCGTTACTTGTGAAAATGCTTATCTAATAGTGGTGAGTATGTTAAAAATTAGTCTTCAGTAGCCTAGAATTTTCTCTATCAAATAGTGTTACCGTGCTGTTTGTTGTAATTTCTATGGAAATAACTAGGAAGAATAACTTCCAGAGCCTTTTCCAAAGCCTATGAAAAATGAAATATACTGGACTAATATTTTGGTTTGTACTTTGGGTCTAGCTTAAATTAGATAGAGTGTAAAACTTCAAGCTTCAGGAATATGAATATTGTAACCTAGAATCTGCTATAGAGCGAGAATAATTTGAGGTGCATAATTTTATTGTATATAGTTGAATTATTCAGTATTCTGTTTCTGTTCTACTTCAAAATGTTGTTGTTTATGAAGACTGTGAAACTGCCTCAGTAAATTGAGTGTTTTCATGAATGGACAGGGCACATTCTTTGCCTTTGTGAGTATTTATTATATTCAGCACTCTTCCACAAATCAGATTGCACTTATAATAGTCAATAGGGAATTAATTTCCAATTGTTGTTCTTTTATACTGATTAGTATAAGAGTGTTTATGATTATCTAATCGTAAATATTGCTTTCTGATTAAGTCTTGAATAAAAATTATACAAATTTTTTTTTTTTTTTTTTTTTTTTTTCACCTGGGCTTTTATTGCTGCAAGAAATTAGGGAATTGGGCACAGATTACACTTTCAGTGGGGGGGGGGGGGGGGGGGGGCATTCTAGCATTCTAGCATTCTAGCCGTTTCGCCTAGAGCTACAGTAGGCCTCTCGGTTTTGGGACTCACTCTCTCTCCTATTTCGCTTGATTCATTAGCCTTAATTTTCAATTAATTTGTATTATTTGTATTATATTGTGTTATCCTGTATTTCGTTATAGTATTTAGTAAAATAAGTGTGCCTCCTTAGATCTTTGCTGATGTTTTCTTTTCCCTTTCCCTTTTTCCCTTTTCCCTTTTTAGGCCAGTGGCCCTGTGGACCAGCTGCCCCCCTGTCATGGTCGCAAGTAGTTTTTTGATTAACCTGTGACACAAAATAAAGATCTTCTATTCACTTTGTCCTGCAGTAGGAGTTAGCCTCTATTTCAGTATCTCTTCTGAGTACCATATCAAGCAGATAGATTTTAGTTATGTTCATAGAATCACAGAATAATTAAGGTTGGAAAAAACCACTAAGAACATTTAGTGCAACCATCAACTTAAACATGTCCCTCAGTGCTATATCTATGTTTATCTTGAAAACTTACAGGGACAGTGACTCTCCCACCTCCCAAGGCTGCCTGTTTCAAATGCCTCATCACCACCTCTGGGAAGACATTTTTCCTAATACCCAACCTGAACCTTCTATGAGGCAATTACCTCTCATTCTATCACTAGTTATCTGGGAGAACAGTTCAATATCCACCAATCTCCTTTCAGGAAGCTGTAGAGAGGGATGATGTCTCCCCTGAGCCTTATCTTTTTTTTTTTTTTTTTTTAAATATATATATTACAGTTTGATAAATCATTACTTCTAAATCAAACCTTGCTCTAACACATGAATCATAGAAAATATTGGAGGGAGATTAAAATAATTTGCTTTCATAACTTAAGCTTGCTGCAAATGAGATCATCAGGTTATAACTTCTACCACTAAGAATGGGAGAATGGTAACAGTGGAACTTAGGGATGCTCCCTGGGTTAATGGAAAAAAAATACGTTGAACTTCTATATTCCTCATTTGTAGATTATACTGTCAAATAATATTGATGTTCCCAAACCCAAATGCCTCAGAACAATAATGTTTTAAAGTGAAAATCCATTCTGTGAAATTACCCAATAAAAACAAAAACAAAACAAATAGAACCAACAGCATTATTTGAAGAGTGCAGAGAAAGAGATGATGTACCAGTGTCCCAGAAGTAAAAGGTATTTATTTGGCAGCAGAATTCAATAGTTAAGATCAAACTAATTATACAGAAGTAAAGTTGTGCAACCCTAAAATATATTGCCACATCACAGGATCTCTCAATCAATGAAGCATTCTGCCTAGTACCACTTCATAATTAGCCCCTTGCCAAGACAGTAGCTACTGTCTCAGTACAAAGTCCATAGGTAATAAGAAGTAGAAAGAAGGTTAAATGATTCACAGCTCAATTCAGCAAAATGCCTAAGCATATCGTAACTGGAGATACAACATACACATTTAACATCAGTATTTGCAAGCAAGTTTCTGGATGTAAGCCAGAGTACCTACATAAAAATATACCTCAACGTTAGGTAATACTGAAGTATAATGACATGTCCTCGCATTTCTTAAATAAGCCTACTGTGTCAAATAGAGGTTAATACAGTTTTCCTAAACAACAAACCAACATACTGCAACTAGAGACAACAGCAGTTGACTGGCCAGATGGACTGAGAGAGCAGGTTGTCTGAAGTTTATATGGAGATAGCTTTGCAGTCGTTTCATATATGGTGGTAATTTTTTCAGTCATTCTGTCTGTCATTTCTCACTAGTTTCCAGTTTTCAGCTGGAACTGACTTTCAACTGTCATTAACCACCAAGATTTTGGCAAAACATTCAACAACATTCTGCACTACAATCTTCTTGCTAAAATGTTTATTTATATATTATATTTATGTGTGTATATATATATATATGTATGTATGTATGTATGTATGTATGTATATTTGATATGTATGTATGTATGTATGTATGTATGTATGTATGTATATTTGATGGGATGACCTTCTGGTGGGAGGAATTAGTTGGATTATTACATACAAACAGTTGCAGCAAATGTCACAGTGTCCATGTAGAGACCAGTGATGAGGGGTTTCTCTAGGGGGTCTGTGTGCAGACTGGTAAAATTTAACATTTTTTTTGGTGACGTGGACAGTGGAACTGAGAGCACCCTCAGAAATTTTGGGGATGACATGTATCTGAATGATATGGTTCAGCTGTTAGAGGGAAGAGATGCCACCTAGAGAGACTTTAACAGGCTTGAGAAGTGGGATCATGCAAAATTTACACAGTTTAAACTTACACTGGCAATGTGCGCTTGCCAATCAGAAAGCCAACCACATCCTGAGCTGCATCAGAAGAAGTGAAGCTGGCACACTAGGGGAGGTGATCCTTCACCTACTCTGTGCTATTATGAGACTCTACCTGGAGTATTTAGCATGAGTCCAGAGGAAAGCCATGAAGGTGACAAGAGAAAGAATGTTCCAGGAAGACCCTGTGGTAGCCTTCCAGTAAGATATATGTAAGATGTATAGTGTCAAGTATGATGCACAAAAAAAGATGAGGAGAAACATTTTACCAGGGAATGTAGTAACAGAACTGTTTTCAACTAAATAGGGTGAACTTGGATTAAATATAGGGGAAAATCTCTTTACTCTGAGGGTGGTGAGGCATGGGTAAAGGCTGCCCAGAGTAATTGCAGAAGCCAGGGATATCTCATCCCTGGAGATCTTCAAGGCCAGATTTGATAGTTCCCATTGCAGCCTGATTCAGTGGGTGGCAATCTTGCCCATGACAACAGAGTTAGACCTCAGTGACCTTTAGGGTTGCTTCCAAACTAAGTCATTCTATGATTCTATGATCTAAAAAATAAAATAAAATAAAATAAACAAAAAAAAAAAAAAAAAAAAAAAACCCTATGATTGTATGAATTTACTACTAAGACTAATGTAGGCATATAAGCCTACACCTTTTCTTGAAGTTCATAGAAATTTTGAGACATACTACTTCTTGTAGGGTCACAGAATTATAGAATGGCTTAGGGAACTTAAAGACAATCCTGTTCCAACCCCCTTCAGGCTACTCATGTATCCATCTAACCTGGCTTTGAATGATTCCAGGGATGGGGCATCCACAGTTTCTCTGGAAAACACATTCCAGTGCTTCAACATCACTACAGGTAATCCTAACACCTAGAGACAAGTAAAAGTGGAAAAGAACAGTAATAAAAATAATAACAATAAATCAGCTGGGAGGTAACCATAATCTCCCAGGACCTAGTGGAGTTACTTCTGTAATTGCTACTTCTGTGTCTGCACTCTATATGAGGAGATGTGAAATATGTCTTCATCTCTTGACAATGTTACTGTGTTTCTTTTAACAAAAAAAAAAAAAAAAAAAAAAAAAACAGCTTTACAGATGAATCATATATGTTGAGGATTGAAAAGATATTTACAGAAGTTGCTGAAATTTGTGCAGAGAGCAAAAATGAGGCTGTATCTACGAACTCAGCTGCAGTGGTCAGATGGAATGCAGAACAGTGGCAGTTAAAGAGTCAATGTCCTGGTTCTGTGTTACCACCATTTTGGGGTATTTGGGGCTCCCTAAGGGGAGGGTCTGCATCCCTGGAGGACTTGGTGCGGTGGAACTTGGAAAGGGGGTGAGACTCCGGACTGGACCCCAGCTGCTCCCTGCCTCTGGCCATTTCTGCTTGCTGCTGAGAAAAGCATGTGCTTCCCCTGCACTGTCATGGCTTGACTGCTACTTTGGGTACTCTTGTTTTGTTTGATTTGGTTATATTTAGTAGATTACCGTTCCTCCTCAAATTGTTGCCACTGTGTTTTCTCTCTTTTAGAACTATATCTTTTCACCCTCTGCCCTTCCCCATCTCCCAGCACTAGCCGGGTTGTGGCACACTTTTTTCCTTTGCTCCTTTGTCACTCTTTTTTTTTTTTCTTTTCCTGGGACCTGTGCCCCCCTGTGACAGACTTACACCTAGTGGTAACCCCATGACAGTACATAACTGATATTGAGATTCCTACCTATACATTGTTCCTCATCAAACAGTAGACATATGACTTTGCATAGCTTCTAGCCAGGCTTGGCGGAAATCAGTAGTTGTTATGACTTGATTTTTAAGAGCTTGGAAAATTAGGTATATAGCAACACTGAAGCATAGTATTGGTAGCTTGTTCAAGCATTGGACTTCCCTGAACTGAACTATCATTGCAATGAAACTTCTGAAAGAAGTATCTTGGAACAAAAGATGGTAAAGGAACTACCACCACATCAATGAAGTCAATAACTAGGAAGTATGACACTTAAAAAGCTACAGTCTTTTTCTACATTCTTTCTGAGACAATAATCTGGAGAATTACTCTATGACTTAAATCACCAATAACTGTGAGAACTCACAAAATCTAACACTGGTCATAAGTAGAAAAATATTCAAAAACTCAGAACTTCATTTTATTCAGACATTGGTTTACAATTTTCTAAGACAGTAGAACATTTATTTGCTATATTTGTGAGATATTAACAACCACTAACCTTGATTCAGTCTCACTACACTCCCTTTCTAAGAAGCAGGATTTCTTGCATAACACCCAATCTAAATTACTACTACTTAGCAGGGTGTTTGGCTCCATGTCCCCATGATGGCCATAAACATCTACTTTCCATGAGTTTTTTGGGGGAGGGAAAGAAAATATATCTGCCATCAGTTTCAATTTTCCACTTTTCAAAGCAGTTTCCAGCCTTCTCTACTTCTATTCAGATGGTTGGTTTCAATTGCAGCCTACTATCTGCATTGCTAATCTTAAACCCTTTCCTGCGTTATTGCATTTGGATACCTTCTTTCATAACGTCTGCTAACTATGAAAAGTCAACTGAAAAGAGTAAGGTCATTCAAAGACAGCAAACTAAAATTATTTCTTATCTATTGTGTCATCACTGTCACAACACAGTGAATAAAATATGAATATCTAGATGAAGGGAGAGGAAACTCCTAACTCATCTTGCATTTATTCTCTCTTCTTATATTCTTTTTTCTTCTCCCAGAACTTCTGTTTACCAAGTATTTTGAATATAACCTGACAATAAGCAACATCAGAAAGCCCAGCAGCTTGCATTCCTACTCTTGTTCCACCTACATATATTCATACAACTAAATGTTTCCAAGTCAACCCCTCCTTCCAACTCCCCTTACCCTTTAAATATATTTTCCTCCTACTCTCTTCCAGGAACCCTAATTCTTTGTTTATCATTTCTCAGCCTGAGTAACTGGTTACTGAGATTTCAGCCCCTGCTTGGCATATTCAGAGACCACAACCTTCTCCCTCAGGATGTAACTTTCAAAGAGTTTAAAACCCATTGTGACAGGGCTGGGCTCTTCTCTGCAGAACACTAGGTGTCTGTGAAAGGAGACAGAGATGCACTGTAATTTAGCTGTTTATTATACTCAGTGAACCTGCTGACAGACCAGGTGTTGTTTATGTAAGTAACAGTTTCCCCTGGTAAGACTCTTGGTACTTACAGAACCAAACTTAGATACACCATTTTCCAAGAAGTTTTACTTCCCTTCACCTTCTTATTATTGCCTGCCACTGTTCTTACTGTAAGAGGTCAAGTCAGCTCTAACAGATAATTTTATCAGCAAGTAAATGATGTTTTCCATCAGTCTTGCACTCTGCAAATTCATTTTCCATCTTTTAATTTCACTACTTCTACAAAAAAGTAAGCTTCCTCCCCTTCCCCCCCTCCCCACTAAAATTAAATGAGTGTCCTCTTGTCTTTCTTCCCTCAAGTTAGTGATGAGTATACTCCCTTCCATATTAATAAAAATAAAATAAAAATGTAATTGATGGCAATTAGAAACCTGTTAGAGTGGAAAACCATGTCCCTAAGTACCACATTCACATGTTTCTTGAACATGGTCATGCTCTACCAACCTGGTAGACTTCTATCTCTAAGTAGTCAAATGGTTTATCTGGATTCTTTTTTGAAGTGGTTTTTTTTTTTGTTTTTTTTTTTTTTTTTTGTTGTTGTTGTTGTTTCTTTGTTTGTGATTTTTTGCTTGTTTGTTTGTTTTTTGTTTGTTTTGTTTTTTAAACTTTTCCACTAAGTATATCACTTACAGAATTTTAATTTTAGAAGTACAAAAATAAAAAGGTCTTCATCTCTGGGCAGTCAGGGACAGGTAGCTGACAAATAATAATTGAGTAATATTTGACATTTCAGGAGGAAATACTTGCTTTGCTTTGCTTATTTGTTTATATATTTGCCTAAGAGGACTCTTCCTTTAACACTGGTAATTTTGTTGGGCACCTTGTACAGTGCCTTTTAAAAATTAATATAAAAACCCATTTCCGCATGAACATCTTGTTCTGCAACTCACTTTTTAAATGGTACTTGCATTAGAAATGTTGTTTTGAAAGTGATAGAAAAGAAAGGAAACAAGAACAGTTCATCCCTTGTGAGAGTCACTGTTAGTTTTGACAGTAAACCAGGTGTGAAGTCGGTAAAGAGGAGCTGACAGCTGGGTTCTAATGGTGGAGAAGTTCACCACAAAGTAAATGATAGTTTCAGCCTTGCACCTGCAATTGAGACCAGTGTTGAATTGTAGCTATATGTGAAAAAGTTTGTCAGTGTTCTTCATTCCCTGCAACAGATGAACTGTCAGGAGAGTAGGAAGCATTGTAAATGAGGCAATGTGTTCTGAAGTGCAATGCTATTTTAAAAGTAAATACTGAGCTCAAGGACTGGGACAATTCTGGAGATAAATTAGTTATGAAATAAGAGACCTTTCACTTTTTCTCATTCGTTTCTCTATTAAGAATTCAATTCATATGAACAGAGATCAAAAGCTTATTCCTTTGAGAACTATTTTGAACAACTCTTAGGAAATGGAGCAATGGACTTGGAATTTCAAAATTACAGAATAATTTAGGCTGAGAGGGATCTCTTGAGATCATCTGGTCCATATCCTTCTCAGGACAGAGAAAATAACAAAGTGACACTAGTAACACGGTTAAAGGTTTGTCAAGTATCTCCAGAAATGGAAATTCTGCAGCTTTTATAGAAAATCTGTTTTGAAGTATACCCCATATCACTGTGGAAATTATTCAGTTTCTGGGTGACGTGAGTTGCCCTGGGGAAGCACATACTAATTTTCACCAGAAAGGTGAAATTGTATTATGTGCATGGAGGCCAACATCTGTTACTTCCATATCAGATTACTGGTGATATTGATGGACAACAGCCTGTCATGATAAAAGTTCTGCAAAACCCTTTAAATCATTCTCTTATTTTCCAGAAAATTCATTTCTTTTTGGGCAGAAGCAGAGGAGAGCTATTTCTTTTTCTTTCTTTTCTGACTAGCTAAAGAAAAGGTCTAGAAAACAAAGAAGTTCTAACTTAAGAACAAAATATCTGCAATCTCTGTGAGAGAATATGTCTCACTGAATATATTCACCACTTAAAATATATCTGTTTTGAAACCCTTAATGAGAATCATCCTCAGGGAAAAGTTTTCTCTCATTTTATTTGGGAATCACACAGTTTATTATCCAAGTATCTATTCGCCATATTAGAATTCAGACAAATATCTGCATATTTTAAATGTCTGCCCAAATACTGGGATCATTTGTCAATGTCCTCACTGAATTGTTAGTCAGACAGACTTGTGCACATTATTTGAGACAGAAAATGAACTGTTTGGGTTGCTATGGTTACAGCCACAGTGAAGATAATTTTGTGCAGCTTCTATCCTTCTTGAGGAGTTGGGGTGGGGAAAGATAATTGAAAAACTATGTTAATCCAGTATATCAGGATAGGGTCAGAAATGAAACAAAGGTTTATGTGTGCATTTCACTATATAGGTGAAAGACACAATGTACCCGTGAAAGTAAATAAATACTGATGAATTATTCCATTACACTCCTCTCCAAAATTTATGCTGCAATATGTAGCAGTCAGGTCATAGTGACTGAGCTAGTTTGGTTTAAGTTAATTAGAACAGACTTACTTAGATCAGTATGGTAAGATGATGATTTTTTCTCCCAATATTCTTGTTAATATTTTTGATTTGTAGAAACACAGAATCATTCAGGTTAGAGGATAACTACTGGGATCATCTCATCTAATTCCCCTGCTCAAGTAGTATCCCCTAAAGCCTGTTGTCTGGGACTGTGTCAAGTCAGATTTTGAGCTTCTCCTAAAACAGAAATTCCATAATTCCATAATCTCTCTGGAAACATGTTCCTTTTTTTTTTTTTTTTTTTTTTTTTTTTTTTTTTTTTGACATGATTGGATGATTCTTGAGTCTAACTTCTGGATACACTCAAAACCACCCCAAAATAAACCACCATTCTGAGATGCAAATGCTTCTTGAACTCCATAATATTTTCTTTAGCTGATAGAGAATTTCCTGCTTTTTTGTTTGTGTCCACTGTCTCTTGTCCAGTTTATGGACATAACCGAAAGGAGCCTGTGTCTGTCTTGTTTATTTCCTCCTACCAGATATAAGATATATCTGGGCCCCTTCTTCTCCATATCAAGCATTTACAGCTCTCTCAGCTTCTCCACACAGGACAGATGTTCCAGTACCTTATTCATCTTTCATCATGAGCTGGGTTAATTCCACTAAATAAGAATCCTTTTGACAATTGGCGGAATGATACTACACACAGTATCGGAAATATAGCTTTAACAGTGGTGTGCAGAGGATACTGCAACTTAGTCCTACTTGAATAAATCTTCCTTGCTTCAGACTTAAATTCTGGCTTATGGACAGAGGAAAACAGGGCACTGAATATCTTGGTCTTTTCCATGTCATCTTCTTCCAGTCTTCTGCAGTGGTACTTAGTTTTCCTTTTGCTTTTCATGTACATGTAGAATATTTTCTTGTCACTCTTCGCATTCATTGCCTGATTCAACTCCAAGTGGACCTTTGCTTTCCTAATGTTATCCATGTAAGACTGGATAACAACTTTGTATGCTTCTTGAATCATCTTTCCCTGATTTCACCTCTTGTGTATATCCTTATTATATTTGAGTTCATCTGGGAGTTAAGAACTTGTCATTCATGTACCTCTTGCCTTGATCTTTTGATTTTCTAAATCTTGAGGTACTTTCATCTTAAATTTTGAGTAGGTGATCTCTGAATATCAACAAGCTCTTGTGGAACACTTTTCTCTATATGGTTGCATACCTTGAATTTCTCCTTTCACCTAAACTTTATCATCTCATGCTCACTGCAGACAGTGAGCCTCTGACTCACCCTAAATCTTTCCAGGTCCATCTATGCATGTTTCTTTGATGGCTCCTTGATTATCTGCTTTCATTTCAGTGAGTAGCAGTAAGAAGAGTCCCAGATTGTCACAGTTCTGGCCTGATTTGTCCCAGTTCCATGACCAATGAGTGGAGAGAACTGAGAAAGCAGGAAAGGAAGAAGGCAAAAAGTAGGGAGATGGGCCTAAAGACAAAACAGCAGCAACAAGCTAAGGGAGAAATCTAATTTACTAAATGATAGCAAAATGTGAGATAATACAATATAATACAATACAATTGGAGTTGAAGCTAACAAATCAAATAAAATGAGAGAAACCAAAGGTCTACTCTACTGCTGGAGGTGTGATGGCTAAGAGATGAGAAGAGAGAAAGGGATAGCAGTCTTGTGGCTCCCAGTCAATACTATCTTTATCTCTGAATGGAAAAAAAGAAACAGAACTGTGAAATCTTCCAGGAACTGAAGTTTTTCTCTTCTGAGGCAGGTAGATGAAAGTGTCAACAGTCCACAGAACTACAGCATTAACACTAACTCCCAGGGCATTACATGATATTATGATGTGGAATACTGATAACAAAAATCGTAGAATCATAGTATTGCAGGGACAGGAAGGAACCTCTGTGGATCATGTAGTCCAGCCCCCTGCCAAAACAGGCTCCCTGCAGCAGGAGCACAGGTAGGCATCCAGGTGGGTCTTGAACATCCCCAGGGATGCAGACTCCGTAACCTCTCTGGGCAGCCTGTTCCAGTGCTCCATCACCCCTACCATAAAGAAGTTCTTATGCACATTTTTGCAGAAATTCTTATGCTTCTGTCTGTGTCCATTTCCCCTGGTCCTATCTCCACACTCCACTGAAAAGAGACTGGCCTTGTCCCTCTGCCTCTTGTGCCTCAGATATTTATTGATGTTGATATTGGGAGATACTGAGAGATATCTATCTTTTGATCGCCGAAGTCGCCTGACTCGGAGCCGTCCCGGACCGATCTGCAGCGACTGACCGCGTGGTTCAAGGGGGACCTCGGGCGGTTCCTTCAAGGAGGGATCCCCCGAGCTACAGGAGCAGCCCGGCAGCCCTCGCGGGAGCCGCTGACGCAGGCGCTGACGCAGCGCGTGGGCGCTGCCAGGCAATGGCGGGGGATTTAAACTGGCACAAAGACTAGTCGCTGCCCACCCGAGACGGATAGGAAGGGCTAGGGTCCGTGCACCTCGGGACTTCCTGTTTCAGTGCTGGTAAGTATTCTCCTTAGCCATGGTCGTGCCCCAGAGGAAGGCTGCTGCCAGAAATACTGAGGAGGCCCACGCAAGGGTCCCATGCCCTCAGAAAAGGGTGGCAGCAGCCAAGAAGACTGTGGAGACCCAGACTGAGGTCCTGCACATGCCTGAAAGGAAGGCTGCTACCAAAAAGTCTGGGGATACCCAGACTAAGCCCCTAACCCGAGATGCTGGTGTGCAGGTCTCTCGCTGTACTGAGTGCCAGAGCCGGGCCCTTGCAGTGCTGGGTGAGGGAGGCAGTGATTGTGTATGATGTGACCAGGTTAACTATTTACTCAGCCTTGTAGTTGACCTGAAGGAGGAGGTGGAGAGGCTGAGAAGCATTAGGGATTCTGAGAGGGAAATTGACTGCTGGCACCAAGCCCTTTCAGCTCCTAGATCCTGGCAGCCTGATGAGGCTCTGCATGGAGAATGCCACCCCCTGCTGCCTTGCAAACAGGTAACAGAGGGGAACCTACATGCAGACGGCGTTCCTGCTACAGTGAACCCACTGTCCTCTCACCCTCCTGAGAACAAAGGCAAGGAATTGGAGGATGTAGGTCAGTGGCATAAGGCCCCTTCTCGATGATGCAGGTGTGCCCCCCTGGTGAGTCCCCAGCCCTCCCAGCTGCCCCTGCAGAACAGGTACAGTGCTCTGCAGGGACAACTGGATAATGGTGGTGATGATGGATCTCCTCAGTTGGTGCTTTCCAGATCTAACCAGTCTTCTCCTAAAATTAATACATCATCAAACAGGAAAACACGAAGGGTCATTGTCATTGGTGACTCTCTGCTGAAGGGAGCAGAAGGGCCAATATGTAGGCCAGACCCTCTGCATAGGGAGGTCTGCTGCCTCCCGGGTGCCCGAGTAAAGGATATTAAGCAGAAACTTCCTTCCCTTGTCTGGCCCACTGATTACTATCCTCTGTTGTTGTTTCAGGTTGGTAGGGATAATTTACACAGAACTTCCCTAAGGACTCTGAAAAAGGATTTCAGAGCCCTGGGGAGACAGGTAAAGGGTTCAGAAGCACAAGTTGTGTTCTCCTCTATCCCTCCAGCTATAGGGAATAATGAGGGACTTAATATAATGGGCCAGCGGATTAATTCCTGGCTCCAAGCTTGGTGTACTCAGCAGGGATTTGGGTTCTTTGACTTGGCCTCTGTCTGCAGGAGACTGGACCGGCTAGAAACTGATAGGAGTGGCTTCTCCCAGCATTCAAAAAGGATCTTAGGCCGAGAGTTAGGCAGATTCATTCAGAGGGCTTTAAACTAGGTATGAAGGGGGATGGGTGTGTAGCTGTGGTCACTAACACAGAGTCGGTGCGTAGCGACCCAGTGCTTGCAGGAGAGGGACGTGCTTGTAAGAACCCATGGTCTTGTGCCTTCGTGATGGAGGAGGATGACTCTATGAAGGGGCAAGGGGGTTAAAGGCAGGTCTTCTAAGGATAAGCCTGATGAAGTGGTATTGGGATTAGGAGCGAGGCGAGTTGCTCAGCTGAGGTGCGCCTATACCAATGCACGCAGCATGGGAAACAAACAAGAAGAGTTGGAAGCCATAGTGAGGCAGGCAAACTATGACCTAGTTGCCATAATGGAAACATGGTGGGATTGCTCCCATGACTGGAGTGCTGCGATGGATGGCTACAAACTCTTCAGGAATGATAGGCGAGGAAGAAGGGGTGGCGGTGTGGCTCTCTATGTCAGGGATTGCTTTCATGCTGCAGAGCTTGCGACTGGGGACGATGTGGTAGAATCCCTATGGGTAAAAATCAGGAGAAGGGCTGATAAGGCTGACATCCTGGTGGGCATCTGTTATAGACCGCCAAACCGGGATGAAGAGGCAGACAAGCTGTTCTATAAGCAGCTGGCAGGAGCTGCGCAGTCCCTGGCCCTTGTCCTCATGGGTGACTTTAACTTCCCTGACATATGCTGGGAGTACGGCATGGCGGAAAAGAAGCAGTCTAGGAGGTTTCTGGAATGCATAGAGGATGACTTCCTAATGCAGCTAGTGAGAGAGCCCACGAGAGGAGCTGCTCCGCTAGACCTGCTGTTCACAAACAGGGAAGGTCTGGTGGGAGATGTGGAGGCTGGGGGCTGCCTTGGACAGAGTGACCACGAAATGGTAGAGTTCTCAATTCTAGGTGGAGCCTGGAGGGAGAATAGCAAAACTGCCACCTTAGACTTCTGGAGGGCAGACTTTGATTTGTTTAGAAGAAAATAAGGGCAGTCCCCTGGTGCTCAGTCTTAGCGAACAAAGGGGTCCAAGATGGCTGGTCTCTCTTGAAGAAGGAAGTCTTAAAGGTGCAGGAGCAGGCGGTCCCCCTGAGCCGCAAAATGAGCAGATGGGGAAGAAGACCGGCATGGATGAATAGGGAGCTGTTCTTAAGGATGCGGGAGAAAAAGAGAATCTACCGCCTGTGAAAGGAGGGAAGAGCAACTCGGAATGACTACAAAGAGGCTATTAAGATGTGTAGAGGGAAAATCAGAGAGGCAAAAGCCCAGCTTGAATCTAAGCTGGCAGCTAGGGTAAAAACAAACAAGAAACTCTTTTACAAATGCATCAACTGTAAGAGGAAGACAAAGGGGAATCTCCATTCTTTACTGGACGAGGCTGGGAATGTGATCACAGAGGATAAGGAAAAGGCAGAAGTTCTGAATGCCTTCTTTACATCTGTCTTTATAAGTCATCTCGGTTATTCCCAGGGCTCCCCACACTCTGGCTTGGTAGCCTTGGCTGGGAAGCAGACTGAACCCCCTGTGATTCTTGAAGAAGAGGTCAGGGAATTACTGCTCCAACTGGACTGCCACAAGTCCATGGGTCCGGATGAGATTCACCCAAGAGTGCTGAAGGAACTGGTGGAGGTGATCGCTGAGCCGCTTTCTGTTATCTTTCAGCGCTCCTTGTTAACAGGTGAGGTCCCGGAAGACTGGAGGCTTGCCAACGTGACTCCCATTTACAAGAAAGGTTGTAAGGAGGATCCGGGGAACTACAGGTCTGTTAGCCTGACCTCGGTGCCTGGGAAAGTAATGGAACGGATTGTCTTGAGGGAGATCACGCGGCAGGTGTGGGATGACCAGGAGATCAGACTTAGCCAGCATGGGTTTGTGAAGGGAAGGTCCTGCATGACCAATCTGATCTCCTTCTACGACCCTGTGACCCGTCTGATGGATGAAGAAAAGGCTGTTGATGTGGTCTACTTAGACTTCAGCAAAGCCTTTGACACTGTCTCCCATGCTATTCTCCTGCAAAAGCTTGGATGGGTACACTCTCGGCTGGGTAAGGAGCTGGCTGGAGGGCCGGGCCCAGAGAGTGGTGGTAAATGGAGTTAAATCCAGTTGGAGACCAGTCATCAGTGGTGTCCCCCAGGGGTCGGTGCTAGAGCCTGTCCTCTTCAACATCTTTATTGATGACTTGGATGAGGGCATTGAGTGCTCCCTCAGTAAGTTTGCAGATGACACCAAATTGGCTGGGAGTGTCAATCTGCCTGAGGGTAGCAAGGCCCTACAGAGAGATCTGGATAGGCTGGAGAGCTGGGCTGAAGCCAACGGAATGAGGTTTAACAAGACCAAATGCCAGGTCCTGCACTTTCGCCACAACAACCCCAGGCAGTGCTATAGGCTTGGGACAGAGTGGCTGGAGGACTGTGTTGAGGAAACGGACCTGGGAGTACTGATTGATGCATGGCTGAACATGAGCCGACAGTGTGCCCGGGTGGCCAAGAAGGCCAACGGCATCCTGGCTTGCATCAAAAAGTGTTACTAGCAGGAACAGGGAGGTAATTGTCCCCCTGTACTCGGCATTGGTGCGGCCACACCTTGAGTACTGTGTTCAGTTTTGGGCCCCTCACTGCAAGAAAGACATTGAGGCCCTGGAACGTGTTCAGAGGAGGGCTATGAAGCTGGTTAGGGGTCTGGAGCACAGGCCTTATGAGGAGCGGCTGAGGGAACTGGGATTGTTCAGCCTGGAGAAGAGGAGGCTCAGGGAGACCTTATAGCTCTCTATAACTTCCTGAAGGGAGGTTGTGGTGAGCTGGGAGTTGGCCTCTTCTCTCGTGTAATTAGTGATAGAACTAGAGGGAATGGTTTCAAGCTGCGACAGGGGAGGTTCAGGCTGGACATTAGGAAGTATTTCTTCTCGGAAAGGGTAGTCAGGCATTGGAATGCACTGTCCAGGGAGGTGGTAGAGTCACCAAACATGGGAGTGTTCAAGAAACGTTTGGATGTTGTGTTGAGGAATATGGTTTAGCTGGGAAGTATTGGTAATGGTTGGACTAGATGATCTTCTAGGTCTTTTCTGTGATATGTCATTTTTGGAATATTGTTACAGTCTAAATAAACCTTCGAACAAATTTGTGATCTTACATCACTATTTTCCCACACTTTCTGGAATCATATTAGTTTGCTTTAGGAATTTTAGCAGTGATTAACTATTTTTATGCACTAGCTAAAATTAAGATTTTGATTTTTGACTCTTGTTTATCCGTGTCAGTTTTTTGTTTGTTTGTTTTGTTTTTTTAAGAAATACAATGACCAAGATATTTCTTTTAAAAAATTCTCATAAGAATTAAATTCGTATTAACAAAAGTCTCCTATATCAGGCAAGATGATTATTTATCAAATTAAAATTAAAAATCAGAGCCCCTTTTCCTACCAGTAACCATATACTTAATTCATTTATTTGGAGGGATTATGTGAGATAACAGATTAAATTAGATACATTTGTCCTCCACACAGATATAGGTTGATAATAGCATTGGTAAAAATTATTTTCAGGACAAAATCATGTTTTGTCAGGCATGAAGCGGGAGCACCAGGACTCTTCATGACAGAGGTAGCAGGGCAGGACCTAACAGCAAAGGCTGTCTCACCACCACTTCCAGGATCAGGGCAGCTAGGAGGCATTAATTGGGGCATCTCCAATCTTGAGCACTGTATATCTCTGTAGGGGCTAAGTCTGAGTCCAGGTTGGGACATGGGCTTGGCTTAGTGTCCCCCAAGGCTGGGCAAAGTGAGAATGCGAGGAGATGGAGACTAGTTCTGCTGTGGCCTTGCTGGGACAGCAAATCACAGAAATGTAGAATCAACAAGGTTGGAAAAGACAAGAACACCCAGTCCAACCATCCACCCATCACCAATACTTCTCACAAATCCATGTCCCCCAGCACAATGTCCAAATGTTCCTTGAACACCTCCAGGGCCAGCTGACTCCACCACCTCTCTGGGCAGCTCATTCTACTGCCTGACCACTCTTTTGCAGAAGTAGTATTTCCTAACATCCAACCTAAATCTCCCTTGGTGCAGCTTGAAGCCATTCACTCTAGTCCTATCACTAGTTACTCAAGAGAAGAGGCCAACTCCCAGCTCACTACAATTTCCCTTCAGGTAGTTATGGAGAGCAATAAGGTTTCCCTTAAATCTCCTCTTCCCCAGACTGAATAATCCCAGCTCCTTAAGCCACTCCTAATAAAGCCAGTGTTTCATACTCCTCACCAGCTTTGTTGCCATCCTTTGAACACTCTCCAGGGCCTTGATGACTTTCTTGCAGTGAGGGGCCCCAAATTGGACACAGTACTGGAGGTGTGGCCTCACCAGAGCTGATACAGAGGGACAATTTCTTCCCTGTTCCTGATGGCAACACTGTTTCTGCTGCAAGCCAGGATGCCATTGGCCTTCTTGGCCACTTGGGCACACTGCTGGCTCATGTTTAGCCGAGCATCAATCAATCAATACCCCCAGGTCCATTTCTTCTATACAGTCCTCCAGCCACTCTGCCCCAAACCTGTAGTGTTGCCTAGGGTTGTTGTGGCAAAAGTGCAGGACCTGGCATTTGGTCTTGTTGAACTTCATGGCCTCAATTTGCACCAGGGCAAGTTTAGGTTGGATATTAGGAAACACTTCTTTACAGAAAGGGTAGTTAAGTACTGGAATAGGCTTCCCAGGGAGCTGGTTGAAACGCCATCCCTGGATGTGTCTAAGAGCTGTTTGGATGTGGTGCTCAGGGATTAGATCTAGCAGAGGGTTGGTAGAGTTAGGTTACTATGGTTAGGCTGCGGTTGGACCTGATGATCTTCAAGGTCTTTTCCAACCTGGGTAATTCTATGATTCATGATTCTATGATTCATACCACTGGCTTCAGCACAGCTATCCCACCTGTCCATATCCCTCTGTAGGGCCTTCCTACCCCCAGGCAGATTGACATGTCCAGCCAACTCAGTGCCATCTGCAGACTTACTGAGGTTTCACTCAATGCCCTCATCCAAGTCATCAACAAAAGTACTGAAGAAGACAGGCCTCAGCACCAATCCCTGAGTAACACCACTCATGACTGGTCACCAGCTGGATTTAAATCAGTTCACCTCTACTGTCTGGGCCTGGCCCTCCAGCCAGTTCTTTAGCCAGCCAAGAGTGTACCTGTCCAAGCCACGGGCTGCCAGCTTCTGCAGGAGTATACTGTGGGAGACAGTGTCAAAGACTTTGCTGAAGTCTAGGTAGACTACATCCACAGCCTTTCCTTCATCCACCAGACAGGTCACTAGATCATAGAAGGAGATCAGGTTGGTCAAGCAGGACCCGCCCTTCATGAACCCAGGCTAGGCCTGATCACCTGGTTGTCCTGTACATGCGACATGATCTCCTTTTTCCCCCAGTAGACAGGTTGCATTCAAACTGGGCTTTTGCCTTTCAGACCAAGAGCAACCAGCAATCTTGCTCCACCTTACGCTCTAAGACTGAATTGCTGAGGACTCCCCCAACCAGTTTTCCAAACAATTCAAAATCCACCCTCTGGATGTCCAAGGTAGCAGTTTTGCTGCTCCTCCTCCTGGCTCCACCAAGAATTGAGAACTACCATTTCATGGTCACTCTGTCCAAGACAGCCCCCAACCTCCACATCTCCCACTAGGCCGTCTCTCTATACAGCAGGTCTAATGGGACAGCTCCTCTCGTAGGCTCTCTCACGAGCAGCATCAGAAAGTTATCCTCCATATACTCCAGAAACCTCCTGGAGTGCTTCTTCTGTGCTATGTTGTATTCCCAGCGTATGTCGGGGAAGTTAAAGTTCCCCATGAGGACAAAGTCTGCTGATTGCACAGCTTCTGCCAGCTGGTCATCGAAACACCTCATCTGTCTCTTCATCCTGGTTCAGAGGTCTATAACAGATGCCCACCAGGATGTCTGACTTGTCTGCCCTTCCCCTTATCTTTATTCACAGGGTTTCAATCCCCACTCATAAACTTAGTAACATCAAAGCACTCTTTAACATAGAGAGACATGCAGCCACGCCTCCTTCCTTGCCTATCCTTCCTCAAGAGTTTGTAGTCATCCATTGTCGCACTCCAGTCATGGGAGCAGTCCCTCCATGGTTCCATAATGGCAAGTAGGTCATATCTTGCCTGCCATACAATGGCTTCCAACACTTCTGGTTTGTTGCTGTACTGCACGCATTGTTGTAGTTGCACTTTAGTTGAGCCCTTTGCCTCACTCCTAATCCCTTTATCCTTCCCCCAGAAATAATGCCTTTAGGAGTTGAAGTGGGATTATGGGCCCTGGACAGATCTGGACAAGCCCTGTGGAAGCCAAGCGGGGAATGACTTCAGGGTTCTGACAACAACCTACACACCAACAAAGTGCCTCTTCACCCTTTTCAGAGGTCTGGGTTTGTAGGGATCTTGCAAAGAAGTTACAAAGTAATTCAAATGCTGTAAATTTCTGGAGAACTATGCTAGGGGCTGTGTTACCACACAGAAAAAAAGACTCAGGACTGGGTGGGCAGGCTCAGGCTGGCTGTGAGGAGCTCTGAAAGCCAGGCCATCTGATCATGGAGCCTTACCACGTTTAAGTAAGTACTCTTAGAAGGTCTACCCATTATTTCTTCTCAGAGACTCATCTGAAAGGCTGTTGTATTAAGCTGTAAAATAGTTTTCCAGACTCTGAATATGAATCGTCAGAACTCTGGAAAGTTTCAAACAACTTTACTTTAGAAGACATTTTCTTTTGCTTTGGTTTTATTTTCAGGTGTGAAAATAAAGCCAGTATGTTGTCACTGTTTTTATGATGATGCATTCCTATCATAAATAAAAAGTCACATTAATGTAATAATTTCATTTTCTGGTTCACTGAACCAGAATACGGCTCATTATTTTGCACTTGGATATTCAATACAAACACAGAAAAGTATTTAATTTTATATGTTTTAATTCTGTCAGGAGTTGTGGGGACATTTTGACAATGAGTACTAGTGGATGGGTCATTTAGACCACTGGTCAGAGGTAAGTCCTTCCCTTCCAGAATTAAAATCCAGCCGGAGTGAAACCATTTAATTTCTGAAAGAGTTTCTATTCAAGATACGATGTGTAATAAACTGAAGATTCCTTGCACCACTGTATGCACTAAGAGAATCCTGGAGGCTGATCACAGAATTGTAGAGGTTGGAAGGGACCTCTAGAGATCATCGAGTCCAACCCCCCTGCCAAAGCAGGCTCCCTACACCACGTTGCACAGGTAGGCGTCCAGGCGGGTCTTGAATATCTCCAGAGAAGGAGACTCCACCACCTCCCTGGGCAGCCTGTTCCAGTGCTCCGTCACCCTCACCGTAAAGAAGTTCTTGCACACATTCGTGCGGAACTTCCTATGCTGAAGTTTCAGCCCATTTCCCCTAGTCCTGTCCCCACGCACTACTGAAAAGAGACCAGCCTCGCCACTATGGCTCCCACACTTCAGGTATTTATAAACCTGGATCAAGTCCCCTCTCAGCCTTCTTTTCTCAAGGCTAAACAGACCCAGTTCCCTAAGTCTCTCCTCATAGGGGAGATGGTCCAGGCCCTTCACCATCTTTGTGGCCCTCCGCTGGACTCTTTCCAAGAGATCCCTGTCTTTTTTGTACTGGGGAGCTCAGAACTGGACAGAGTATTCCAGATGAGGCCTCACCAGGGCAGAGTAGAGGGGGAGGATCACCTCTCTTGACCTGCTGGCTACGCTCTTTTTAATGCACCCCAGAATGCCATTGGCCTTTTTGGCTACAAGGGCACACTGCTGGCTCATGGCCAACCTGTCATCCACCAGGATGCCCAGGTCCCTCTCAGCAGAGCTCCTGTCCAGCAGGTCCTCACCCAGCCTACACTGGTGCATGCAATTATTTCTACCTAGGTGCAAGACTCTACACTTGCTTTTGTTAAACCTCATCCTGTTTCTTACTGCCCAGCTCTCCAGCCTGTCCAGGTCTCGCTGAATGGCAGCACAGCCTTCAGGTGCATCAGCCAATCCTCCCAACTTCATGTCATCAGCAAACTTGCTGAGGGTGGTCACTATCCCCTCATCAAGGTCGTTGATGAAGATGTTGAACAAGACAGGACCCAGTACAGACCTCTGGGGGACGCTGCTAGTCACAGGCCTCCAGCCAGACACCGCACCGCCAACGACAACCCTCTGCACTCTGCCAGTCAGCCAACTCTCGATCCACTTTACCGTCCACTCATCTATCCCATATTTCCTCAGCTTTGTTATAAGGATGTCATGGGGGACAGTATCAAAAGCCTTACTGAAATCAAGGTAGACTACATCTACCGCACTCCCCTCGTCCACCCAGCGAGTGACATCTTCATAAAAGGCCACCAGGTTGATCGAGCACGACCTCCCCTTGGTGAACCCATGCTGAGTACTCCTGATAACCTCCTTTTCTCCCAGTTGTCTGGAGATGGCATCCAGCACAAGCTGCTCCATCACCTTCCCTGGGACAGAGGTGAGGCTGACTGGCCTAGAATTACCTGGGTCTTCCTTCTTGCCCTTTTTGAAGACCAGAGTGAGACCGGCTGTCCTCCAGTCTTCAGGCACCTCCCCAGTTCTCCAAGACCTCTGAAAGATTACAGAGAGTGGCTCAGCAATGATCTCTGACAGCTCTCTCATCACCCGTGGATGCACTCCATCAGGTCCCATGGATTTATGGACCTTAATGTTTCCTAGGCACTCATGGACCACCTCTTTCCTGACTAAAGGATAATCTCCCATTCCTCAGACTCTCTCATTAACCTCCAGGGTCTGGGATTCCTGAGGGAGAGCCTTTTCACTAAAGAGAGAAGCAAAGAAGGCGTTCAGTATTTCTGCCTTCTCAGCATCCCTCGTTACCAGAATGCCCTCCTCACTTAGTACGGGGCCCACATTCTCCCTAGCCTTCCTTTTGCCATTAACATACTTAAAAAAGCCCTTTCTTATTATCCTTTATCACCTTCAAACTGGCAGCATCTCTTCATGTGACAGGGTTTGGAATGAGGTAAGAATGGGTAGAAATCCAGGACATTCAATACAGTAGCCATTAGTATTGCTTAAAATTAAAAACAGCACGAAATCAAAGAAGTAGCAGAACTGTCTCTTCTTCTCCCACAAGTCTTTGTCTACATCAGAAGGAAATTCAAAGAATAATAATAATTTAAAAAGAACAATAGCATTTTAATATGTAATTATCCCTTTTGTAATCGGTGTGTGTGTGTGTAAGTCATCAAGATCAAACTCACCACTTATGCTCAATTATAACATAAGAAAAAAATAATGTAGACAGATTCCCAAGTCTCATACTCCCATTTAAACAATCTTTGTTCTCCCCTTCTGCACTTTGTAGGCCTTTTACTCTTGACACTATAAAACAACACAGCTAGCTTTCTAACAAGTTGACATCTCATGCATTCTACAGTTTATTCAACCCTTCTCCATGGGCTCCACTGCAGGACTGAGAAGATCTTACTTGATATTTAGGAATTTATTGGAACACTTACTGTTTTATTTGTCTGGATTCATGTTTGTTGTAATAGGTAAAATGCTAGTCCAGAAAGAAAACTGACTACATTTTTGAAACATAACTGATCGCTTTTCTGGTGGTAATAAGCTCCCCTTTGTGAAAGAATTAGCAAATTATTATTAGATCACTTGACAAAAAATTGTAAATGCAAAGAAAATAAATATATTTATATATATTTATATCTTAAAATTGCCTATGATGATGGAGACTCTAATAATAAGAAGAATCTATTAAATTGAACAGAATAGTTAAACCATATAATCTGTTGAATATTCTTAGTTAGCCATCACCCATCACAGTTAGCCATCAGAGTTATCTCTTGACCTATCTGAGTCAGTGAAAGGGGGGCTGCAGGCCCATAGGCCCACTGGCCCCTAGAAAAGGGCGTGTGGGGGTGTCAATGGTTTATGGTCCACTTCCATGACAAATGACACAGGGGGACCAATGGAGCCACAACCTAGGGAAGGGGAAGTGGGAAAAGGGGAAAGGGTAGGGAGATGGGCTTAAATGCAAAGCAATGGCAATGATCTGATGAGGAAAATTAATTTACTAAATATAATATTGGAATGCAAGATAACACAATATAATACTATAAAACTCTTTACCTCCCAGTGTTCTACATGATGTTATTATGTGGGATACTGATGAAAAAAAAAATCATAAAACTGTGACAATAGCTGAAAAAAATCTAGATCTACTCCAGAGACGTCATCATCTTGATGTAAGGAAGAATTTATCAATTCCTTTACGAAAACAAAATGGCCATAATAAATAAATATTTTCTTCAAAGATACATTCAGGAAAGACATTGACTTTGGTCAGTTTTATAGAACATAGATTTGAGATCTGACTTGTCAGAAGATGTTGCAGTCTTCTGTTGCAGCATGCTAAGTATTGTGAATATTTTTAATTAAAATAAGCTATTTTTTTTCAAGGACAGAAATCTTTAAAATATGGATTTTATTCCATATCCAACAAGACATGCCATAGGAAACTGAAGGAATTCTGCAGGAATATGTAAGAAGAAGGCACTATCTGTTGATATTTAACAGAAATTCACATTTTATTTATTACTTTATTTATTTATTTATTTTTGCTACTTCTATCTTTGAAAGTGGTATGACATACGGAGAAGAAAACTCTCTTCCCAAACACAAGCAGTGTCTCAATCACACCTTTTCTGTTAGAAGATGTCCTTTCCTTCTGTTTCTAATATTAAATCTATTCTCCCATCTTGTGTAGTCAAGCCTCATTGTTCCTGCTGTCAAGTGGATACTTTGCTGAGCAGCATGCCCGCCTCTAACAAATGGAAATGAAATATGGGATAAAAATAGTCTGCAGAATCATGTTATGTTGGAAGAAATGCATCCTTTTCTTAAACTAGGCTTCCTTTATGTTCCTACATTCACTCCCCTTGAATTTTAACTGAATAGATAGCCCCGTGTTTCTTTCCATTGGAAAAAATATGTAAACAAATGGATCACCTTTCCTTGGTTTCTGTCATTCTGATTCTCACTTGTTGTGTTACATTTTTAAATGAATGAATTCTTTGGATTTTCAATTTTTCATCGGACTGTAATTTAATTCAGAAAAAGCCCTTACCCTAATATTACATGTTTTTCAAGATCTCACTTGGATCTCATTTTAAATGGCAAAAACATTCTTCTTTTTATACATCATTTTACATTTATACAACTATGCATCAAGAAAGAATAGAACTTAAATCTCTTATACTATTCATACAGCAATCCTCTTGGAAGTAAAAAAAGGAATAAGATTTGTCCAAGTATCCAAGATATGTTTTATACAGGCTTAGATTTTATGTTGCTGTTACTAAACGTTTGTATGTAGCTGTACATTTATGAATTGGAGATCTCAAGATTGGCAGAAGTGTGTAATAATATAACTGAATTTGAAAATAATATAGAAACTCTGAAGAAGCAGGCACTTCCCTGTTTTGGGCTAGGTCACAGCAATGATCTTGTAGGCCTCCAAAATAAATCATGTAGACATTTGATTTGATTTTGCAGGGGTGGCCATTTGGACAGTCATTTATTTCTTTGGTTATTTTCTGTCCTGCCACCAGTCCTGCTCTCACTGAACAAGTAAAGCATAGCCTTCAGTGAAAGTAAAAATAACAGCACCCTTCTCTACTATATGTGTCAGAAAGAGATGACAATGAAAGGTTTTTTGACCCATTTCTACCTGTGCTATCTATCAATCATAGGCCCAAAAATGGGTTTTGTCTTTTGTATCTGCAAAATACGATAGCCTCCCCTCTAGGTTCTGAAGTAAACATATTGCAGTCAGTCAGGAAATCATGCTACGCATAGCGTAGTATCAGTGTTTGATTAAATCATTGATAAAGATTTTCAGAAGATGATCACAAAACATCTCTCAGTTATGCCATGTTTTCTAGAAAGGAAAAAGAAAGCAAACAAATAAAATAACAGTCTGTTCCCATGGAATATCATTCCTTGTCTAATCATTGATGGATGTTATGTTTGAAGGACAAGTTTTACACTTTATAGTGAAGATACATCTAGACAAATGATCTTCCCTTTTTTAACAAGGTAACTGTGAACTTGGTCATGCTTATCTATGTGAGAAGCTAGAAGAAAATAATTTTTGGCTCAAAGTTGTTCAGTGGCAACTGAACCAAGACATAATCTTCTTGGAAGTTTTTGTAGTTAATAGTTACCATGATCACAGTGGTAAGAGAAGCATGTGCAGCTGGGTGACCAGGAGAAATTTTTTTCAGCAGTTGCTTCTTTTAGGCATTCAACCTGGTTTACAGGGGCCATCTTGGAGGTGAGGACCACCATACAGTCAAAGTTCATATCTAGCAGCTCACCATGCAACTATTGCATGATAAATAGTCAATTGGACAATGAGAAGGGCCTGTACTACAATCATGCTTGTGCCCCTGACAACTGAAGGAAGCACTGCTGTCACCAGTGATGAACCAAGCAGAAGTCCTCATGGAAACCAGCTGCTGTCCCTGGCAACCAAAAAGACATTATGAGGAGGATAAAAACCCAAAGAGTTCTGAGGTATAATGGGTACCCTCCTCATTTTGTATTAATCTCCCTCCAGTTATATATTTATATCAAACCATCTCCTTCAACAACTGAAACAAGACAACAAAAAACTAGTAGCAGTCCAATACAAACTAATGTTGGTGTATGTGTAAATTTTATGAAGTGTTTTACATTTTAACAATGATTTTGTGACTCCCTAGCTTAATCTAAGAACATAGATTAAGATATCTAGAAGGGGTTGATTTTTAAAAGTCTTGTGCCTTCAAAAGTTTTGAAATAAGTGCTTGAAGTTAAATATACCAAAAAAAGTCATGAGCTGAAAAATCCTGTGGAAAATTGAAATATATCAGTCTGCATTTGCAGACTATTTCAGATCTTCAGAAAAGAATGTGAAGATCAAGTTTGCTAGGAACTATTCCACATTTCAGCTGTGCATTTGCATTATCTTCAAGAACAGACATACAAGACAAGCATGTCTGGTCTAACGTGCTTTTGGAAGAGTAAAAGTCCCAGTAGAGAAACAGCTCAGTGCAGATGCCATTGCTAGCTTCTCAAATTCCTGGATTATGATACTTCTAGTTGCTACACATGTGTGGATATGAGATCAGAGTTAGCCCATTGTGCAAAGATATTTTACACCCATATAAAAGAGCTTATTTCACAAATGAACAAGCCAAAGGTTTAGCTTATTTGAATATCTGAATGAGATCCAAGACAGATTTAATTGAATATTCATTTCACGCAGTTTAGCCAACTGAGCTTCTTAAATAAATTGATCCCACGAGTAACAGTATATGTATGTGGATAATAAATACCAAATTGCCTTCAACTGCGTTCTGCACAAGTAGAAACAGAATGACAGAAGACTATAATTTGCACCCTAGCACACAAAAGTTTTACAATGCACTATCTAGGTTGTGAAAGTACTGGATGATACATAAATTTTACAAGCTGTCAGGAGGTTAACATCTTTATCTACTGATGCACTAATATACTGTTATTCCTATATGGATTGTCCTCTAGCCAGATAGATCCTCTTTTCTTCATGTCACATTTTAACTTTCTCAGAAGGTAAAGAAAACCAATTTTAGAGTGTAGTACTTAATAAAACATACACGTTTACTTATTGTCAACACAGTTCTGAATTTCTTTCCCCCTCTAGTTGTTTGCAGTCCTCTTTGTGGAGCATCACAGCAGTGTATTAACACAAGAGGTAGCACTTTCTGCAAGGAAGTGCATGAAAACACATTTCTGATGCAAGAGAATTCTTGCCAGTATAACTTAGATAATGTAGTAAGTGACTAGTACCTTGACTGGGGAAGTTTTTAAGCCTTAAGATTATATCTTAGATAAGTTGTGCATGTGTGATCATTTATGTATGAAATATGGACCAAGTCTAAGACTAGTAGTGAATCCATCTGCACGTAGACTACTTATATCTTTGTTTTGAAAAGTATAGAAAACAAAAGGGCCTACTCTGAACCTTATGACTCAACCAGAGAGTCATAATAAACTGATATAAACTGTTAAGAACTAAGTTTGGGTCCAGCAGCACCAAAACGTTTTTAAGAAGCAGTTTACTAACTCTGATCTATTCTGATTCTCATGACTTAAAAGGATGATGTTCTGGAGGAGTGTATTTCGCATTATCCTCTATGCAGTAAATAATCAAATGCACCTTGCTTATTTAAAATTAAGCTGTGTTAAATCACTGTTTTATATCAATAAATATTGCTTCTTTTCTTTTATGATTGAAGTTTATAATTATCTGCAATGGGAATTTAAAACTGAAGGATCTCCTAGGAGTGCTGAAATATTTACACTCCACTTAGGTGACTGTGCTCTAATGGTTTTCCACAGTGTGTTGGACACAAGAGCCAATCATACAGTACACACCACTGGTAAAAGGAAACAAAATAGAAATCTTGGGGCATTAGAATTATGTACAGTGTGGATCAAATTCTTAAATGTCAGTGTAATCTAAGTAAAAGACATTCAGAAAGAAATTAATTTTGATGACACTTCTTTTTCCATGAAGAAAAATGAGAAACTGAGCAGTGTGCTTTTTAGAGGGGAAGGCTAGCTAAATGTTTTGTAGTACATCTTTGTTGTTTCAGACTGCTGCATCCAGTATCAGCAGATAGAATAGGTTTTCGGCTTGACTACAGAAATGTCAGATCCAGTGATAAGAGACTTTCTACATAAACTTTATTTTCATAGTATCATAGAATGGCCTGAGTTGAAAAGGATAATGATAATTTAGTTTCAACCCCCCTGCCATGGGCAAAGTTGCCAGCTACTAGACCCGGCTGCCCAGAGCCACATCCAGACTTGTCTTGAATGCCTCCAGAGATGGGGCATCCACAACCTACTTGAGCAACCTGTTCAAGTGCTTCACCACCCCCTGTGTGAAAAACTTCCTCCTAATATCTAATCTAAACCTCCCCTGTCTCAGTTTAAAACCATTCCCTCTTGCCCAGTCTGTGTAAATACCTGGGTTTTCCCTTGCCCAAGTGCAGCACCTTGAACTTGGCTTTGTTGAACCTCATTACGTTAACATGGGCCCACTTATCCAGCCAGTCCACGTCCCTCTGGATGGCTTCCCTTCCTTCCAGTGTATTGACTACACCACTCAGCTTGATGTTGTCTGCATACTGGCTATGGGTGCACTCAATGACTTCATCTGTGTCATTGGTAAAATGTTAATTAATCACAACCATTAATTACAACCCTTTGGCTGCATCCAGCCAGCCAATTACTAATCCATTGAACAGTCGATCCTTCAAATCCATACCACTCCAATTTAGGGAGAAGGATGTGATGAGGAACAATGTCAAATGCTTTGTGGAAGTCCAGATAAATGACATCTATCACCCTTCCCCTGTTCACTGATGCCATGACTCCATCATGAAAGCCCACAGTATTGGTAAGACAAGAGCTGCTCTTGGTGAAGCTATGCTGGCTTTCTTGAATCACCTCTTTATCTCTTACGTGCCTTAACTCCTGGTGAATGAATTTCTAATATAGGTATCCTATGCAAAATCCTTCAGGATACTCTCCCTCACAACAATGGTTACACTGTCCAACTGCATGATAAACAGGATCACTCTATGCCAGGTGATGAAGCTGCTGAATGTTACAGATCAAAGTGTGCTAGTGAATGGTGGTGAGTGGTATTCTGTACAGCTCAATTCAAGGGCCACCCCTGTTTAATATTTTTATCAATGATATGGATTCAGGATGCATCCTCAGTAAGTTTACTAATGACACTCTGAGACGTGACTTCCTGGAGGGATGAGACGCCCTGAAGAAAGTTGTAGATAATGTAGAGAATCACTGATGGTGTAAAATTCAGAAGAGGAAAATGTTGGGTTCTTCATGAAGCAATGCAGAATGCAGGTACAGACTTGGAGACAAGTGACTGGAGAGTGACCTTGCAGAAAGAGATCAGGAGGTGGTGATTGACAGCAGGATCAACAGAAACAAGTAGTGTGCTGTGGCAGCCAGGATAGCAAAGAACATTTTGGAATGCGTTAAGCACAGCAGAGCCAGGCATTCAGCTGAGATGATTCTTTCACACTTTCATTTAGTGTTGTCATGGTCTCACCCTGAAGACCTCAGGCAACTCTACAGACTAGGGGCAGAGTGGCCGGAAGGAAGACTGTAAAGGGGAAATGGAGCTGGGGGTATTAATTGATGCTCAGCTGAGCCAGAAGAGTGCCCAGATGGCCAAGAAGGCCAATGGCACCCTAACTTGCATGAGGTGTTGCCAGAAGGAACAGGGGAGTGATTGTCCCCCTGTACTCAGCTCTAGTGAGGCCACATCTCCAATACTGTGTCTGGTTTTGGCGCCTCACTGCAAGAAAGACATCAAGGCCTTAGAGCATGTTCAAAGAAGGGCAACAAAGCTGATGAGGGGTCTGGAACACCGGACTTATGAGGAGCAGCTGAAAAAGCTGGGATTGTTCAGACTGGGAAAGAGGAGGCTCAAGAGAAACCTTATTGCTTTCCATAACTACCTGAAGAGAAATTGTAGTGAGCTAGGAGTTGGCCTCTTCTTTTGTGTAACTAGTGCTGGGACTAGAGGGAATGGCTTTAAGCTGCACCAGGGGAGATTCTGGCTGGGTGTTAGGAAATACTACTTCTGCAAAAGAGTGGTCAAGCAGTGGAATGGACTGCCCAGGGGGGTGGTGGAGTCAGCTGGCCCTGGAGGTGTACAAGGAACATTTGGATGCTGTGTTGAGGGACATAGTTTGGTGAGAAGTATTGGTGATGGGTGGATGGTTGGACTGGGTGATCCTGTGGGTCTTTGCCAGCCTTGGTGATTCTATGATTCTATGATTATGTGTAGTTCTGTGTGGTAATACAGGAAGAATTTTACAGAGCAGCAGCTCTTTGGTTCAAGATAAGGACTTCACAGAGCAGCGGCTGCGGAGCAGGATAAACAGCATGAAAACCAAGGACACCTCTAGGATAAGAATGAATGGCTCACAGCTTTGAAGGGGGGTTTTAGGGTTGTTACTGCAGTAGCTTTCCTCTAATTAGTGTGTGTGATTTTCGAACACCCTCGTCTGTCTGCTATAAAAGTGTGGCTTTCTGGGCAATAAATTGACACAGTTATGTTTAACCATATTGGTGTGTGGCTGTTTGTCCCAGCGTGCTGACCTTTTGCCTTCACATTCACCAACAATTGGTGCCCGAACATGGACTTTTTAAGGTTGGACCTCAAAACTTCACTGAAGCATTGGGAGAGTGAAGTTGGAGGAACCAGGACCTGAGCTGGTGTGGCAGGGTCCCGAAGCAATATCCGGAACGAGGATGGTGGGTGAGTTGCAAGAAGACAGTGGTTGCAGCAGATGGTTGGTTCCGCATAGCGAAAAGCTGTAAGTGCTGCAGTAGCTGGAAGCGGGGTTGTGTCCCACCCTCTGCAAGCCATAATGGAGTGGGTAGCTACAGAGAAACTGCTCGTAAGAATTCTAAGAGAGGGAAGCAGGTATCTCCTATAGGCATATCTGAGCTGGAAAAATGGGCTCAGAAGAATGGACACCTTCAGGAGGTGGCACTGATGTTCAGTGTGATCTAGTGGCGAAAAAGAGGGGACCATATGTGGGACTGTTATCTCAGAAAATAAGGAACATAAGCACTTCTGAGGCTTGGGTCCTACGTAGAAGCTGATTATTAATATATTGAAGAATATGCAAGCTGAGCAGCAGGTCGCTGCTGCTGTCATACAAGCCCTCTCCAGACCTAGTGCTTGGCCAAGGCCAGAATTTGATTCCCTGCTACCAAGAGTCTCGTACTCCGTTTGCTTATGAGCCTCACATGTTAGGACTGCTGTGGAAGCCACAAATACTCCCCTGACCTTGACCTCTTTGACGTCCCCAGCAAGTACTGTGGTGGCAAGTGAAGAAGGTACAGTAGGGGGGGGTGAGGGGTGTGCAGAGCAGCAAGAAGAAGCTCCTGAGAGTGAAAGCAACTAGGATGATGGTGGGAATGAGAAAGCATTGGAGGAAGATATTAAAACATTAACTGGGAAGCTGCAGGACTTGGAACTGTGTATGAAGGAGGCATTGGTCTCTCCAAGCTCTCCGCTGATGTCTTTACAGCCTTTACCTATTCTGCCTCCCCCTCCCCACGTAGTGGTCCTCCACCTTTGCGTTGATCTGGGGTTATTAGAGATGCAGTATTGGTGGGACAGTGGCAAGCTGCATCTCAGCTCGTTTGCCCGGTGATATACAATCTACAGGGAGCTACTTGGTGGGAAGTGCATGACTGGAAACTTTTACAACAAACTCATAAAACTGTGACTGACTATGGGATAAAATCTGAAGTTTCTAGGCAAATTATTCAATGGATTTTCACTGTGGATGTTCAAAGCCACAAGCCATTCATTCTTATCCTAGAGGTGTCCTTGGTTCTCATGCTGTTTATCCTGCTCCACAGCCGCTGCTCTGAGAATTCCTTATCTTGAACCATAGCTGCTACTCTGTAAAATTCTTTTTGTATTACCACAGTTCTGGGATGCATAGTTGTTAAAAGGAAGTTAGAACACTTGAATGCATAGAGATGAGGACAACAGAATCAGTGAAAGTGTTGAAGGGCATGTCATATGAGGAGAGGCTGAGCACTCTTGTGTTCTTCTCACGAGGAAGGCAAATGGAAAGAGAGGGGCCAGTTTCTTCTCCTTGGTAAATGATGACAGGATGCCTGGGGACAGTACAAAGCTATGCAAAGGGATATTCAGACAAGACATCTGTAGACAGCTTGCCAGTGTTAAAGAGGCATTTGGCCAATACTCTTGGTAATATGCTGTAATTTTTTATTAGCCCTGAAGTGATCAGGCAGCTGGACTAGATTATCTCTGAAGGTTCCTTCCATCAGAATTCTATTCTATTCTACTCTACTACTCTATTCTACTCTACTCTATTCTATTCCATTCTATTCCATTCCATTCCATTCCATTCCATTCCATTCCATTCCATTCCATTCCATTCCATTCCATTCCATTCCATTCCATTCCATTCCAAGAAACAGTCTTTTTGTATTTTGTTTATTCCTTCTCCTGAAACCACAACAAAGAAATAGATAAAAAGACAAAGAAGTAAATAGATAAATAAAGTTTGAAAGGAAACATCACTAATGTGCACTAAATTAAAGATCATGATGGTAATGCTACAGCAATAAAATCTGCAAAAACACCAGATCCACATTTCTTTGGGAACTTGTTTGTCAGAACCATTTGACAATGAAAGAAAACAGTGCATATGCTTTAATTAAGTAGTGTAAGACTTCAGCTTGCATTATTTTTTATTTTAGCTTCTGGACACAACTTCAGCACAGGCAAAAACAAAAACCTCTGGGTCTTTAGACAAAAAATACAACTCTTGGGAAATTGTTTTCAATTTCCCTCTCATGGGAGCAGTCACAAAGTCAGACAATGACCAAAGAACCACTACATCCAAATACAAATATTCCTTAAAATCAAATAGTTTAGGAGAACATAAATTGAAATATAAAAGATAATGAGAGAGCTGAAGTTTGCCTCACTTTCTTGCATTCATAGATGAGACAGGAAATATTCCCCTCATGTGTAAAGATCTCTAGCTGGAAAATCATTTTAGTGAAAAACGATGACAAGTGAAATTAAAAATTCTGGGCAGAAGATGAATTGTAAATTAATCCACTAATTCAGTCCTACTTATAAAAAATAGCGAAATATTTGTGCAAGAAATCATTATTGAAATGCTATTACTGAATTAATTCTCACGGGTGAGAGTAAGGCCACTTTTCAATATGCTTTAATGCTTGAACCCTTAAGGTTCACTTTACACTTGAAACAATTATGGAAAATCTTCTTTCTCAAGAAAAAGGGAATTTGGTCAAGCACTTGACAAGATAATAGATTTCCTTTGGTAAACATCACATTTCCTAGGATGAAGGAGAAAGGATAAAATGAATACTGTAACTAAAAACAATGACACTAAAACATATGAAGTATCAAAAGAGGAAAACATAGATGACATGAATTTAACAATGACATAAAAACAAGGGAAGCCTAATATATATGCTAAGAGCCAGTGTATTATATTCATATATATAGTTTAAGGGTATATTTATGCATTGAAAGTATACTTATATATGTATATATGTATGTATATATGTAGGTATATATAAAAGAAGTTAGCCAGTGGTTATTTCATAAGAAATAAATGAGGTTTTAAGTAATAGATTACTCACTTTGTTTCTTTACATTTGACACTGAAAAACAGAAAATGAAATGGAGTGAAATAAGTAAGCTGCCCTCTAAAATGCTCATTTATGTTCCAGATTTTGTCCCATGGATCACAGAATAGGTAAAGTTGGAAGAATACCTTTAAGATTCAGCCAACACCTCTTCAAGTCATGTTACCTATATCAGGCTGCCCAGGGCCATGTCCAGATAGCTTTTGAAGGTTTCAAAAAAAAAAAAAAAAAAAAAAAAAAAAAAAAAATTAAAAAAAAAAAATTGAAAAGATCCTAGTTTCATCTTCTTTGAACCTTCTCTTCAGGTATTTAATTAAATCAATAAGATCCCTCCTGAGCCGCCTTCTTCTGTAGGTGGAATAGTTCCAGCTTTTTCTGCTTGTCTTCAGTTGGCTGATGCTCTGGTCCCTTCATTATCTGAGGGGTTTTGTTGGATTCTCTTCAGTATCCATGTCTCTTTAGTACTGAGGAATCTTCAAGTAGACATAGTACAGAAGGTGTAGCCTCATGAGTTATCAACAAAGGGTAAGGATCAATTCCCTCTATCTGCTGACAGTGGTTTGCCCAGCACAGTCCAGAATACACTGACCTTCTTAATGATTCTGATTCAACTCTACCAAGTCATTTTACAGCTGAGTGGCCCTCCCTCACATACTAGTGCCTGAGGTTGTTCCTCCTCAGATGCATTTCTTGTTCCTATCAGACCATTTATCTATCTGTCAAGGTCCGTGTGTTTGGAAGCACAAATCTCTGGGGTATCAGCTATTCTTCCCTGTTTTATATCTTCAGCCGACTTGCTAAGAATACTGGGCCCCACCATCCAGATTATTTGTGAAGATATTAAACAGAATTGAACACAGAATAATCAAACATGGAATACACCATTAATTACAAGCCTCTTATGTGACTTCAGAAACCCTACTGGAATCAATTCGAGTAATAACTTTATCAGGATGCAGTTATTACTGATGTCAAGCAAGACCTTAAATAACTCTTGGGAGGAGCAAAGATTAATTGTTAGGTGCCCTGACATCATGTTTAATCTTCTGCCATGATTTTTATTCTTAGAATTCCCCTTATGTTAAAGAGAAAGCATATCTACTCAGACAGATGCAAAGAAAACTGAGTTGCTTCACTACTGTGCTTGATAGACAGCAGCTTTTGCATAAGGACTGCATAAGGTCTGAGAGGAAGACAGAAATTTTATCAACACCCTATGTCTCTAACAGTTCTAAGTCAACTAAACTTTTCTGAAATCTGTAAGACAACATAAGGTAGTTTTTCTTCCTTTTTTACATTTATGTGGACACACTCTCGGTATACTGTAAAGAGTGGGCTTGCTAATTAGTGCTGCCATGACTCAGGCAGAAAGAAAGGTGGAAAAAAGGTGAGAGTTACTCCAGAATTCTCAGGAGTCATCCAGTTTACCACTGAAAATGTGTACTGTTTGTCATAGTTTGTACTTCATTACTCACTGCCTGATGAATGTCTGTAGCTGACTCATTAAGATATGTTCTGAACATACACATACACTAACTGCTGGAGACAGTAAGACAGTAGAACAAGATAAGAAATCTGTGGGAATTCTGGTTTGAGTTACAATTGCTCTTTTTGTGCGCTGGATGGATCAGCATGTAGGATTCTGTAGTCAAAGTGAAAGATGTATTACAGATTAGCTCATATTTGACTTAAAGTCTGGGAAAAAAAATATATGTTGATTTAAAATACTATGTAGGTGAGTCATCATATGCAAATATATAGATCAATATTATACATTATTTGGACTGAATATGGGAATGTATTAGTTTTTCACAGAAGCTCTCTCAGAAAAGGAACAGTTATGGACAGTGAGAGAGAAAGAACTAAAGAGGTTGAGAAGCATCCATTCAGAATTCTATAATGAGAGAAGTATTACATATTTGAGGTTGTTCAGGTCTGCTGTGTAGCACAGATATCCCAAATAGTTCTGTTAAATCAAATTTTTTATTCCATTGAGTCAAACCTTCCTGACTAATAGGAAAATTTCAGTGATTCATTATCCACCTTACATCACATATAGTATGAGAAACATTCAGCTTGTTTTTCATGGGAAATGCAATCAACATGAAGGAGGAAGATTTATTTATTTATTTATTTCCTGTGTCAGCATTTACTTACTTTTAATTTTGTAAGGATTTGCTTGAACCTGTTACTTGTTGATAGTGAATTTATATTATTTGATCCCCAATCATTCTAAGAAACAATAATTTTCCACTATTTTATAATGAATGGTGAGGATGTGTCCTCATAGGCAAGTAAATTCCTTGCCTGTCAAAATAGCCATCTAGCAAATATATTAATCTCTGTCTTACACACATCAGAAAGAAGGCATAGTCAAAATAAAGACCAGACTAGAATAGCATAAGCCACTGTAGATATCATCAACAGAGTTTATTTAATACATTTTTCCCTCTTCTTTTGAAAAAAAAATTAAAAAAAATCCAAGTATGTAATTAAATATTTGAACTCTATGATAATCCTGTAGGCATAGATAATTATAAGTTTTGCCATAATATGACAGAACTATTTACATTTCCTTTGATAAAATTCTTCCAAAAAGCTGAAACAGGAAAGCAAATACATAACTTTTGCTTCAGTAATTATTTGTTTAGAAGAACAATCCATATATTTTCAGCATATAATTAGCCTTCCAGACATTTTACAATTTACTCATAACAATTATGAGATTAAAATCCTGACATAAACTATTCTTGTTTAAATACATCAATTTTTTAATCAGACAAACATTACGACCAGCTCAGTACCCCGATAACATTGGGAAACAGGCCAGTGCTTGTGGTATTTCACAATATAAACATGTGTAAGAGCAAGGTTTTAATGAAAGCTCCAATGTTCTCAGTTGCAAGGTTTGTTTGGAGACTTGTACATAATCTACATAGGTTAGAGAATTTAACCATGGGAAAAAAAAATGCTGATACTGTTAATTAATTTGCTCCATTGTTTCTCTAGCCCTAAGACTTTATTACCTAGGGTTTCTAGACAGTAGCATTCTGTTTCCCGTTTGATAACTTCCAGACTTGACAGCTATAATCAACATCATTCTACTTCAATGAGAGTGCAGGAAAAGCTCCTCGCAATTTACTCTCCAGGTCAGTGACTAAGTTATGATCAACATCAATGTTTGAAATGACATCTGGCAATAGAAAAAATACTCCTCCTTATCAGTATTCATTTTCAATAGATGCAATACTTGTACCAGAACAAAACCAAAGGGGATAAAAAACAATCAAAAAACAAAAACCAAAAAATTGAAAAACAAAAAAATCCCACAACCAAAAAGCCTATATAATCCACAAATATTAACAACAACACTTGGAAATAGTCGATTATCAAGAAAAGATAAGCATCTAATGAAAAGGGAATAGCAAAATTTAACAAAGAAATTGGAATAAAAAGAGCTCAAATAGAAGGTGTGACTGTGTAAGATGTTTGCAAATACTCTTTCAAAGTGTGGACTGTTGGAATAATGGTGATAAATTTGATAAAAAAAATTACTGTATGAAGCAGATTTACAAAGTTTTACAGTTGTCATTGAAATATTACTGTTTTGCCTGATCTGTGCTCTGTAGATTATTGAGTGTTTATCATTAGTCTACAATTTTTGCAGCTTTTTTTTTGGTGCTTCCTTTGAAGTGTCATAATATCTGAAGAAGATGACTAATTGTGATGGCTAGTTGGTTTGTCTTCTGAGCCAGCAGTAACACTTATCTAGTTCATGAACTCAGAAACAACAGCTGCGTGTTTGTCTCCTTCCAGCCTTAAATTACACTTTATTTTCTACATGGAACTTGTGTGTTTATGAAGTGCTCACCATGACTGAACACCAACTTCATTTTAAGTGAAAAAAATGTAACATTTTGTTCTCTTGTCTCTACGGATGAGAACAGATGTATTTTTAGACTGTTTTAACTTCAAAGATCTAAATTCTAAATCCAAAAATAAATTTGTATATATAATGAACTATTTTTATTAGCAAATAAAGGTTGTTTGCTTTTTCCCTCTTTAATAATAAAGACTAATGCTGACAGAAGGAAGCTGAATTCATTTTGGGTTGAAAGCATCCTATTTATAGTTTAGATGCAAAATGATCTCTATTCATTACAATGTCTCGTTTGCAGGTTATCATTTTACTCTTTGAAAGCTGTACATTAGATGTTTACTCCCATCCTGACTCATTACATTAGTGACAGAAAAATATTCTATATTCTACTATGGTAGAATCATAGGTGGAGTTGGAAGACAGAACAAGCTTGTTTAAAACACACAGGATAGTGTAAAGAGGCAGTGCAATTATTTGAGTGTCAGTATAATTACATTATTCAAATGCTTCAGGTTTTGAGCAAAATAACATTCCAAGTACTTCCAATCAATAGCGCAGCATTAGTATTTTCTTCCTTAAAAGTATAATGAAATAAAATAAGGTAAATGAAGAAAAAAATAATACAAATACAAAATAGAATAAAAACTGATACAGATTCTAAAGACACTCTTTAGGTATAGATAAATCTTATACCCTATCAATCTTCTACTTCCTCGTGTACAGTGACAGAAATTTAAAAGTACCATTTGTTCACACCTGTGAAATTGCTTTTAAAGATATCATTTGGCAGTGCAATATTGATTCAATTTAATTGTATTCTTTCACCAATTTGATCCTGCACTATAAGCAAAGTTGAATTGTCCAAGAATGCAAATTTTTTTAGTATCAAAATGCAAAGTAATTTCAGGAATTATACAACTTTTTGCACAGGTTATATAGCGTTATATAAATATATGTAATATAACATCAATGACAATATAGATGACACAGATACAGATATTGATATAGATGATGTAGATACAGAAATTGATGTAGATGATATATAGGTACAGATACAGATATTCATCTTTATAGAAGAAGTATTCCATTATCACTGGTACGCCGGCTTATAGAGCAGCAAATCTGCTTTAAAACAAAATAAAAAAAAAAAAGAAACACAAACATTTCAAAGTAGTAATTTAAGATCATTGTGCTTAGAAAGTTGGAGAAGAGGCTCATATTCACATTAGAAGCAAAAAGGACCCAGTGATTTCTATGAATTTTCTGTCCCTTTCTTAACCAGTGATAGTTATGTTTAGTTTCAGTGATGACTACTCTGTTACATTACACTTCATATGTACTTATCAGTTGTTCACTTTTACCTTTATTTCACACAGAATAGGAGAAATATGCAGTAGGATAAAAAATATAAACTTCAGATGGCAATTTTCTCTTACTTGTGATCAGGACTGATTGTCAGTCACATAATTAATTATTTTAGTTGGTATCATGGTGAAAAAAAAAAAGATTATGAAGATTATGGAAATTAGGAATTTGGTTCATTTGTTTGCATGATACAAGTCTGTATCTATTTTGCTTTAATGGGGGATAATTTCACATCTCAGCAGCTTTTCTTAACTTTATGATTTCAAGATATCTGTCATAGAAATAATTTTCCTATGTAAAGGAAACATGAGTTAGAGCTATTCTTGTTAAAATCCATTAAGTTGGATTGTACTAGCCCATACACTGTCAAATCTTTTTGTCAGTATTAGACTTTTTTCACTTTGTTTTGGCTCATGCTGGATGCACAGAATAGCAAAATCCAAAGGATCATCAATCAATGCTGACATTAAAGGGAACCCTCTAAAGCCAGCCATTTAAATAAACCTTGCATACCACAACTTTTAACCATCTTGCACTGGTCATGTAAAATATGTTCAAGCTGAAGGTAGTCTGTGAAGAAATTCTGAATTCCGCAGAAGTCAGTGGAAAAAATATCTTGTTAAGCTTTTTTGCTTTTACACTAACATCAACTTTTTAATGTGGAAATTAGAGCAATGCAAGATATTAGAAGATAGTGTAACAACATCTTTGCACATCTTTCTTGAATAGAGAATTCTTTATTGACAATTGACATTCTATATTAACATGTATTTTATAAGAATGGCTAATAGGCTGTGTTTCTGTAGTAACAAAGCAATCTTAGGGATAGAGCTCTTTTTCAAAGCAAGCAAGCAGAGTAAGACTCCTTTCTATTTCCTTGACTAGATTTCCATGACATGCCACTTGCAGCCTACCTCCAAATATGCAACATTAATCTAAAACTTTTTCATAGTTCCTGAAAACATTTTGGAACACTGTAGTGTCACAAACTGATGATTTTACTCGTAGGAATCATCAGAACATGCAGCACAGAAAGAAATTGAACTAAATATCCATCATGATTGATTGCCAATACTTCCATAAGTGTACTTTGACCTATGACTTTAAACTTACTCCAGAACCTGCCAAATTCTGAAAAATTCCCTATGAACATGGGACACTTTACTTCTCTGACTTGAACTACTATTGGACAGTAGTCTATTTTCTCAATGTAATGACATATTTCTAAAGTACACACAGGAATTCCTTAGGAATGCGAAGTGTGATGATATCACTGAAATTCATATGCCAAAGAAAGATTTTGGCTACACTGGCTCAAAATTTAATGCTGAAGAGAATACATTTGCTAATGTAGGAATGCACTCTCCACTGTGCAGCTAGTAGCTATGATTAATGATTACTTTGTAGTTCCAATTAAATTCTTTATCACAAAGGGTCACCAAATAAGTTTTGATTTCAAAAGTACTGCTTAAGAAAGAAGACCAGGGCTGCATAACACTGACATTTTATTAGAATTCATTTGTAACAAATGGAACTTGTGTCAGCAAAGAACTGATTTCCATACAGACTTTCTTTTGCCACCAATGTAACGAAGTAAGAAAATAAAAAGCACGCCTTTCATTCTGTAAAACATTTACGCGTACTACTAATTAGAGGTAATTGTATCTTTTTAACAAGCCATTTTACAAGGTAATTTTTTTTTTTTTTTAATTTTTCAGTCTATGCATCCAAAACAAGAGCAAAGAACACGTTGTTTTTTTTTTTAATTATCTTTGTAAAGACACTCCAAGCTTGAATGGCAAAGCCACATTAACAGATGGTTATGATGAGACCTGTAGCCTTCTGATATCTATGAAGTATCAGGGCACCAGAAAAAAACAAGAAACAAAAAACAAAACAAAACAAAAAAAAACCAAAATCCAAACAAATAAACAAAAAGAAATAAGACAGAAAAAAAAAAAGCAAAAAGAAAACAGAGAAATGAAAGGAAAACCAAAAAATGTAATTGCATTTCCTTGTCACTGCAAGCTATTTTTTTTTTTTTTTTAATCTTTTAACATGTTCTGTGTCATTTAAATATAACACCAGTGGATTTTATAAGCATTTTCTTGTAGGTGGGTTCAAGTAATAATATTGTTGAGTGTAGAATCAATAGGGCAGTGCATAGTACAAAGGTATAGAAAGTGCAAATCTCCCTAGAGGGCCCCTCCCTTTTCCACAGCTTTCCTCTCCAATTTCTAACAACTGAAGTCTGTTTTAAAAAAGAGCTAAATTAAACTTAAATCCTTTCCATACAATTTGCCTTTTTTTTTTTTTTTTTTTTTTTTTTTTTTTTTTTTTTTTCCCCACATTGCAACTTATCACAAAATAAGACATAACTACACATACAAACATAAATAGCACCATACTGGTTATGCTGATGAAGCCAATTCTAAGCTTGGAAATGTATGATGTATGCAGGCAAAGATGCTCACAATTTAAATTAATGCCAAAATATGAGATTATATAAAGTGGAATGCACATCAGTGATTCTCAAGTTACTTTAGAATACAAAAACTAAAAGAAAAATCTAGTCGTATAATTTCTCTTACTTTTTTTCTTTCTTTCTTTTTTTTTTTTTCTTTCTTTTTTTTTCTTTCTTTTGTAATTCTAATCTATTCAGAGCTCCAATGTGCAAGGATATTCCCTAGGTTATTTTTCCAAAATTATTATTATTTTCTTTCCTTTTTAGTTTTTATACTTTTTCTGATCTAATCCAAAGTACATGAGGACACCACATAAACTGGCACTTCAATAATTAGTTAAAGTACAAATAAAGAAAGAAGAGAAAGAAACATAGTGCACATTCTCCTCTGGTTCAGATGTAAGTTACAGAGTCTCATTCTGAGGTAGCCTTCTATATAATTCTGTTTCATGTATGTATGTGTGTGTGCGTGTGTGTGTGTGTGAGTGTGTTTTCTTACAAAAGTGCTCAAATATAACGCATGCTAGAATTTAGTCTTTCGTATTTTTCTTTCTACTAGTAGTGGAAAATGTGGAAGAAGAAATGTTGAGGTCACAAGCCATACCAGTGCTCCACAGATATCCTTTGATATGCATGTACTGATGACAGCACAAGACACAATGGAAACCAAAGTCAACGTAAATGGTATCAAATTAAGAATATTAAGAAGTACTTTCTGTTACTTAAAGAATTTTCTTTGTCCTCTGGAAGAAAATGCAGCACCATTCTCAAATAAATTCTTCCAGCTTAATCTTGCTAGCCTTAATTAAAGGAACTGTTTGACTTTAGCAATCTCTTGACACAATGGAATAAACAGGAGTTGGCCCTAAGTTGAAACTATGCTATGGATTTAACACTGCTAATGTTGGCAACTGCTGGGGTACTGCTACATCTCTGTAATGATAACACTACGATTAGTGACATGATGGGTTAACCAGAAACAGGTATTTAAGTTGTAGACTGGTCATCCATTGGAAATATGAAAATATACAGGGCCTTGTATACCTACATGTTTTGGGTTATCATTTATTATCAACCATACTTGAATAGAAACTGGGAATGCATATTATTCAAAACTGTCTGATACATGTATTAAAATGTATGAAAAGAATAACATAGATATGAATAAACTGAACTAAATACAAATGAAGGCTAACTTAAATAAATGCTATTCAAAACAGGCATCAAATATAAGGCACTCTAAATGTAAAATTAAAATAAAACCCAGCATCCCCAAACAACACTGTATGTCACAAAACTTTTGATTTCACAGAGCAATGTGTGTTTGGCTTTGCCCTGTTACATACAATAAACGTAAATGATATAGCGCACACTATAGACATTATTATTGAATACAATTTTAAAACATCTTAATACGTAGTATATTACAACATTCTCCCCTCCTAAAGGGATATGCACTGATCTTTCCCACATGCACACATCCTAACATTTAATAATATGGTTTCTTATTGCACTATAGTGTTACAAATATTGAACTTCACTGGAAGCCTAAACAACATACTCTGTGTGCGTGTGTGCATAAGTATGCTTGTGTGTGCATGTGAGTATGTGTGATATCTATGTGTGAAAGTGGCAACATGGATGGAAATACTGTTTGCTATATAGATGATGTTCAAATATCAGTGATGTGCATTCCTCACTTCTCCCTAGAAAAAGAAGTTTATGGATCTTGGAAATTCAAAGTTGATTAAATACTGTTATAATGTAAATGCAGTATGCTGAGAAACTTTTCAAATGCTTTGATAAATCCAGGTCATGGAAGAACCAGTATGACTGTGTATGTGTGTGTATGTGTATGTGTATCTACCTCTCTGTATCTTGTAAGTACAGAGAGCCAGATAAGGAATGACAGTAATAAGTACATATATACATAGAAAGAGAGGGTGTGGGTGTGCATGTACATGTGTATGCGTGTGTGCGTGTGTGGTAGCAGCATCTTTATACTTTGCGCCTCCCTGTTGATTCCAAAAGAAACCAAAAAGTTCCGTTTTCCTTTAACTGATTACAGTGAGTATTTTCTTAAAGAAAACTAAATCAAACAGAAGCGTAAAATGATATCTAACAAGACTGTGGCACTGTAGATAAATACAGAACTGCACAAAAATGTGCAAATTTTCAAATTATTTAACATTCTACAGCACAGTATTACAGATAAGAGTTCTACAGGTTAAAAAAAAAATTGCAGTTTTTAAACAAAAAAAAAAAAAAAGAAAAACAGTTATGCAACCATTTCTTTAATTCACTTCATTGAATGATAAACTCTTGTTAAAAAAAGGAAAAAGTTTACACAGTTAAAAATGAAGCACAGGTCAGCAGTATCTTTACAATACTAAAAAACTAAATCAAGGACTTTCTTTTTAAACATTCTCACATTTTCCCTAAAGTGTTATCATGAGCAATATGATGGGAAGGGGTACTGTTGAAGTAAAGAGTCTGCTTTGTCTTGAAGCCAGGTCCTGACCTTTCAACAAGCATCTTGCGCTGAATTGCAGTTCTCAAAATTCCTCTTTGCAAAAGGCATGCAGGCCTGAACAAGATGGTTGCTCTTTCCAACAATTTCCTCTTCCCTTTGACTTCAAACAATGTTGAACCCTTGAGGTATCTGTAAATGAGATCCTTCAGACGCCTCAATGGTCAGGATTCTTTTATTATGGTTAGGTTATTAAACTGTGAATTCTTGGTCCACATGGAATTGTTGGGTCTGTTTTGTTTTTAAATATCCCCAGAATTTTTTTTTTATTTTTTTTTTAAACTTTATTTTATATATCCCCAATAATCGCTCCATAGCTAAGAGCTAAGAAGTACTTCTAAAGCACATTGTATGGCTCAGAAGCGGCTCTCTGGATCTTGAAGGGCCTGCAATAAAAATCCAGGATGGGTTTTTATGTTGCATAGTGATCAAAGCTGCCCAGATATTCCAGTGCGGCTCGATAGCAGAATTGATATTGATCCTGGAGATAGAAAGATAGAAAACCAAAGCATCAAAAAGCCATCCTGTTGGTTGGTTTCTATTTTCTTTCAACTAAGAATAAACACTTTGTTGTTATAGATGAGTATACTGCAGAAGCATCTGTAGTTCAGCAATATTCCCTAGCTAGCATACACAGAAGAGCAGTTTGAGTTACAACAGATGAAGACAGACACTCATTTAACACAGTAACATTTTCTACAGAATGCATCTTCTTTTGGAGAAACAACTGTATAATCGTTTATTCAGAATTTCTAAACTGAATTAATACAATCATAAAACTTTATTCTTATGGGAGCATGCTAAGATGTCTTTTCCCATTTATTCGAAAATAAGTAGGAAAACAGCCATTTCACTCCATAGCAAATACATCATGCTAAATGCAAAATTTACCACAGCCTTAATATGGATTGAAACACAGAAAACTGCCAAGTTAAAAGACATGTTAGGAAGCAAAGAGAACCTTTCAGCAATACAAGCTTTGATGAGGGTGTGAAGATTCCTTACCCTGTGGCAAGAACAGGGAATATGGGAGGTATATGTAGCTAAACACCTTATTAACATGAAACACATTGCATTTCAACCTGTACCTGGAAGCAGAGAAATTTCAATGGGGTGCAGAATTTGATTAAATCTCTAGTGAATCTAATATCCTTCTGACTTATCTGATCGTAGTACGAGCTCACAGTACGTGGCTGTACTTGTTAATATCACAATTAAAATTCTTTTAATGACCAGGAAATTTATTAGACATTTGTTTTCATTTAGTGATGTGATCATTTCTGCCGTGTGCTGGAACTTTTGGAGAATACATTAGATGTTCTCCTAAATTTTAAATAAATGTGTGGAGTGCAATTGACCTGTTGAATAAAGATTAAATTTATTGGCACTTTATAATACTGCATGAGGAATTTGTCTTCCACAGAATCCTAAAATTTATGAGTACTTAAAGCCTATTTTCAACAGAGGGGTTAAAGGGTGACATACAGAAACAAAATCAAAGCTGGAGGGATAATATATACAGTCCAAGACTGAGCTTGTCAAGTTGGCTTCAAGAAGCACAGCTTTTCAGTAAACTGTAGTTATTTCTTGGAACTAAAATGGTAGAAAATACTCAGCTTTCTTTTTGTTTGTTCAGAATAGTACTTATATAGGAAAATAAATTGAATTAACGAGTCAGTTTGGTAACAACAATACACTTGACTGACAAGACTAAAGGCAAATATCTGTATTTAGATATATGTATTTCTGAAGTTTCTTCTGAAAAACAATAAAACCTACCTTTGACAGAAGAAGTATATATTTTTTAATGGAAAATTCTGGGGATTTAAAATTGTATTTAAATTAATTTAAAGGTTAATGTCAATGAAATCGTACTAAACAAATGTATGACCTAAAATACTTCCCTTGTCTTTGCCTTCTGCTGAGTAGTCTATTGACTACAGCTTAGTTCAAATCTCCCATTCAAAAATTTAAGTAGAAATAAAGTATGTGCTGAAAGTTTATGTATTCATTATGACATGACACAGCTACAATTACAAGCATCCAGGCATAGAAAATCAGTTGATGCTGCATGTCCTTCTTCATATTTCTGTATAGCGTTATTGCTGGTATGGAGACTATTGACACTGTAGTGTTACTGATGCTCAATTTAGCATCATGACTTTCAGGCCAGACAGTCAATCGCTTGATGATCCAAAGTCAACTATGAAAATAATGCAGCCTCATTCCAAAGCCTTTCACTCTTGCAACATAAGAATTTCACAGGATCAATCTTTACAAACAATTTTCTTCCTTCTTTATCACCCTACATTTCTTTCAGAGTTGAAAGGTTCAAATTAAAATGAATACTGGTTCTGGGAAAATGTTTTCCCTGAACTATGATCACTTAGATTCCATTACTGAAATTATCTTTTTATTCCCCATCCAGAAGTGTTTAGTGCCATAACAGGAAATAGTCCTCACAATACCTTCACAGCAGATTTTGTATTGTATTCATACAGTTACTATATGACTTAAGAAATAAATAAACCAAATTTTATGGTTTCCCTCTGTGAATTTTTGGGTCTATAGAAATATCCATGCTACTTCATCAACATTTTACATAGTAATTGTTTTCTCACCTCTGTCTGTACCATGGCTGGCCGCTGCGTTCTTAACATTTTGACAGTCTGGAAGATATCTACAACACCTTCATATCTCATTCTTTCCAGCACAATACTCAGAGTTATGAATACTCCAGTCCTTCCAACACCCGCACTTTTGCAATAATAAAAGAAAAATGATGGGAGATAAGGAATGTTAATCAACAGTTAATGCTGAAAGAACTGGCTAACAAATTATCTCTGGATACAACACACCGTATGTATGCAGATTTCTACAGAGGGAAAGGCTGTGAACTACCACATTGGGTGTAGAACAATAATTGCTCTCAAGAAGGCTTCATATGCTACTAAGTACTTCCTGACTTTCCAGTCTTCACTGCAAAATTACTTGGTTTGTTGATCCAGAAATACAGTTATCATTGCATGACGAAGGAAAATGAGACAGTGACTTAAGCTATAAATAACAAAAGAGAAATTCAGTTATGTATTCTGCTGCTTTCTTTGCTGTATTTGTGTGCAGCCTCTGTTTTGCAAGCCTTCAGTACTTTAGTTGATTTACACTGAGTTAGAGACAATCACTGGACTTTCAGTAGTATTGAAATTGTTCACATACAATCTAAAATTATTAAATAACAGAACAGGGAATGTCCAAGACAGCCCTTATTCAAGTCTTGCAGGCTGGATCTTTAACATACAAATACTAATATACATACACAATATTTGTCTACATCAGCCTGGAATTTCTTCTTTGAATATATGTCACGCTTGCTATTTTTTCTGTCTTGGATTTCTTTTACTAACATCCCAAGAAACTATAGAAATTCATCTAGTCAATGGAGGCAATAGTTGCCAGTTACTAGCTTTAAGCAATTACCTATTTGTGAAACTGAGAAAAAGAAACACATAATAACTTCGGGAAAAGGAGGCATGTAAGAACACAGAGAAAGCTATGCTCAAAGTCTGAACTTGTATGGGTGGGCAGTAAGCAACCCATTATCTCACAGCTGATACCACAGTCAGACATATCTGGCTTAAGAACTCTGAACATACTGGTCAGCACCTAAGATTGTTTCAGTTGAAAATTTTTCTTTAAGGAGAATAATACTTTGATGTTTAAACTACTTTTTAATTAAATATCTTACAAGGTTAGAAATTTAATTAGTAACATACTGTTCTGTTTGCAAAAATGGAAGAGGAGAATGTTTAGATATTGTGGGTGGTAAGCATTACTATGTAGTACAGAAAGCAAACTGGAGAAAAAATGCTCACAGTGGAGTGGAAACTACAGTGAACTAACAGAGGAATTTGTTGCTTCAAGAAATTCTCTCTATAGAACATATTTTTAAGAATTTATCATAGTACAAAATGGAAGCATTACTGTAAGAATTCCACAAAGGCTAGGTGACTGAATTTTATACTTCAAGAGCAAATAAATAAATAAAATTACTAATTTGTCAGAGATATTTCTTATTCAAACAATGTGAGTAACATTTATAATGATGACTGATCTCAAAATTGTCATTTTGATTATGAAAAAATAATTAAACACCAAATCATGATGATTATATTATATGTGACTTCATTTCTATCAAAGTCAGTGGTAGAAATCTCCATAATTTCAGCACAAAAGATCACAACTCTTTGGAATGTTTCCATACCTTACTGTCTGTAGTTCTTCATTTCAGCTATGAACTGACAAATTTGCAAGGTACAGAGAACATCAAAGAATACCTTCACTTCATTTTTTTATGAGCTTTCTTCACTCTTTTTTCTGCATACAGGCATAACTATTGCTTGTTTGCTCTATGCTCTCTAAATTTATTTATGTCAGGAAGCTTAATTCTTGTTACAGCTGTTCTTCATCTTTCCTTGCCAAATGAATCACAGTCTCTGATCTGCAATGATGCTCCCCTTAGCAGGCTATAAAAAGTATTAGGCAAACAGAAAAAGTAGGATTCAAGTTGTCTAGTGTATTTAAGTTGTTAGGCTTTCAGGTTAGGGTAGCACAACATTCTCTTTTAAAGCATGTAGGTGCTCTTAACAGCTTTTGCTCGCTGACAGATTTAAAAGGACAGGAAGTTCTCGCTCACTATACATACATATGCTTCAGTAAACTCCCTCATTTTTGTCCTTATACTAGTATTGGGGAACTACTTGGCTTGCAGGAAGGATTTGGAACATATATCAATATTTTCCATTTCTGTTATATAAAAAATAACATTTCATCTACCAAAAATAATTTAATGTTGCAAAATGAGTGTCTAAAATCCTAATGGAATTTATAGAAACCAATTTATTAAATAAGAGATAAAAGTTTAAGATAATATTTTTGGCCATCTGTTACAGACTCTGGAGTACTATAGATGAAGTAAATAAAAACATTACTAAAGAATATTAAAAATATTTTAAAAGCCTACCCTGGATTATTCCTATATACCCTCCAATCTTTTTTTCATCTACATTGCAATTGTAAAGGGAGGGATTGAGAGAAATTATCACATTAAAAAATGTGTATGACATTTTGAATTTTAAACTGACCATTCCAAACCTCACTGACTTTCTGACAGGCAAAGCTTCTAAATATTTTCTATTCCATTCACTTTCTTGAAGTAGCTGATGTTTTTCTCTGGCTCAACTTGATTGCTACTGAAGTATTTGTCAGGAGAAATACTCAGGAGTTGTTTATAGATAATAATCTCCACCAATGTAAAAGTCTGACTTTTAATTATGAGTGGAAAAACAGATCAGATGCAGCAACTTGCAATAATGTCCCTCCTACTGCTTTTTGAGTGTAGCACTGATGATGCAACTTTTATCCTGCATTAGACGCTGTTTTAAAAGTAGCAAAATATTATGTGCTTCTATATATTTTGTAAGAATTTATTCTGTGTGAATGGAGTTATATTGCAAAACAGTTCCCAATTCATAAAGCTTTGTGCTTTTTTTAAGGTGTAATATTTGGTTACACTTCTGATAATTTGCCTACGAATTTCTAATTATATATACATTTTCACTGTAGTCAGCCATCAAATTAAATAGAAAAAAAAAAAAAAAAATCTGTACAAGTTTTTTCCAGGCTTTATTTTCTTACCTGCAATGAACAGAGATTGGTCCATCCTGACCAAACTGCTCTTTTGTTTTATGCACTTGGCCTATGAAGTCAATAAACCCTTCTCCAGACTTTGGCACTCCTTGTTCTGGCCAGTCAGTGAACTGGAACTGTCTCACTGTTCGGGACTGACCATCCTTTAACAGAAGACACAAACAATATATTCCCGAAGAATACCACAGTGGCTGGAAGCCAGTCAGCCAACAGCCAGAAAGGAAAGAACACTGAGAGGTAGTGAGAGATGGCCATGATCGCAATTATGAAGACTTCTTCAGTCACAATACTTACAGATGATTTCAGACACAATGGCACAAACGTACAGTTTCATTAACTACAACATAGTACAGAATTCTTTCTGCAGTGGATGGGAGAATTGTCTGATATTATGTCTGTATAAAAAAAATGTTTAGGAGTAAAAGCATAACTATCTCAATAACTTATACTTTTTTTTTTTTTTTAAATTTCTGTTTCAAATCCTGTATATTACAAATTTATTCTAACAAAAACAAAACAAAACAAACAATCAAAAAAAAAAAAAGTAGGATAAGATCATCCATCAAACCTGTCTCTACATTTTGTAGATGCATTCTACTAAATGACAGAAATATCGTCACTAATAAGAGTTGTTTAGTCATTGTCATTTGCAGAGCATGTCTTTAATAACATAGTTTTTTTCTGTGGGGTGCACATTTGTCTGGAAGAGCGTCAAGAGATATCAGTTGCTTAACAAGCAATTAACATCCTTTCAGTCATTGTAATTTCATTCACTAAGAACTAAAACCCAGTAAAATGTAAAAAAAAAAAAAAAAAAAAAAAAAAAAAAAGACTTCCCCTCTAGAAATAAGTCAGCTAAAACTTTTTATTTTCCCTAGTTAGGAGTATTAATGGTATTACTTAAAACTGGATAATTTGCAGCTTTATAGCTTTATTATATCTATTAAAAAGTCAAAAGAAGTACTAAAGACCACCACAAACTCAGATTTTTGCTTTATACCTACTTAAGACAGAAGCAGTCAAGAAACGCACATAACAAATGGATGAAGTAAATGAGTTTTCAATTTTCAAACATTGTTCTGTGCAGTTTTGATGTTGAATCAATATAGCTGAAGTATTTGAAAGCATGGGCATAAATTGAACTACTGATATAAACTAGTGCCTCTGGACATGTTATTATTTACTAAGCGTTGACCCTGCTATGCCTTCAGAATGGTTTTCTACCAAGTGACTCTCATAAAAAATTGAAATGTGGAGATCTCACAAAAAGCAACAAGTTATGCTGGAGGCAAGAACAACCCTTTATTTTTTTTATTTTTTTTCTCTACCACAACCACTCAGCTATCACAGACCTCTGAAACAAAATAGAGGTCATATTAAAAATAACCAGAGGAAAAAAAAGAAAACAAACAAAACTTTACTTTTATAGTTCCTCTGGTACCACGGGTTTTTGTTTCCATCTCTCAGCTGAATAAGAAAACAAAATGAGCATATGCATCAGTCACCACTCCTGGAAAGAAAAAACACTCTAGATTCTTACTAGACCACTGTGACAATTGATAGTCTGTTTCTGTGGAATTGTTCTGGTCACTTAAAGAAATGGGTATCTATCAAAAAAAATGTTAGGCCAATGTTATTTCTAGTAGTAACACAAGTAACAAAAAATATTTTGTGTTAAAAATGCCATTTTGTTAATACAAATTTCTCTCACAGTGACAGTGTTAATGCCATTTTCTCTCAAGAAAAAGTATAGAAATTGCATCTTTCAGAAAGCTGAAGACAAACGATATTAAGTAATCAAGAAGAAAAAGCAATAGGTTGATTCTTCTCCAAATGACCTCCCATTTCCCCAGAGTAAAGAAACAAAACTTTAAGTCTGATTTGCTTGCAGCTATTCAGTCAATAAGGTCCCTTCCAACACAAATGTTTCTACGATTTGGTGAATTTAAGGGATCGAAACTTCAGGCATTTCTGACACTCACAAGAATTAGACTAGTATAGGAGTAACTTTTTAAGGGATAAAAGGATAAGAAATGTGCCATTTTATTTAAATCTAGGTTATCACTGGAAAGACAAATTGCTATGTGAGAAATAGATTTGATAGCAAGTTTTTTTTTTTTTTTTTTTTTTTTTTTTTAATTATAAGTGTGTCTAAATCAGTGTATTGTTACTTGTTTCAAGATAGAAATAGCTCTGTAGTCTAATGCAAACCTTTGAAAATTGTTCTCATTTAGTTTCAGTGGGAATAACTTTTGCTATTTAATACTATTTAATGAGCACAGAAGTAAAGGTAGTTACTCTAATGTTGGATTAGCATTACAGCATATGGAGAACCTGTCTTCAATTTCTTGGTTCCCTCTGCTACTGACATTATAAAAAGTGCTGCTGTCTTTTAATGAGATGCTTGCTAGTAGCAGTCCAAATACAAATGTCAATTTTTATTAAAATATTTTCCTTCAGAAATTGCCATAGTTTGCATATGCAGGGCAAGAAGTACTAACAAACCAACATACAAATTTTCAGACCCCTGTATGAAACACAAGGCTTTTAATACAGCACTCTGCTGCCCAGCTAACTGTTTTGATTTCTGCCAGCTTCTCACAGGGGATGTTCAATTGTCTTTTTATGAGGATGCAGAACTTATAGTAGTCTTACATTCATTACTAATAGCCTAGCTTTAAATGAGACTGCCCCATCATTCTGACCTTCAGAGTTTACAGAGAAAGTGAGTATAAAGCAGACAGAAGCAGTAGACTGAATCAGTTACAGAGGTCAGTTTCAACTCACAAGAATTCACAGCTCAGTTTCAGCAATAACAGGGAGTCCCACACCAAAAATTTACTGCTGCCACCTACAAAGGCATTGTCCTCCTTTGTTGTCTCAGGGTAACTGGCCAACTCTCAGGTCTGCCGGAATACTAATGGCAACTAACACTATGGATTGGAAATAATAGTGTTACAACCACTTCAATATTCATCCTGCTTTGAATATAACAATTTAGTTAGCTGGTCTTAATTCTTGTGTAGGACAAACATAAAGACATGAAAATTATAGTATATATTTTGAAAAGTAGTCCTCGCTTCTTCCAGTAAACTTAAAGGAATCTATAGTTTTCTAGCACATTTAGAAAATTTAAGATGGCCTAGAAAGCTTTCCAGGGAGTTACTTAACAAAACTGAGACCATTACGATAAAGAGAGATTTAAATTTGAGTAACAATAATATATGATTGTATAATGTAACAAGATTATAGAATAATTGAATCATTAAGGTTGTAAAAGACATTTTCCAGTCCAACCATTCAACTACTGCCAATATTGCCCATTAAACGTCATTCCTAATTACAACATGAAGTTTTCCTTAAACACCTCTGGGGAAAGTAACAACAGTTCCCTGGTCAACACGTTCCAGCGTCTGAACACTATTTCAAAGAACAAATTCATTCTAATATCCAACCTGAACCTCCACTGGAGCATCTTGAGGCCACTCTCTTACATTCTATCATGCAGGAGAAGATACCAATTCCTAACTTCCTCCAGATCGCTGTAGAGAGCTATAAGCTCTCCTTTGATCCTCCTTTTCTCCAGACCAAACAACCCCAGTTCCCTCAAACAGTCCCCATAAGCCAGCTCGAGACCCCTCATGAGCTTTGCTGCCCTTCTTTGGACACACCTCAGTGCCCCAGCATCTTTCTTGTAGCAAGGGGCCCAAAACTGAAGACAGTACTTAAGGTACAGCCTAGCTAGGGATGAGAACAGGGGGATGTTTATCTTCCTGCTCCTGCTGGCTACACTAATTCTGTTGTAGACCAGGATTCTGCTGGCCTTCTTGGCCACCTGAGCACTGTCAGATCATGTTTAGTTGTGCTTCAACCAACACTTCCAGATCCTTTTCCTCCTTGCAGCTTTCCAGCCAGTCTGCCCACATATGGTTGGCAATTTTTAAAGAGGTGGTATAAATAAGAGAATTGATTTAAAAGAATTGGCAAATTAAGATATTTAACCCTTAACCATTAACATTTTAATGATTTGCTGGCTATAAATAAACAGACTTTTAAAAATATTGTATTTTATTATAAAACACTGAATGAACATTTTTAAAACACACGTTTTTCAGATATTTTCCTTCAGCTACATCTGTTGCTTTTTTTTTTTTTTATCATTGTCATTTTATGCTCTGATCTGAATGAACAATGTCACATATGACTTTTTTTTCAGCTTGAGATAAAACAGATTTTTAATAGACAGTCTGCAAAGGCTATCAGTACTGTCATTGTTAAAAAGAGCTTATGCTTATGAGAGTGGTTAAAAACTCATATTAGGAACATATTCTCAAATTCTACTAAGCACAGAAAGGTTACAAAAGCTGTATTTCATGTGATCATACTATATTTCAATTAGAATGAAAATCAGATTCAAATTGCATTTACAGTTTCTTTTCAAAAATATTTAATTCTCACTTGGGAATGCTCATACACTGGCATGATTAGTGACAATATCATCTTGCTAAGTGTCAGTAGTACCTAATTTTGCTGGAAGCTAATATTAAATGTAGCACTTCAACTAACCATGAGAAAAATTGATTTTTTTGGAAGATGATTGGCAACTCTGAGTAATCACTCATGCAGCTCCTGGACAGTGCAACCTGATATTTTGCTTGAACAAACAGCATTCTATAGTGCATACCAAAATGAAGTTTGTCAGTAATTTTTCCTGCCATGCAGAGTAAAGTGCTAGAAATCAAATTTTGAGAAATCCCAAATATACATTAAAAATTTATGTGTATTTAATCTTACTACGTATATCACTGTTTAGTTTCAGACTCAGGAATTCAGATAAGAAACGTGGTATGAAAATGAGGATGCTAGGGTCACAGCTGCACATATCTATTCTGCAGATATTCAAGAGTGCTGAAAATAAGCTATGCCAAAAATCAAATTATAATGTGCAAAGCTTGTCAAGCTTTTCTTGCAAATGCTATTTGCTCTGCAGTTTTTAAATCTCACTGTATTAACCTTCACACTCTCTCAACCTAGAGGGTGTGCAAAACAACATATTTACAGCTGCAAGTGACAAAAATTCTCCCCAAGAAAGATCAAGAGGGAAATGATGAGAAAGGAAAAATGGCCTACGAATTATCTAATGTGTTTTAACCCAAACAGCTATTCAGAAGTTTACAAAACTGTGCTGCTAAGATATTGGATCTGAATGAAGTCTGTTTTCCTTAAAGATAATCGTTTGTAATAATGTAAATAAACTTAAATGTAGTGTATATTTAAGTGTACGTTTAAATAATAAATATTCTTTTTAATTGCGTAAAGCACTTTAGAGTTTTGTTTTGTCTTGTTTGTTTTTTTTTTTTGTTTTTTTTTTTTTTGTTTTGTTTTGTTTTGTTTTGTTTTGTTTTCCACAAGAGAGAAAGAGGAAGAAATTCAAATTCTCTTTAAAAATTATTTTAAAGAGTAATGCTGTTGCAACTTACCCTTGCATCTGTAACTTTGAATTCTCTTAGAATATACTGTGGCATGTTGTACTCTGCCATTGGATCTACCACAAAATACTGATATCTGGCTGAACGCTCTGCAGGCCAATACTGATGGCATTTTTCCTACAACATAACAAAACAAAATATATTTTCCATTATTCCAGACAACTACCCTAATATGTTTTTCACTCATTAAGTATAACTTAACTGATGGAAAATGCTATTATTGACAAGAGCATGAACTGCTCATCTTACTGTGAACATGAAGTACCATTCTTAAAATTGAAAGATAATCTTCAATATTGAACTGCATAGAGGTTCCATTGCTCCAGTCACTGCACTTCTGAATTGCTTTATACATCTGCCCCGTTTTATTACTTAACATTACAAGCACTATCCCTAGCCTAAGTTCCAAAACAGAACAGAATTTAAATCTTGAAGCCACTTTTACTTCTAGTCCTTGTTCTCTGTTGAAATAAGTATCCCAGTCCTCATTCAAGATCATCTCCATTCCCGAAATACATGGGATTCATATTTCACTTAATACATACCAGCTTTATCTTGAAGTAATCCTGTCCAGATAGGAAACTGCTTCATTCTTTCCATTAGTTAAAGCAGAAATCTGATTGAGTTTAGGACTGTAAACAGACAGCTGAAACTTCAAAGTCCAGCACAAAGAGCACACAGGAAACATTCAGCCATTCAGCTGTTAAAAATACTCCACATTTTTGACAACATGAAAATGTTTAAACAGATGATGAAAAATATATTTCCAAATTACAATTATTCAGCAGACAGAAATGCTCTCTCTGCTTTTGTTGGAATATTACCTTCAAGCTGAGTTGCTGAATTTCAGTGTGTCCCACAACAAAATACAGTATCTAGCTTGTCTCTTATAACACATCCACACATTAGAAAAACTTATATCTGGTGACCAACCAGGCCACTTATTTCCCAAAGGAGAAAGAACCTAAATTCCCATATTTATCATTTTACATTCTCATAACAATGAAATATTTTAGTAAGAAAGCATAATAATAATAATGAATATTTCAGTAAACTAATATTATAGCAGTAACTTACTCTGCCCATTTCTCGTAATTTAGTAAGCATGACCACAATTGTAGAATTATGCTCCCACAGCATCCTCCAGAAATCTTCAGTGGTTTCTGCCAAAGGACCCTGTGTAGCTATGTAAGCTTTTTGTTGTCTGTTGTTAAAAAAGTAAGTTAAGAAATATAATTTAATCAAAAAGTAAGTTGATACACATGTTATCTATTTATATGTAAACATTATCTAGTGGAAAAAATACTATTAATAACAAGCAAATTGAGGCCTTATTATGAATGCTTAATCAAACTATGGCTTTCTTCCTTTTTAGAACCTTGTGAAAGAAATTACTCTATTAATATTATGATTTTTTTTTTAATCATTATTATTTAAATGTTAATGCAACCGTAATAGATCAATTTTGTGTGCTGTAAAAAGCACTTAAGAAACACTTAGTTGTGCTGGCTCATTTTATAGAAATAACTGTTGTACGATCTATTACATTTAGAAATTACAGCATTGAGCTGTTTCTACTTTAATTCCTTTTCAACAGTCTGATGCCTCCAGCAAAACGAAAGCAGGAAGAAAACTCAGGAATTAAATATACTGCATTTCTAGGCCATAAGCTCCTAGTATTGGAAAGTATGGGCAGGCTATTAAAATCTTATTAATGAGGAACGTTATAAGATGATGACCAGTTCATCTTGCTCCTGTTTGTTTCAGTAAACAGCAGCAACTTTTGTAGGTGGCACTGGAAAAGAAGACTAGTTCCACATTAGAGACTCAGAAAATTTTCTCTGTGGACACAGATACTCAGTTGCACCTAATCTGCCTCAGAGAAATACTATTGCTTCTCTTCCATACTTTTTCCTATGAGCTGCATAAATCAGATGAGAGTGTAGTCATGTGTTTGCCATGAAGATGGTGTTGAGCTACACAACTGTTTACATACAAAACATTTTTATTTATTTATTTATTTATTTGTGGCAGGGCCTCATCTTAAGCAGTGCTCCAAGTTTCTAAGTTATCACCTTGACAAAGGGAGTTTATCTCCTTTGTCTTGTTTATTAGTATGTTTTTTACATACATATTTAGCAGAATAGTTGTGAAGAAATACAGGTTGCAGGTCATGAATGTGACCACAATCTTAGTAAGTTTCGGTATATAAAAATGAGTGGTCTGAAGGTAAGTAAAGCCATAACCTTTATGGCTGCATATTACTCACACAACTTTCCTGTATTGTATAGATGGAAATTTAAAACCATTAACAATATTTAAGCAAACAAACAAACAAACAAAAAACAACAACAACAAAAAAAAACCCCAACCCCCCCCCCCAAAAAAAAACCAACAAAACAAAACCCCAAATAGAACCTATACAGATATTAAAAATATTAAATTTCAATACTAAATTGTTACACACATAACTTTGTAACATTTAAAAACAGTCCCCCAGAGAACACAACATTAATACCTGTATCCATCAACGAAACTGGCATTTATATAATCAGACCCTTCCACTCCTCGGATTGGCTGCAAGCATACTCTTGTAGACTCATATGGCATAATATTGACAAGGCGATTTTTGAATTTATTACAAGGAAGATTGGCACTGATGAATCTTGAAGTGTGAGCCTTAGAGCTAGCAAGACGCTGTGGAAAATAAATATGTTAAAATAATAAAAACCATACATAACAAAAAGAAATGCCATTACCAAGACTGATTGTAAATGTTTATTATACAAATCATTTCATGTTTTATTTTACCATATTCTGTTGTATTATCTAAATATTTGTGAAGCGTCTTTTAGCATTTTATAGTACTTTTAACACCCTGTAATCATTAATCCATACGGACAAATTTGAGTTTTAAACCATTACAGAAATAGATATTTCAAGCTATTCAAACAATAGAGATGAATATGGTTAAAACTGAACAATTACTGTCTGAACAATTCAAAAATTTTAGCTGGAAAATTTTCTAGCTTCCAATTACTGAATGAATACAACTGGTGAAGGACATAGCATTAATTGTTACATCGTTTGATGTTGGTTTCCCACAGCATAAGATTCCAGTACCTTAAATTCCAGTTCCATTCCTGTGACATTCTCTCCTGTTTCTATCTGTGTCAGCTTCTGAATATATGCATACAGGTTTCTGGCTGGCACTTCGGTATTTCCACATGTCACTGCTTCCAGCAGTGCATCATGGATAAAGATGTATTGGTCCTCAGTTTGAACCATGTAATTCCTTTGAGCTCTCATTAAAGTTACGTGGCCATAAATATCTACAGTCTTTTCGTGCTTTATTCTTTCTAACATGGCATCTATCACAATGAAACAGCCAGTCCTGCCGACTCCAGCACTAAAAGAAATGAACACAGGAGGAAAACATGAAGAATTTGTGCTTTGTGCTTATTTTTGTGGCACTCAAGTTTTAAAATTTCATAATACTCATATAAATGGCACATATTTCTGAAAATGAACGCAAGTTTTTGTAAAATAGGTCAGTATCCTGCAACATGTGAACACCTTTAATTCCCATTACAAGCAACTGAGATTTTAGAATTATTCATCATGAGGTACTTTCAAAAATTCAAGCTTGACTGTGATAGAAATAAAGCACTTTGCAACTAGTATTAAAAACATTGGTTCTGAACAATGAAAATCACTGGAGGTAATGAGCATTCTACAGAATCAAGCTTTATGTGTAGTATCGTCTGCAACTCAGTACATGTTGTTAGTATTCTGCTTACTGAGTTGAATGCAGTGGCAAACAACATCACACTAAATGAGTGTTGTGTATTTCTACTGTGCTTCGGAGGTAAACTTTTTATTGCTTCCCACACTGCAAGTCGGGATTCTAGCCACTGTGTAAGTGGGGATTCTATGAACACAATTTGGTCTGCCTTCTTCATTTCAACTAGACCAGGCAATGACATTATTCTTTGCAATGCAGTGATGGTTATTTAGCTATGCTAGCTGTAGACAAGTGTCATTCTTACCTGGCCACTTCAATGTCTATCTTGCATCTCTAGAAAAATTTAAGAAAGGTCTGGACTGAACCTAATATTATTTCAATATCATTTCATATTATCTCAAAAAACATAGAAAAAGAACTAAACAAAACAAAACAAAACAAAACAAACAAACAAACAAACAAAAAAAACTTCTTGACATCATAGCATTGAAAGCATTGAAGAGATCTCCATACTGAGTAGCATTTATTAGACAAAGTATTCCCTCAGGGATTCTTAGTTAAGTCACTTTCTGATTTTGAGTAGGAATTGAAGTGAATCCACGAACGTTCTGTTGAGAACAAAGAAAACTGTACATCTGAGCTCTCAGTAATCAAGCTAAGCGATTCCTGAAGGACATCTCTGAAATAAAAATATATTTCCCCCTCTTTGGTGGGACTTGAGAAGAGTAGAAGGAGATAACAGACAATTACGGTAACTATGGCAAAAGAATTAAACTTGATCATGACATACTCAGCTGTTTCCAAGAGAATTAAGCCTGTCCTAGTAATAGTTAAAAGAAATTTATTTTTGTAATACCAGCCATCAAAGTAGTCAGACTGACAACAATTTTCAGCCATTCCCTATTCTCTTAAAGAGATATGTATATGTATGAGACCCTCTCTGAAAATAATGCCTTCTATTGTACTAGCTTTGCCCACAACAGCAGAGATGGATGTTGGTGGTATGGCAGTAGAGGCTGAACTTTTCTGTCAGTATTCTGTTACATTTTCTCGACATGTAACAGATTGCAGCAGAGGGGTGGTCTGACAGAGTAGCATCTGATGTAGCAGTGCTATGCTCCATAAGTAAGTTGTATCACTGTATTTCTCCAGATAGAAAAAATTGCATCCTTTGACATTCACTGAAACTTGTTGAACTTTTCTGGAGATCAAACAGTGGATATCAGGACACTGAGACAGTGGGTAGTGCATTTCAGCAGTAGTGATAGCAGCCGTACATATTTTTATGATCACCTACTCTTCTCCATCATAGGCAAAAATGCATAGCTAATAGTAGCATTTTGAGCAACAGTGTTTTGCAGCTGAGAATTTGCTCTAGCACAATAGTGTTACTGTGTTCTCTGTGCATGCTGTAGTTTCCATGGAAATAAATAGGAAACCTTATGTTAGGAGCAACATATGCATATGAACGCACTATCTTTAATAATTCCTGAGGGCAACGTTATGCAATCAGCACACAAAGAACAGCCTTAGAGTTCTTACTTTGATGTGCCTAATATTAGATTAGATTTAATTATTAGATTAGATTTAATACCTAAAAATTCATTATATACTTTGCATAATGGAACAGAAGTGATTTAGAAGAAAATGACACCAAGATGTGAGGACGTGTTGATTTGCAAGAGGGTGGAAAGGCCTGCATAGACTGGATCAGTGAGCCAAGGTAAACTCCATCAGTTTCAATGGGACCAAGTGTCCTGCATTTTGGTCACAACAACCCCAGGCAACCCTACAGGCTTGGGACGGTATAGCTGGAAAGCTGCCTGATGGAAAGGGACCTTGGTGTACTGATGGACAGTCAGCTGAATATGAGCCAAAAGTGTGCCCAGGTTGTCAAGAAGGCCAATGGCATCCTGGCTTGTATCAGGAATGATGTGGTGAGGAGGACTAGGGAAGCAATCCTGCCCCTGTACTTGTACTGGTGAGGTCTCACCTTGAGTACTGTGTTCAGTTTTGGTCACCTCAGTACAGAAAGGACACTGAGGTGCTGGAGCAGGTCCAAAGAAGGGCAACAAGGCTTGTGAAGGGCTTGGAGAATGTGCCTTATGTGGAGTGACTGAAGTAATTAGGGCTGTTTAGTCTGGGGATGAGCAGACTGAGGGGAGACCTCGTTGAAGCCTTTCAATATTTGAAAGGAGCATATAAATGGGAGGAAGAACAACTGTTTACAAGGGTGGATAATGATAGGACAAGGGGGGATGGCTTTAAACCAAGACAGGGAATATTCAGGTGAGATATTAAGAGGAAGTTTTTCACATAGAGGGTGTGATGCACTGGAACAGATTGCCCATGGAGGTTGTGGATGACCTGTCATTGGAAGAATTCAAGGCCAGCCTGGGCTAGTCGTTGGCAACCCTGCATATTGCTGGGGTGTTGGAACTAGATGATCATTGTGGACCTTTTCAACCATACTATGATTCTATGATCTCTTCAAATACCTGAAAGAGTGAGTGGGGTTAGTGTCACTGGTGACAGGTGACAGGACAAGGGGAAATGGCCTCATGTTGCACCAGGGGCAGTTTAGATTGCATATCAGGAAGAACTTAGTTACTGAAGGGGTGGTTAAGCACAGGATAGGCTCCCCACGGAGGTGGTTGAGTTGCCATCCCTAAAAGTGTTTAAAAACTGTATGGATGCGTTGCTCAGGGACATGATTTGGGGGAGGGTTGATAGAGTTAGGGTACTATGGTTAGATTGCAGTTGGACTTGATGGTCTTTAAGATCTTTTCCAACATGAGCAATTCAATGACTGTGATTCTAAAATTAAAAAATAAAAATAAAATAAAATACAAAAAATATGAAAGAACAGAAAATATGCTAGATATCTGATAACGCTTAGCAACATGTGCTAAACAGAGCCACATTCCAAAAGCCCTCTATAGATATCATTTTATGGAGATGTCTGAATATAAACTGTACTGAATCAAACCTGCGAATAGATTCCTCTATCAAACTCTGAAAGTACAAGTGCAAAATTTGATGTATGCTATTTTCATATCTGAGATCATATCATATCTGTCACAATGAATACTGGTTTCTGTTGTTCTAAATGCTTAACTCTTTTCAGTTAGTGGCATGAAATATATTGTGTAGTATAGCAAGCAGCAGTTCATAAACATAGAATCACAGTTGGAAGAGACTCACAAGGATCACTGACTCCTCTAAATTACACTGTTGTTGGTGATTTATTTATTTATTTATTTATTTATTTATTTCAGGATATAAAGATGTGGAAATTATTAAACCCTAGCATATAGAGGCTAAAACAATAATATATACTCACAGTCCCTAAAAATTAAGATTAAGTATCTTAATTCTATCTTGAATTCAGTAATTAAACATGTCAATTTATTTCCTGCATGACAGTCAATGAATCTGTACCAACAAGTTTCATTTACTTACAATGAAACCAAAGGGGAGTGCAGAGTAGAAAGATATATCATGTGAGCTAAGCTGTGTTTCTAAGTTTCTCTGTGTATATAATGTCTACATTCATTCTTATCAACAGTTATTATTAATGGAAGAACTCTTGAAACAGCTGAAATTTTTTTCTAAGAGACCAAATGCATCAAGCTCACCTTTCTTAGAGGTTGCTCTGTCAAGAATTAATCAATATTTTGAGCTTAAGAGAATTTACCAGTTAGTGGTGTTGATCAATGGGACTTGGAAAGAAAGAAAATACGCAGACAAATGAAATGAGGACTCTCCTAGCTAAAAAAGAGTTAATCTACCCTATATACTAAATGGTATGCATTCCAGGAAAATTCTGTGATCTCTAAGTAATCATGGAGAAAAATCTGAAAAAATCCCAAACTCTCAAACTTTCTCACTGGTGATTTGTTTTCTGGTTGTTCCTTTTGTTGTTGTTGTTGTTGTTGTTTCTTCTTCTAGATTTTAAAGAAACACATAAGTGGGTCAGATGTGGATATATGAAGGTTTAAATCAATCCCTGGAAACTGACTACGAATCTGAATTTGAATGTCATGTGGGGACATTCTTTCCACTATTTTTTTTTGTATTATTATTATTATTATTTTTTTTTTCCCCAGACAAAAGCTGGCCAAGTGAAAAATAAAAGCACACGCATGACAGTGCAGATATTCTCAGTAGTTTAGAATACAGTTCTCTTTCTTGTCAGGTATTAATGAAATAGTTTTTAAAACTCAATATGGCAATTTTGGTTCAAACATTAAAAATTCTTCTGGTAGCTAAGGACCACAACTTTTTTTTTTTTTTTTCATAACTTGCATTGCCATTCATATAGTTATTATATAGTTATTCTTACATGGGCAAACTAGCAGCAATAGTTATTAGCAGGGAAGATATTTGCTAGTTTATAGATTAAGATGTAATATCAAACCATGTTACTGTGCACAAATGTTTTTTGTGATAAGGATGCAGAGTCAGACTCACTACAATTATTGAGGCATTTGACTTCACTGGGTTCCTGACACATGCTTCTTTGGAGTGTTTTTTGCAAAGTGTTTTGGAGTGTTTTATATGTGACATTCCAACTCTGTAAATTGTAAACAATCAAGATAATTCTCTTCAATTACCATATAAAAACTAGAACAGTTTAACTTTCTTCCTTTTGCCTCTGCATACTTTTTACTCTAAGCTTCTTAACTTACAATACAATAACCAGGAAAAAATCTTTCCGTCTCTCTTTCTCTTCTGCAACCATATCACAGAATCATGGAATGGTTTGCATTGGAAGTGATCTTTAGGATCATGTAGTTCCAAACCCCCTGATGGAGGCAGGGGCAACTCCCTCTAGACCAGGTTGCACAAAGTCCCATCTAGAACATCTTTGAATACCTCCAGGAAGAGGACAATCACAGCCTCTCTGGGCATCCTGTTCCAGTGTTTCAACACACTCACAGTAAAGAATGTCTTCCTAATAGCTAATCTAAATCTACCGTCTTCCAGTTTAGAGCCATTCCCCTCATCTTGTCATTACATGCTCTTATAAAAAGTTTATTCCCCAGCTTTCCTGTAGAACCCCCTCAAGAACTGGAAGGCTGGTTTAGGTTTAACTCAGAGCCTTCTCTTCAGGTTGAAGAGCCCTAACTCCGTGACGATCCCCATAGGTGAGGCGCTCCAATTCTCTGATCATCTTCATAGCCCTTCTCTGGACCTACTCCAATTCTTCAATGTCATTCTTGTGCCGGGGCTTCCAGAACGGTACCCAGCAATCCAGGTAGGGTTTCACAAGAGCAGAGCAGAGGGGAAAAATCACCTTCTTTGACCTGCTGGACATGCTTTTCTTGATGCATCCCAAGATACAATTAGCCTTCAACCAGCACTCCCAAATCTTTCTCCTCAGGACTGCTCTCTGGCCATTCTCTGCCTAACCTCTATTTGTGCCTGGGATTACCCTGACCCAGGTGCAGGACCTTGCACTTGGCAAGGTTGAACTTGGTGTGGGCCCACCTCTCAAGCTTTTCCAGGTCCTTCTAGAAGACATCCCTTCCCTTTAGCGTGTCAGCTACACCAGTCAACATGATATCATCTGCAAACTTGCTGAGGGCTCGCTTGATCCCACTGTCCATGTCACCTACAAAGATGTTAAATAGCACCAGTCCCAACACTGATCCCTGTGGTATACTACATGTCACCAGTCTCCACTTGGATGCTGAGCCACTGACTACAACTCTCTTAGTGCAACCATCCAGCCAAGTCCTGATCCAGTGAGTGGTCCAACTATCAAACTGTGTTTGTTTGTTTGTTTGTTTTGTTTTTTGTTTTTTACTTTAGGCAAACAGGATGTCTTGTGGGACTGTGTCAAATGCTTTGCACAAGTCCCGGTAGATGACAATATTTGCTCTTCCTTTATGCACTGATGCTGTAACTCCATCATAAGAGGCCACCAAGTTTATCAGTCATAACTTGCCCTTTGTGAATCCCTGTTGGTTATCACTAACCACCTTGTTTTTATTTTCCATGTGCATTATTAGTATGGCCTTCAGGAATGTGTGCACCATGATTTTTATTTTATGTACTTAATATTGTGCTGATACACCGCTGGGAAATTTTACTGTAACTAGACAGGCAACTGACATTGATTTTTTTTCTGTCTATTCACAAGTATTGCTATTTAATAATTAAGGAATTATGCATCCTTTATCCAACAGGCACTTCCTTAATTGTCAAATTGTAATAATAAGAAAAAAACCTAGAAATATTCTGTCATATTCTAAATAAAAAGTTTCCTCACTGATTATGTTCTGTCCATATTTTTTCCTATTCATCAGTATTTTAGTGAATCTAATCATACAGCTGAGAGATTATAATAATGAAAGACAACAAAAATTTCTTTGATGCTGAAGGACTAAGCTGCACATTCTGATGATTTCAGCAGACATTAACTAACCAATAAATCATCTTTGTGAAACGTGTTCTCTGCTGCACTGGTTACCAAGAACAAAAACTGATTTTCTTATGCTCTGGTAAGAAATACAATACGAAAACATCACCAACAGATTAAGGCAGCTGGCATATCCTGAGATTACAAAGTATGTGAGGAACTGGCAGTTTCTCTCTAGATGTAGGACATCCTAATTCAGAAGATACAGGCCAAGTCCTAATTAGGACTGAAGAAATCAAACAGCCATTGAGATCAGCTATTAATCCAGGTCTATTTTCTATTTAGAAATAAAATAAATAAATAAATCTGGTTTACTTCTTGTTAGTGATAATAATTCATCTCCTGTGTCAGATTTCACATATTTAGTAAATATGATTATCTTGCCTTATTATATATTCTGGTGTTACTGTCAGAACTTTTTGCAATGCTAACTTTAGCATCAGTGATAGATTCTATTAAGTTTAAAAGTTGAATATTTGAGCAACCGACTAAGTAAACACAGCTAGTAGGGAATTCTTACTGCTTGATATTTTATCATTAACCCATAACATTGTCTGTTTTCAACTTCTAAAAACATGACTGACTCAGTCCCATGAACTAAAACATGCTTAATGTCCTGCAATTCACAAAAAGAAAAAATGTGAGGCATAAGGGAGCAATTCCACTTTAAAATAATTGTATAGTTGTGTTAAAGGTTGTATTTTGTGATTAATTTATAACTGTCTAAATGATGACCCTTTACTGATACTTCATTGATTTGGCAAGGGAGGGCAATGCAATTGCCAGTATTCACAGCTCATTTAATTGGAAGTAAAGACAGTAAAATATGAGCCAAAAATCATTTAGGACATTTTTGACTCACATCAGGGGAAAAATGATTGAATATTAGTTTCAGATTAAATTAAGCTTGCACTTTTTAGCTGAAAATAAATAAAATTGGTTGTGATAAAGGAAACATATATAAATGCCTGGATTTTATTGAGGAGCTTTGTATGGTTAACTAGATTCCAATCCCACAGTAGTTCTCTGGTATTTTTGATAAGGTCAATATTTAGATTATATGACAGGAAAAGGGAAAATGGTTTCAAAGTCAAAGAATGGATATTTAGGTGGACATAAGGAAGATTTTACTGGAACAGGTTGCTGCGAGAGCATGCCCTGTCCCTGGAGACATTAAATGCCAGGCTAGACCAGGCTCTAAGTAACCTAATCTAGCTATATGTGTCCCTATTCATTGCAGAGGACTTGCACTAGATGACCTTTAAAGGTCCCTTTCAACTCAAAAGTTCTGAGATTCTACAGCTATTTTTTCCATTAAACTATTAGGAAATTAGCTCAGAGCTGAAAACCACTCTTTTGTTCAGGAAGCAGCCAAAATCCTTATGAAACCACTACGCATCCTTTTGAGTGAATAAATCTGACTGTAATAACACAAACACTTTGTGCAAAGAGGTACATCTGAATTTCATTTTAGAAGAGATATTGAACAGCTTCAATAATTCTGATACTGGCTTACGAGAGATATATGTAACTGCACAAGGACTTCCTTTTCTTCTCACTGTGGTTACTACATGATACTAGCAATCAAGTAAGGTATATGAAAACATTTTGGGGTACAATGCTTCACCAAGCAAGATGACTTTAGCCAGTGTGCTCTTCATTCTTATGCTATGCATTGAGGAGACCATATTTGTTATGGAAGACATCAAAAGCCTCTTAAAATAAAGAAGGAAGGAAAAACAAACAAACGAACAAACAGAAAGTAGGTGCATTTCATTGTAAGTACATAAAAGCACAGTTTGGAGCTCCCTGGAGTTTTCACAGGTAGTTGACAAAAGCATAGGAAGCTCAGAAATCAAAATATATCCTTAGATTTTTTTTTTATTATTATTATTTTATTTTTTTCTTCCTTTTTATTTATTTATTTATTTATTTATTTTTTTAACTGGGTTTTATGAAGATTTCCTTTCAGTTCCCATGTTCTCAGGAATCTACTGCTACCAAAAGTTAAATACACTTTTTTGTTGTTGTTGAATGGGCTTGCAGAACTGTGATAATGTGAATACAAAAAAGAAATTCATGGAAGAAGAGATCCATCAAAGTATATTAAATAACCAGATACAAAATTTCTCCAGAAATCCTTATGGTTGATTTGGTTTGAGTAGGCGCTCTAAAAAAACTAACATTTAAGATGTCCAAGAAGTGAAAATTACTGAATACTAAATTAGTTGAAGGAAGCATAAGCATTCCCTCACCTCTCCTGTCTTCTAACCAGATCATCTAGAACTCTTCCTTTCAATTAACTTTTGTCTTTGGGTGCATGGCACTCATAGTGAATATGTCATTTAAGAGGTACAGCACTACTTTTGATACTGGCTTTTTTCTGTTTTAAAAAGAATAGAACATGACAAAGTACTTCTCCTTTCATGAAACTGGGAGCTAGTGACTAAAAGCTCTTTGACTGCTCTGCTCACAAGACTGAGCATGGCAGAAATACAAACAACTTTTGTATTTACTTTTCCCTTTGGGGTTGATTCTTGATTTTATATGGCAATACATGCCTTAATCCTGCTTTTCATAAAAGATTTTTATACATGCACCTCACTATAAATTCCTGTATCACCTAATTTCTTCACTTACTCAGAAATTCATAGAAAGGAAATTAGAATGAATCATATTTCTCTCTTGTTTTATCCATGCATAAGGGTTTACTATGTGTTTTTTTTTTTTTTTTTTTTTTTTTTTTTTTTTTTAAAAACTTCAAAATCAATCCAGTTCTCAGATATCCTTACTTTCCACTGCTGTAAATACCATCTTATATGTGCTTGATGAGAGCAGATAGATGCTTTTGAGCCTGCCTGGCCAGCACCAGAGCAACTGATTTCAAGGTATGAGGGAGTGTGGGGGTTTCTTTCTCACTGAGAAAGCAGTCACTCTCCAGCAATGAGCAGCTCCAGTGAGAGAGGCTGACCTGGTATGGGCATTGCCAAAGCAATAGAGGCTACACCCACACACATAAAATAAGCCTCAGAGAGAGAAATGACTAAGCCTGGGGTGGATGAACAGAGTGTGGGTGTCACCTGTATGCCTGTTGTATGTTATAACATCTGGAATTGTAGCTCACTTGGCAGGGCAGTAAGATTTTTCCAGCTTCAGAAGTGAGGGACATTCATTCTGTGTGACCCTCAAAGCAGAATGGTGAACACTCTATGCTGAGCCAAGGCTGCAGCTCTGGCAAGGTGGTATGCACCTTCTACCTTGGGCACGGTCAGTGTCTCCACTCAGACAGATCTACTAAAGGCTGTGCAGGCTATGGTTTGTAGGAAGCATCTGGACTTTGCTGCTGGAGCAATAGTGAGAGGCAAACTCTCCTGTGTAAGATGTTTACATGTGGAGGACCCCTGTGACAGCTGACTGGCCTGCAGAAGGCAGTGCCATCACTGTTATGCCAGTGATAAGAAATAGAAAATTGCTATGAGAAGGACTAACAAGAGGCCTGCCTCAAAGCCTGAGATGTCTCTGCAGAACCGCTTCATGGTTCTCCAGGCAGAGAAGGAAAAAGAAACAATTACATGTAAATCATTCAAACTGAATAAGGCAGCCAGACCTGTCCCCCATTGCATATTAACTACTGTGACTAAGAGAAAGTGATGGGTGGTAGTGGTGGGAGATTGTCTCCTGAGGAGAACAGAGGCACACATATGTTGTCCTGACCTGCTATCTGGAGAAGTTCCCTGCTTACCAGGATCTACCTGGACTTGTCCAAAGCATTTGACACAGTCCCACAAGACATCCTGTTTGCCAAACTGGAAAAACAAACCAAAACAAACAAAACAAAAAACAAACAAACAAAAAACAACACAGAGTTTGATAGTTGAACCACTATTGTGGTTTGGGTTTGGAACTACATGATCCTAAAGGTCACTTCCAACACAAACCATACCATAATTCTGTGATTCTATGTTCAGTGTACTACATTCCAAGTAACTATAAAAAATAAAAATATCTTCCCTGTGAAATTTGTTGTGTTTCAGCATATATTTTACTTTATTTGTTCTTTACAATCCATTCACAAAGCATTCCTGTCATTATTTATTCCAGTGAAGAATGAAGGAATGAAAGGTCTAAAATCTGAAATAGAATTTAGTGGAATAGAGTATGCTTTTTGAGGTTAATTTTAAATGATGTCCTACTGTGATGAGTTAACTAGAACTACGGACAAATCTATGCATGAAGAGCTGCAGTGACTATTGAAAATGATACTGATGGGTAATTTATGAGAGTACACTGTGATCTAATCACCAATAATTAGAAGTGAAGATTAGAGAACAGTGAAGAACTCAATGTGCAGAAATTGTGGGCCTGCTCCCAACAGCTCCTGCCTTGCTTTACTTTGCAATTGAACTTGTTTTGTGTTATCAGAGTGGAATATTTTGAGCAATCATTCTGTACTTTTGCACATCTCCATTCTTAGATTACACTTTCATGTTGACTTTTCTTTCAGGGATATACTGAACCTCTCTTCCACTACATATAACAAGATCTATTACCTGCTCCATGTGGGAAATAGGAAGGTGAACTGATGCTGTCTGAAACTGAATTAAAATGTTAGGAAGGGATGTGTTCTGCAGTGCTGGTTAACAGGATGACCTTGGAAGTACTTGCTGAACACTGAGATGCTCCATAGTTCCAGAGTCTTTCTGGGTCTCTTTCTGGCCTCAGGATCCCTGTAGTTCAAACCACAGTACATCCATTTGCCAGTTGTCATAGCTGGTGTTTGAACCAGTGGATGAGCAGTGATAAGGTACCAAACTGTGATTCAGACGATATTTCATTTGGTAACAACACAGTAAAAATGAAGACAAGAAACAGTAGTACCATGTGTCTACAGTCTGTGCTTTCTACATTTTTCATATCTATTACAAGTTGAAAACCCTAAGTTAATTGGGCTTTACTTGCCTATAAGACTGTATTAATTCATGTTTGAAAACTCAGAAGGAATCAGAAATTAGTTCTCAAGCTTGAAGATGGTGGAACTGTTGTAGCAAACCTACTATTTCAGATCTCCATCTCAAAGTATCTATTTTTTTTCCAGGTAGAACTGATATTTCTGAGAGGACACATTCACAGGATTACATTTTGTTGAAATTGATGAAGTTGCAATACTGTAATGATGTAATGAGATACACAGCAGAAAACAGAAGCAGTAAATCTTCTCTGAAGAGCTCATATTAAGGCTCTTTCATTTGTCCATTTTCTTAAGCCAAGTGCTTAAAATAAAGAAAAAATCTGTTTGATTTCTTTCATACCACAGAGAAGTTATAATGAAAATGATGATTGTTTTTTTTTTTTTTTTTTTTTTTTTCTTTTCTTTAATATATATATATATAAAGTAAGATAGCTTTAAAATGAGCTTGGATAGTACAATGACATTTTTTGAACAAATATCATCTACTTTTAAAATTCAGTTGACAAACAAACAATTCAACACTGCAATTCAGGATTCATTTGGAAAAGCAGACACTGAGAAAATCTGATAACAAGTGATGAGACTCTGAACTAAACCTATACAAGTATATGAAAAATGAATAAAGATAGCTATTCAAAGCTGAATACTGATTGAAAAGCCTCTACTAAAAGATAACAATATGATTTTTAAAGCTGCATTTTACTTGCAGAGGCACAGGGAGATGATTTAAAGAGGCTTTCATGCTGATTACTTTAGATGAAAATACAGCCTGTTCAAAGTTAGCCAAACATGCCTTGTAGCCAAGTTGATGCAATGCATTACAGTGTACTGTGTGTCCATGGATATTCCGGAATATACTGTAGGTACAGCTGGGAAATCTCAGAGATACCCCTTTCCAGAATTCAGCAATTGGGTTATAAAAATATTTTCACATTTCCTGCAGATGGCTGGATTCTTTTCTTCCCTTGTAATTTTAATTCAGAATACATTATGGGCAGCTGCTGGCTCTGATAGAACCTAATTGCTCTTTTACTAGACTCAGCTGCAAGCAGTCAGATTTCCTTTTCCTTTGTAGAGTATATTACATATAAACATGGGCGGGGAGAAAAATAACCAATTAACTAAATACATATGGATAAAGTGACTCACTAAAAGAGCTGATCAAATAATGTATGAAACTACAGCTTAGGTCAAAGGAAATTACAGGCCTTGTAGGACATGGTAATGTATATGTGGAAATAATTATCAGAACAAACATATTCGTAATTTGAGATAACATATGGAAAAGGCACTACTTCTGTTAAAAAAATCTTGCACAAATTATTACATTTTCATAAAGGGAAAACTATTTTGCTTAGTTTAAAGCCAGGATACATGCACAACAGAAACCATTTCCTGACTCAAACCAAGTCAGTTCTCAGTACCTCCAGTATACAACTTAGCAAGTAAACCTGTCAAAGTTTGGAAAGTATTTTTGCTGTTTTACCAGAGGGAAGGAGGGAGGGAAAGACTAAGAAATAGCTACTTTTAGTAAGTCTGATCTGTTTCTGTTACAATCAGAAACTGGTATGAAACGTGACAGAGAAGAGATCGACTGCAAAAAATGACTCCTCTGCCTCCTCTTTCGTGTGACTACCAAAACAGGTGAAGACTGTTTGCCATGAAGGATGAACACAAGGGAAAGTTGTAGATGTGTAACATGTGAAACAACATTAACAAATGCTCATTTTTCTTCCTTTCACCCAAAGACATTTAGTTAAATCAAGAGACAGGTGTTTTAAACAGAAGTAAATAGGTATCAGATGAGTGAAACCTCTTGTCTGAGCATAACACATAGACAAGGAAAAAAAGTAAAATAAGGCAGTTTAATTTTGTTGTTAAAAAATATGCATCATAAACATGAGAAATAAATATCTATCAGTTTGTGTAGCTGAGGAAAAAATAGAAATTCTTGCAAATAAGGGCTAAACTAGTCACTGGCTGTGTTCTGCTAGGAAGAAATCCTACTGAAATATTTTCCATACTGGTGTTTTATACTTTCCCCTAAAAGTTCCACCATTTATCATTGTCAGACACAGGATACTGTTCTTGACAGATCACTGATCCTATCTGGTAATGGCATTTACTACATTTCTTTATGGATTTCTGACTTCACCAGAAACAATATCTCGCCCTGTGTAGTTTCTGTAGCTTTTTAGGATTTCAAAAGATAATCGAAGCCTGAGTCATGGCACTGGTGATATAATCCCCTGAACTACAGGCTATGTTTCGAAGAACAATGGCTTTATACACACTGGACTGATTTAATCAAAAAGAGTAGAATTATGTAGTTTCTGTTTGAACCCTCACAACGAAATGCTGCTTTTATTTGTTATTTAGTTACTTCTGGATTTTCACAGAGATCACAGATCACAGCAATACTTATCTTTTTTTTTTTTTTTTTTTTTTTTTTTTTTTTTTTTTTTTCTTTTTCCTGCTAATTACCAGCTGAAGAATGTACTGTCCATAGAACCATTTTAGTTTAGCTTTAGAAGAGGCTGGTTTCCTCTGCAGGACTTGTTTTCAACCAGTTTATCATTCTGTGAAGGATTTCTATACAATCCCTAGGAAGCATACTATTTTCCTCCTCCTCCTCAAAATAAATAAATAAATAAATAAATAAATAAATAAATAAATAAATAAATAAGTTCTTAGCAGCACTGGACAAATTACTGCTAATTTTTTGTCTATGAAATCATATCATAAAGTTCCAGTTCCATAAAAAGAGATTAAACTCCCGTGGTATTAAATCCTGTCTATAACTCCTGGCATATTTTGTGTAAATTGTACGAAGAGATTGAAGTAAAAAAATGAACTTCTGAACATATTGCATTGTCTGGAGTAACTGAGACTATTAATAAATTAAGAACACAAAGAAAAGCACAGAAGTTTACTGATAGCCTTATTTTTTTATTAAGTATGCTCACTAACTGTGTTCTTACAAGAAAGAAATCTAATGAGAGCCTAATCCTATCCCCTTTGATTTTTATATGTGAACTGAGCCTTTGAGAAAAAGTAAGATATACATCTAACATCCAGAGAAAAAACTGTCTTACAGTGTTATATACAAGGACTGCTCTGAAAATAATGCCTCCTATTTTATTATGCTGGCCTTCAAAGTCAGAGGCTGATATTGGTGGTATAATAACAGAGGCTGAACTTTTGCACCAATATTCCATTATGTTTTGTTGCCATGCAGAGGTGCAGTCTGCCAGAATGGTGTCTGACATGGAAGTGAATATGAAGCAAAGGTGTGGAACTGAATTCCTTCATTCAGCAAAAACTGTACCCACATACATTTATCAATGCTTGATGACCATTTCTGAAGAACAAACAGTGACTGTGAGCACTATGAGGTGGTGGGTGATGCATTTCAGCAGTGGCAACAGCAATGTGAAAGGCCAGAAAAGTTCCAGACAACCATACACAGTACACAGCTGTCACATAAAAAAATGAAGAGATTCTCAATCAGTTCATTCACATGAATTGGCAGATTATAATCAGGGACCTGAGTATGGAGCTGTATTTCAATTTCAATATGTTGGGAACAATGGTATGGTTGGAATATAAAAACGTTTGTACTTGGTGGGAACCAAGACTGCACACACATGAAAAAACAAAAACAAAAACAAAAACAAAACAAACAAACAAACAAACAAACAAAAAAAACAATACAAGGCTAAATCTGACAGCTTTCTGTACCACATCATTCCCAGTGACAAGATACAGTACCATGACAATATGCCTGCAGCCCGTGGAACAGCAAAATGTGAATTCAACATATTACTGCAGATTAGAGACACAGTCCTAAGTTTACCTGCTAAGTTTACTCAGCAGGTAAAGTGATGTGCACTGTCTTTTGGGACAGGAAAAGGGTGATTCTTCCGGATTTCCTGGAGCATGGACAAATCATCTCTGACTGCTACACTGCAACACTGACTCAACTGATGGCTTGACCTTCCAGAGTCAGTCCAAAGAAGAAGATAACCTTCCTTTTGCAACAAGATAACTTTAGGACCCATCCTAGTTTGAAGAGCTTTGAGCACATTGCCAGGCTTGGCTGGACTGTCCTACCATACCTGCTGTTATGTTTTGGATTTGACACTTTCTGACTTCCACCTGTTTGGGCTGATGAAAGATGGATTGTGAGGGCAACATTTTCCTAGCAAAAACAGTGTTATAGCAGCTGTGAAACAGTGGGTCACCTACAACGGTGAAAAAGCACAGCTAATAGCAGAGACTATATTGAAAACTATTGGTTTCAAGCTGAGAATTTGCCCTATTAAATAGTGCTATTGAGATCTTTGTATCTGTTGTAGTTTCCACAGAAATAAGTAGCAGGCCTTACTTTCAGAGCAACCTATGTATATGTATGGGCTACCTTTAATAACTCACGAGGATAATGCTACACATTCAGCACAGGAAAAACAATAGCCTTCTTAATTTTATGGACTCAATATTAGATTGGATGTAAAGCACAAAATGTTTAGAATATTTGTGACATTAAAGTACTTCTCATACCAAAAATGCCTTTGCTGCCTTTTCCTCCCCAAAGCTGTCAGCTGTGTAGGGAATTTAGGTAAGACCCTGAGTTGGTAGGGAGAGGGAAGGGATGATGAAGCCTTTAATATTTTTCAGAATCTTTTGAAAGATTTCTAAATATTTAGAGGGTGGAATTTTTTTCCCACACCATGAAAAAGGATCAGCAATCACCTGCAACTTACACACTGCCAGGATTAGAAAATGAGCCCCTGTGAGGCATAAGGAAAATGAATTAAGCAGGCTTAAAAGATACATGCTTAAAGTAAAACAGTTCACTGTAAAATAATTGTCTCCATTCTCTCTTTCTGATTCTGTCTTTGCCTCCTTCAGACTCACATTATGAAACACTGGCCAAAAAATTAGGAAATAATTCTACTTTAAGAAATACAACATATTGCATGTTGTTAATTTTTGAAATTTAACCAGCTTTTACTGTGCTGGTTCTGTTAGTACAGTCAGACAGACATGTAGTTACTTAAAAGTGTCACATTTTTACAAAAAAAAAAAAAGCACTTTTTTTTTTTTTTTTTTTTTTTTTTTTTTTTTTTTTTTCCTGTTTGCAATAGCAGCATTAACAACAGATGCAAAAAAATCACTAGGCATATTAAAGATATGCTCATTGGTGCTGATATTCAAATATAACAGGAATGCACACACATGTTAAGATTCTACTTTGTGTGACTGAACCAACTACTACCGTGATATTTTGAAAACACCAGGGCATAAAACTCCAAACACCCTGCAGTGCTGTTTTATTGTGATCTGATTAGCACCTGTTTGCCTGCACTAATCCTACTTCAAACAGAAACGTGTGCTTACTCCACTATTATTAGACCATACATTACAGGCTCTCTATTGCAGACTCATAGGATTTAAGACTGTGATTTTTCATTAAAGAAAAGCCATTTTTTCAGATCTGTTCTGCAAATCAGACCAAGTCATTCTGAGGCAGCAGTTGGATTGTGATGCTACTAAATTATGTGCAAAGGGAATAATAAGAGGAAAGCTTTATCTGGCATGTCCAACCCACAGCTTGTGGGGCGCATGTGTCTCAGCTCAGCCTGTCTCATGGCAGCCCCCAGCCCCACACAACCATGGTGGTGGCTCTTCTGCACTGAGTGGCTCAGACAGATTTACTACCAGCTTATGCATTTCGTAGAGCATGAATACATGAATTAATAGGAAATAGGAAAAAAAATTCCTCAACAGGCATCAAATCATAAACCAAATAAAAAAAGATAATAAAAATTACCAGTTTAGCTGAGATTTCTATAAATAAGCAATAACAGAGAAAAGAATGATGTATTAATGACACTAAGTGATGTATTTCATTTAATCTTCCCAACTGTCTTGCTGTATGTCTCTTAACAACTTATTTGACTATTACACTGAGAGAATTTAGATAATTATGCCAGCTTATCCAAGAAGGTGATCTGAAACTGCCAGTATGGATTCATCAAGTACATACTGTACCTGGTAAGCCTGGTTGCCTTTTTTGAGGGAGCAATGACACCAATAGATGAAGAACAACTGATATCATCTATCTGAACTTCTGGAAGGCCTTAAATATATTCCCACATCACATCCTTTTTTCTAAGTTGGAGAGATACGGATTTGAAGGTTGGACCATTTAGTGGGTGGGAAATTGGTTTGAAGCATGGTAAACAGCTCTGTCCAGGTGGAGGCCCATGATGACTGATGTTTCCAATGGTTCCATCTTGGGACTGATGCTCTTTAACATCTTTATCAGTGACATGATGAGATTGAGTGCACCCTTAGCAACTTAACAGATGATGGCAAGCTGAGTGGTTCAGTTGATAAAATAGAACAAACAGATGTGAACAAAGAGACTGGAGTTCGAAAGATGGGCTCATGTGAATCTAATGAGAGAATGAGTGAAAGGCTATTGACGTAGTCTACCTAGACTTTTGTAAAACCTTTGACACTGTCTCTTATGTTATTCTCCTGGAGAAGCTAGCAGCCTGTATAACAGGCTGGAGGGTCAGGCCCAGAAAGTGGTGGTGAACAGAATTAAATACAACTGGAGAATGATCATGAGTGGTGATCCTCAGGGGCCAGTAATGAGGTCAGTCCTGCTCAATACTTTGTTTTATAACCTGGACAAGGGGGCTTAGTACACTATTAGCAAGTCTGCAAATGATACCAAGTTGGCAGGAAGTGTTGATCTGCCTGGAAGTAGGGAGGACCTATGGGGAGATCTGGACAGGTTAGATTGCTGCGCTGAGGTCAGTGGGATGAATTTCAACAAGACTAAGTGCTAGTCAGTGTAGTTTGGCCACAACAAACCCAGGCAATGCTACAGGACTGTGGCAGAGTAGGTAGAAGAATGTGTGGAAGAAAGGACCTGAGGGTGTTGGTTGATTCTCAGCTGTACATGAGGCAGTAGAATGCTCAGGTGGCCAAGAGGCCCAATGGCATCCTGGCTTGTACAAGAAATAGGGTTGTCAGCAGGAACACAGAAGTGATTGCCCCTCTGCACTCAGTTCTGGCAAGACTGCACATTGAGTACTGTGTTTATTTGAGCCCCTCACTACAAGAAAGACATTAAGACCCTGAAACGTGTCTGGAGAAGGGCAACAAAGCTGATGAGGGGTATGGACACCTTATAAGGAGCAGCTGAGGGAGCTGGGATTGTTTATTCTAGGGAAGAGGAGGCACAGGGGAGCTCTCTACAGCTACCTGAAAGGAGGTTGAGGCAATGTGAGGGTCAGCCTCTTCTCCTGTGTAGCTAGTGATAGGACGAAAGGGAATTGCTTCAGGTTGTACCAGGTTGTATTGAGGTTGGATGTTAGGAAAAAATTTCTTCTCCAAAAGAGTGGTTGGTTAGGTGCTGGAACAGTGCGCCTTGGGAGGTGCTGGAGTAACCTTCCCTAGAGGTTTTCATGAAACATTTAGATTTTGTACTAAGGGACACGATTTAGAGGGGAAATACCAGTGGTAGCTGGATGGTTGGACTGGATGATCTTGGAGGTCTTTTCCAACCTTTGCGATTCTATGATTCTATGATCTTTAAGATTTCTTCCAACATAAGCTATTCTATGATTCCATGGCAAAATAAAGCCTACAAAAATCAGCAATTTTATAAATTCATTTTGAATGTTACAGCACAATAAGTTGTTAATTACCACTGCATAGTCCCAGTCTGAGTGGATTATGACAGGTTCTGAAAGGTTACTTCTATTCTATCAGCATTTGTAAGTGTATGCTGCTAATCTTAGTATGATTCTGTGTATTTCTAGCAGGTTTGCTCTTGTCAGATTTTCAAAGGTTCCCATTCTCCTTGTCTTCAGTTTCCTTGCTAGCAAACATTTAAGAGAAGTTGACGGTGCTCTCTTTTAAAGTTTATTAATTAATTGTAGCGTCCCAAATGTTTTGTTAGTTTCTAAAATCATGGAGCAATCCTTTCTCAGGAACTGAGTTCAGCCTGTTCCCCATATATGGCTTTTGCCACTCCATGTCCTCACAGTTCTCAAGAATTTAGCCTTGAAAATGGATCAAAGTTTCTACCTATTTTCAGTAAAAGTTACAGTTCAACATTCTTAATTTTCATGTTATTTATTTTCCCATACAATGTAAGACATAATTTCAAAAGCTGTTTTATTTTTCAGAATGTGTTTTCATCAATATGCAACCTCTTAAACCAACAGGATCCTCTTCCCTTTTTCACACCACCTTCTGAAAAATGGATACTTTTATATATATACAAATATAGACTAGAGTCATCTGTTCACTCTGCAGAAATTCAGATATTCTAATATTAATTTATCTTGTACAAATTAAAGGAAATATTTTCAGCCTATCTAACTTGGCAGTGCCATAGTCTGTTCTCTGTGTTTCAGTGTAACTACGTCTTTGACAAACTCAGAAGTCTTTAAAAATGAAGATCACGTTTTCATCTGCAATAAACCAGAAAGTGATAATATTGACATAAAAGACATTTTGAGTTTACCTGCAATGCACAACCATTGGACCAGCATCAGGTGGGTTACAGGTCTTGACACGTCGTAGGAAAGCTAAAAATGGTGTTGGGTGTTCTGGAACACCATGATCAGGCCAGGCAGTGAATTGGAATTGCCTCACTTCCCTTTTCTCACTTGAACCATTCTAAGAAATGAAATTATTATTATTTTATTATTTTACAAAATTGCCATTTTATGTGATATGAGCATCATTAAGTCAAACACTTGGAGAAGAATACATACCAGAGAAGACCATTTGAATCAAATTTGTTACTGGAGAGAAACTGAGCTCAGGCTACGGAGTTGTGGAGGAAAAAAAAAAAAAAGTCTTATATTCAAAACTGACTAAATTGACTAAAACAGTGTATGACCTTTAATCATAATGCCCAGCAATTAATCACAACAAGATCCAGTACTTCAGTTAATATTTCACTCAGTGAAGTGATGAATAAAGGGATTTCTGTATTTATCTTCAGAACTCCATGCTGGGATATGAATATATGCTGATAGTAGAAGCGTTTCATTGTTCAGTGATGCTAGGAGGCAAAGAGGGGATGAGAATAAAGAGAAGCAGAAAAAAGAGGAGGGAAGGCAGGAAGAAAAAGAAAGAAGGGAGAAACGCAGTAGGTGGAAGACATAAGGAAAAAAGGGGAAGGAAAAGGAGAGGGGAAGGGAAAGGAAGAGAGGGGAAAGCAGAGAGGGAAAAGGAATACAAAGAAAATACATACCTTGTAAAGCGCAAATGTGCGAACACAATATGTTGCCAATTCAACTGTGTCTAAAAGGGTCACTTGGATGAGTCCATACGTTTCTGTGCCTCTGCTTGGCCAGTATTGATCACACTTCACCTGTAGTGAAAAACATACAATTCTTTAATACTATATAACTTGTTGCATGCCAGAGTGTTTAACACTATAGGGTTTCAAAATGTAAGGAGTTAGAATGTTTAATAACAGCTATGGATCCAACACAAGAAGCTTACTTGATTTTCCACAAGAACTGTTTTTCTGACAGTGAGTCTTATAATATCTTCTTCTACAATGGGTATTTATATATTCAGAGGTGTAGTGTGAGTGGTCAAAAGTACCAATGTGTGTACATACACCAAAGAAAAATCAATTTATAATAGACAAAAAAATGACCTAATTAACTCCTCTTTTACAGATTAGAATTTAATCTAGCAAATGTAGATGCAAGTTTTTGAATACTTGTCATAAATAATCTATTTCATGTCAGTCTCAAAACATACAAAGTATTCCTCTGATGCTAGTATGTTGGTTGCTCCAAACATAATGTCTCCTATTGTTTCCATGGAAAATACAACATATTCAAAGAGCACGATAACACTCAAAATCTCATCTGTAAAACACTACTCTTCAACACATTGCTATTAGCTTGCATTTTTTGCCAGTGATGAACAAAAGCCTGCATACCGTGATTGTAAAAATATGCAAAACAAGGAGGCACACTGCCACTCTTGCCACTGCTGAAATGCACCATTCACTGCCTCAGTGTGCTCACACCCACTGTTTGGTCTTCATAAACATTCAGCAAGCATTGATCAGTAGATGTATTTCTTTTTTCACTTGGAGGAATTCACTGACACACCTTTGCTTCATATGCGCAGCCATATCAGACACCATTTTGTCAGAATGCCCCTCTGCTGATGTGTCACAAGGCAACAAAGTAACATTGGTGGGAAGGCTCAGCCTCTATTGCCATACCACCACCATCTGCCTCTGACACTGTGGGCCAACATAACAAAATAGGAGGTACTATTTTTGGAGCAGCCCTAAAATGAAACACACTTAGCATGTTCAGAAATATCTCAGTGTAATATCGAATTTATTTGAGAAATAATTTTAGAACACAGATAAAAAAAAGTACCGGCAACTGTTAAGTGCATTGTGAAAATACAGTTTCCTTCTCAACTCAGTGGTATGATGAATAAAACAAAATTATGTTAGTAGGAACTTAAAAAATACTGTTTGATAATATATACTGATAATATACATTCATTCAACACATTTTGAAAGATATAGGGTATTTCATTCAGAGAAATCTCCATTTTAAAACACAATAGATTACAGTATTAACTAGCTGAAATAATTCTGCTTAAGATAATTCAAAAGAGTATATTTTGCTCACAATCTTTTCTGAGACTGAATAAGATTTTTAGTATTTATGATGAAAGCTATTAAGAAAAAAAATGAATGCAGGATGTCTAATAAATTCAAAGAAGATGCTACAAAATAGTACAAGGACTAAACAAAAATATTTAGGTTTCCCTCGCAGATATGTTATACTGAGAGCGTCAGTTTGCCTGTAACAACTTCCTATTAATTAGAAGAGAAAAATGTATTCTCAGTTCAGTAATAATACATTATAGTTGTTCAGTAAGTGTCTTAATTAATCACTCTAAGCCAAATTCATATAAAATTTAATTGATAATAGAGCAATCTGTAAGAAAGAAGTAGAATACTGCACAATATTTCTGATAACAGTGTGAATTTTCTTGCTGATCCCTGGCATAAGAAACAAACAAGCTAAAAAACAAACAAAAAACCTGATGTTTCCTCAATATGGAAAATATTAAAAAAAAAAAAAAATCACATATTTTAAGCTGATGTGTTCTCCAGTTCTGCCACTCCACCTACTAGTTATTCAGAAAGTTCTAGTTATTTCAACTTCCCCATCCCTAACTAGTTTTTTTCTTGCAAATTATATTAGTTTGTGGATTAGAGAGCACAGACTAAAAATGGTTCACAAATCACATTCTGACAAGGATCTATGTAATCAGAAGAAAAATACAACAGGCAATGAAGCAGATGATGAACATTAATTAGTCATATCCATTAAGAAAAAAAAAACAAACAAAAAAAACTACTTTTTACAGGATGTGGTAGTTCAATGCATTGCTAAGGTTTACTGATACTAATTTTCGCTTGAAAATGAGATTAACAGTTTGTACACTATACAGGAATGTGCATACATGGGAATTAGGTAAGTACTCCCTCATACCATTGACTGAAAGAGCATGAATTTCAGTGATAAATTTTGCAGGATTCCTAATACTAAAAAAAGAAACTGCAGCCTACTCATTTCACTTTACCATTAGTATAGATACTGTGTAACTTAGTAGTATTTTAGCCAGAAATTTGTGCTTTATCTCCTACAAGAAGTCATTGTGTATATATATTTTTTAACAACAAAAAATTTTGTCGTGCTCTTAGCAGAACAAACTAACTAGCAGAAACTTTGAAAGTTGTAGTGTTCTCCAAACACAACACTTGCTAATGAGTTTCCATTTGTGACAGTACTGGGGAGGCATTAAGGACAGACACCAGGAGTGTGATAATCTGATGTTAAACATTTACCCAGAAAATTGAAGAATTATCCTTTTTAGTTTAGCTGGGAGAAAATTTATCTGCCTATTCTTTTATAATTTTTTTTTTTTTTTTTTTTTTTTTTTTTTTTTTTTTTTTCCATAGAATCATAGAATCACAAGGTTTGAAAGGACCTTTAAGATCTTCTAGTCCAACTGTCCTCCCTTTGCCATACCTACAGAAAACCCTTAAACCATATCTTCTAGCTCCCTATCCAGATGCTTCTCTAACACTGCCAGGGATGGCGACTCCACCACCTCCCTGGGCAGGCTATTCCAGTGCCTGACCACTTTCTGAGAAAAAAAGTTCCTTCTTATGTCCTGTCTAAACCTCACCTGATACAACATGTGGCCATTTCCTCGGGTCCTGTTTGGCCAAACAGGCCAAACACCTGCTCATCACAACCTCCCTTCAGGAAGTTGTAAAGTGCAATGAGGTCTCCCCTGAGCCTCCTCTTCTCCAGGCTAAACAATCCCAGCTCCCTGAGCTGCTCCTCCTAAGACTTGTGCTCCAGACCCCTCACTAGTTTTGTTGCCCTTCTCTGGACACGTTCCAGGGCCTCAATGTCTTGTAGCGAGGGGCCCCAAACTGAACACAGTACTCAAGATGCGGCCTCACCAGAACTGAGTACAGAGGGATGATCACCTCTCTGGTCCTGCTGACCACACTATTTCTTATACAGGCCTTCTTGGCTACGTGGGAACACTGTTGGCTCATGTTTAGCTGAGCATCGACCAACAACCCCAGGTCCCTTTCCTCTTCACAGTCATCCAGCTACTCTGCCCCAAGCCTATAGCGCTGTATGGGGTTATTGTGGTCAAAGTGCAAGACCCAGCACTTGGCCCTGTTGAACCTTTACAAACTACACTATTTGATAGTGGGAACTACTAAAATAAGGATCAATTTTTTAAAAAGAAAAACAGATTTTGTATTGATACATTTGGATTTTCTGGAATAACATATGAGGCATTTGTTGATGGAATTATATCCTTTACTCTTGCCGCCTCTTGATTTTTCCCAGGACAAGAGATCCTTAAGGATGTGTTCTTATCTGCCGCCTAGATTTTTGCTTATGTGATCACAACGCTATATCAAGATTCCTAACAATATATCTTTGTAAAACATGAGAATAATGCTTTCTATCAGCATTCCCAGGAGAAAAGAAACAAATAATCAAGACAATCAACTGTTATGACACTATTATCTAAGATGGAGTTCCTGCTAAATGTTTTATCCCAATTTTTCAAAAGCAAACAATTACAATCCCAGTCTGCAGCTCTTAAAGTAAGTTTATTTTCAGGTTATACATTAATAATTTTTATTTTTATTTTTTTTTTATTTTTTTCCAGAAAAATTATTCTCAACTTGGTCAACCGAGATGTATTATGAAATGTTTACAAATCTATTTTTCAAACATGATTGCTAGATGTATCTTACTTTAGCTCTCTGGACTGTGCTAAGTTGCTTCTGTTGAGGGGAATGTCTTCCTTAATTGTATATGTGGTTTGGAAACTTGACAATTTGAATATGGGAAGGCATAGTGACATTTAATTGCATTCTCCCAAAGAAATGCAGACCAGGGAGTTAATTTATTTTCAAACTAATTTTGCAACAAGATTTTGGCAAACTTCATAGCCTTCATCCTCGTCTTTCCCACTCCTGCAAACTACAGTTAACAGTACACAATGAGAGATTTTTTGCCATCTTGACTCTACGCAAATAAATAAAATAGCTTTCCCCAGTAATTTTCTAATGCTCTCTTGCCTGTTGCTGTAGGTGGCAAGAAAAATGAGACTCACATTGGCATGAAAGAACTCACTGTAAATTTTGAAGAGTAATTAAATTGCAAATAATGACAAAAATACCACTTACTACTATCTTCCCTATCTGATACCGCCTAATTGCCATATATGAGCTCTCATTACTTCAACTCTCAACAGACTTAAAAATATATTATAAAATCTTGTATATATCATAGTAGTAAACACAAGTAGAAGACATAACTAATGACAAAAACATTCTTGCAGCCTGTTTCTCAAACATACACATATTTTCTTTCTTAATAACTCTTACTTGCAGATCACCTTTACTTTTTGTGGAGCTTTGAGCATTCCCTGAAAGCAAAGGTGAAAGCAAATGTAAATGCATTCTTTTCCATTAAGAATGAGAATGAGGGGCCATTTCAAACTTGAGGGCCTAAACTAGTTTCCAGAGTCTTAAGAATGTTTGTGGGTATTTACACTTTGACAAGTTACATACAACAGAGTGTTGCATCAACAGAGCTGAAGAAGGGTTATTTCCATTTGAACATATAAGTACAAACAATCCTGGCAGTCAAGGGCAGAGAAATAATATTCCAGTACAAAGTTTCATCAATTTTACTGAAAAGTCGCTTCAGTTGAATCTTAACACATGAACTGTTACAGACCATCTGAAATTATAAGGTCGAAATGCAGTTCAGGTAGATAGAGTAAATTAATAATAGGCAGATTCATACAGTGTATTCCTTGCTGAAAGAATAGCATATGAATTATGTTCAATCTGAAACAACAAATAACAGTAATATGCGAAAAACTTCTTCCTTTGGTTTTTGTAATAATAACCCTTTACAGACAAAAGTGTCAGAGGTCCTTTTCAAAAAGGTATTTCTACAAAACAAAAATACCTCTATTTTCTGAAAGAAAATATCTCTTATACTCCTTTCCATCTCAAAGCATTGTATGATTCCATAATACTGAATTATAATAGCATTGGTCCAATAGAAAAGTAGTGCTGGTAGTTGCTGATGAAAACTGCCTTAAATGCTAAAAGGCTAGCGCAGTGCCTTAGACATTCCAACTAGCACTCTGACTTCAGACAGTTGCTATTTAAAGTAATCATGCTTTTTGCAACAATGCAAGTATGTAAGTATCAGGATGATCTGAGTCTAAATATCGCAGACAATCACATTAGTGTGACAGACTCTAATGCAAGGATTCAACAAGAAAAAAAAAAAAAAATGGAACAAAACTTCCACATTTTGAAGGCCATTTTAATATGAGATTTGGCCATGTGTCATCCATTCACTTTTGTGCAATACTAAATGGCAGATTAAAATTTGGAAGTCCTATGAGAAATATGTTTGAAGAAAAAAATAGTCTATGGTTTCAGATTTTGGTTTGAAGAAGGACCAAATTTAATAGAGTTCTAATTTTTGAAAGAATTGAATGTCTTTTCCTTGGAAGACAAAACTTCTAAGACTTACCAAGTGGATTCCCAAAACAATTATTTGTTTCTAAACATTTTTGTTCTAAGAATCATTTTTTATTTTTTAATTTTTTCCACTTCAGAACAGAGAACAATGGTATACGTTGATCTTCAATATGGGTTTATAGTGGATACATACCTGTAAGAGGGTGCGGACAAAGATGTTATCCTACAAGCTGATTCACTGTTAGCATTCACCTGGACTGAGTACTTAGGGTTTAAAAACTGGGCACTTTTGCAGAGCAGAACAATCCTGTCAAAACCTTAACTACACTAGACTTGAAAAAAGTCTAAACAAGACTTAGAAACAACATAAATAAACCATATCTATTCATAAGAAATAAGAAAGAGAAGAAGGAAAACAGCAGGGCTGAGTGAGAATATGGTCATCAAAATGATGGGGTAAACAATCAGAGGCTAGAGCACTCCTCCTATGAAGAAAGGTTGGAGGAATTGTGCTTGTTTAGCTTGGAGAAGAGAAGGCTGCAGAGAGACCTAGCAGCTAAACAAGCCCAGTTCCCTGCAGGGAGATGCCACTGCAGCCTTCCAGTACTTGACCAACTTGAACAACTGCTTACAAAGCAGGGGAGGGACTGACATTTTACATGATCGGATAGTGACAGGACAAAGGGAATGGCTTTAAACTAATAGAGGAGGGAGTTAAATAAGATTTTAGGAAGAGTTTTTTTACTCATGGGGTGGTGAGGCACAGAAACAGGTTGCTTAGAGAATTTGTCGGTACTGCATCCCTGGAGGCATTCAAGGCCAGATCAGATGGGATCTGGAGAGCCTGACCTAATGGTTGGCTATTCGATATTATACAATTGTCATGGTTTTATGATCATCAGTATTCCACATCATCACATCATGTAGTGTACTAGGGACTAAAGTGTTAATGCCCCAGGTCCACACAGCAAAGAGAAGAAACTACATTCCCCAGAAGACTGTTCGCTGTGCTGATATCATCCCCGCACAGGGGGAACACATATAAGGTGGTGTTGGGTTCATCTGACTTTCTCTTGCTTCCCTTCAGCTTTGCTCTTCACGGCTCTTCTGCTTTGCTGCTGCTCGTCCTGACTGCGCAATTACTGCAAGGCCTACAGCTTTCAGAAACTCTCTCATTATACCTGATTATTGGCTTAAACTCTAATTATTTTGCATTTTGATACTATATTTAGTAAAATTAGTTTGTTTCTACTCAGATCATTGCCTCTGTTTTTTTCTTAATTATTTCAGGGTCCCCTGTTTTCCCTTCTCCGGAGGCATGGGTTTTGTGAAATCCCTCAGCCCCACTATTCACAGAACCGGGCTGAACCAATCCATAATGCGGTAACAACAACTTTTAAGCTAATTGATTCCTAGCAAACTTCTGTTCTTTGGTTAAAGTCTGCAAATGAATAGTAGGTTAGCTGTTAACACTGAAAGATAATTGATAATTAAAAAGATGACTCATCTTCATCTACACAAGCCAACAAGAGCAGGGCCTTAGTGAATTTACTTTGTAAGATGAGTCTGTCCAATGGTTTAAGTACAGCTAGAATTTCCAAAAGGTCTTGAAAAGGTTTATACAAAGTAATCTTAGAGGAAATAAGGAACGGGCTTACTACTTTTATGCATTATTCTTTTCCTGATCACTGTGTGGAACCTGAATATTTCTTTAACTGAAAAAATAAAAAAAATAAAAATAAGAATAATAAAAAAATTATATTGAAATACGAAGAATATATTAAGCAATTATTCAAGGGTACTGAAGGTTTTCTATGGGCCATACAAGAGAGTCATCTCTTTTGAGTACTAGGTAAGTAACAAATAAAATAAAAAGTTAATATAAAACATCTGAGCAACAAAGTTCTGTTCTTCTCGCAATTCTTTGTTCACTTGAAAGCTAGGAGTGAATAGATGAGAAAAGATGAAAATGAGAAACAGAAAACTGAAGAATAGATTAAAATTTAAGAGGCATTAAAAGCTGTCAGCTTCAAAATTGATTTTTGAATAGAACTTTGAGTCCTAGTGAGTTTTCTAGTGCTAGTTTAATATATGGATAAAGCTGTTAACCTCACAAATGTATTTCATGCATTCCTGTAAAATTTCACATTCTTGTGAGACCAATCAGAAAGCATCCCAATAAACATCTGTTATCAACACGACCCTTTCAGTAGACAGCTGTATTAACTTCCTCAGAAAACAGTAAAAACTTTGCAACTGATGGAAAATTTAAATCAGAATGTTCTCCTTCAGAAGTACTTGTCTGATGAAACTGAATTTGAACATGTATTTCTCATTGTAAATACCAGTCTTGAGTCTTTACACATAATTGGGCAAATAAGAAAATTTGATGTTACTTTTATTTATTTATTTATTTATTCCTAAATAACATTCAATTAAATCATTAGCATTTTAAAGTCTGAGATTCCTTCAAAAAGTCCTTGCAGTGGTGCAGTGCTATATGGCACAGAGCTAAAACAAAAACAAATTAATACCTGCATTAAAAAAAAAAATACACTGCATTTTTACATTTATTAGGAAAGCTTATAACTCAAAATGTTAATGGCCATACTCTATATGTGTCCCTCTATTTGCAATAAGAAAAAAAGATTGTGTGAGGTAGTACTTTATGTCTTACCTCAAGCACAAAGCAAATGAATGAAGCAAATAAATTCAAATTACAAACTTACAATACAGTTTTCATTAAACTCATTGCTGTACATGCCTCAGGAAAATATTATTTTCCAGAAAATTGCCAGTTTATCCTAAAGCAAAGAGAAACAATTTCATTTATGGGCAGAGCCATAACACAAAAAACTTGGTGGTGCTTTGAGAAAAACCTGTTACTGCAGCAGGTAATGCTGTATCTATTAAAGTAAGGCCCTAATGTAAGCAGTTCTTGACAGCTATAAGAGACTGCAGAAAGCATCCTCCATTCATGATGTTATATTTTGAAAGTTCTTTCAATAGTATAAAATAGATAATCTTTCCTGCAAAGTTGATTTCTTATTCCTAAAGCCCCACAAGAAGGGAAAACTGTTGATTGGCATCATATTTTTAACAGCTTTTAATGTACTGGAAGGCTTACATGTTTTCTTTCACTGTCTACTATATAAAACAAAACCAATTATTTCTGACTTCCCCATATATAATCTCTCCAATCTCTGATTATTAACATTCTCTTTGAGATTCTCTGTAATTTACCAATAGCTTTTGACTTAGAACAATCATCCTGTATATGCTCAATTTCAAATGCATATAAGCTGAAATAACCAGACACAGACTGATAAAATTGCTTTTAGTCTGTGTAGTAGTATTACAGAATTTTTGTTATCACTGTATTAACCCGACATACAGGATGGTACTCTTATGACTCTTTTGATCAATAATGCAACAGTTGGAGTTTTATCTGAGGCCCCTTCAAATAACACTTCTTCCTGAATTGTGCTCTGAAGAATGGTCTTTATACTTTATTGGTGAGTATAGTTCATATTAGTATATATCCATGATTAGATGATTGTAGTGGCACTGTGTGAATTAAGCATCTGACTGACTGCTTTTGAATGAAAGCTGAGCACATACACATATACATCATATATATATGTAGGTTGCTCTGAAAGCAATGCCTCCTATTTATTTCTATGGAAACTTAGAAAGAGCACAATAACACTATTTGATACAGAAAGCTCTCAGCTACAAAGCAGTGTTTTTTCACCATCAATACCACCATCAGCTATGCATTTTTGCCAGAGATGAACAAGAGCCTGCATGTCACGCATGTAAAAATATGCACCTGTGGAGGTTAATACACTATTGCTGTCACAGAGTCCTGAAAAGCACCTCACACCACCTCACTGTGCTCCATCCACACTTTCTTTTCCATAAATGTTCAATTAAGTCCCAGTAAACGCCAATAAGTGCCACTTTTACTACCTGAAAGAATTCAATGAAACCTTCACTTCATATTCACTTCTGTGTTAGACTCCAAATTGTCAGACTACCCCTCTGCTACTCTTTCACGTGGCAGCAACATGTAATGAAATACTGGCAAGTAGGCTCAACCTCCACTGCCATGTAATCAACATCTGCCTCTGTTGTTGTGGGCCAGCACAGTAGAATAGGAGGCATTAATTTCAAAGCAGCCCTCATGAATTATGTGCATGATAGCTGAAAGATGGAGCTGACTTTCAATAATCTGGCTTTTGTCAAGTGAGATTCAGGTGATGACATTTGAAACAAAACTGACAAAGTGTGAAATGTAGTAAATTAAAGATCTCCTAAAGCTTTCTTACAGCTGAACAAGCAAACTATGGACATATAAACTATGTAATATCTCCAGTTGATGAACTCAGCTGTAAAATATGTGCATTCTCAAACCTGAAGATAGACATCTAGCACATGCTAATGAACGAAATTTGTTTCTGTGGATGCAATTAAAATCCACACCTTTATCTACTCTTTCCAGGTTAAAAATACTGATATCAAGCTGCAGGACTATATAATGAAAAAAAGCAACCTAAAACAAAATGACAACTTGAAGACGGAAAGTAGGTGAAGTCCCAGAGAGAAATGATTTTGCGTTGTAGCAAGAATAATGATCAGGCTTGCAAGACACAAAAGCAATCGAAGTTGAACCAAAAGAAAAAGAGAAATGAAATTAGCAATGATCTTCATCTTTAAAGCTGTATAATTGTGTTTATATTTCTTGTATGAAATTTCACTTCTATCCTGCTATAAGAAATACACTATATTAGAATTAGAACTTGAGAAAAAATAACAAAATCTTTTCATCACATATTTTTCCTAAGCAGATTTTCCCATTGTTCCTTCAATATCAATGTCATTAATTGCATTACTTGTACTTACTGTATTAAGAAAAGAGGTAACCTGTGTGCCATGTTTATAGCGCCGCAAACTCCATGGGAGTTAGACTGGAGCTTTATATATGCTTTATACATGCTCTCTAACAATATACATTGAGTACATAAAATTCATATCACCTGTGAACACAGAACTAGCTAAATTATGCACTAAGAAAACACAAATACAAGCATTGAGTGAACAGGCAATCCATTGACTAGACTGTCTGGTCTCTCATTATGCTCAAGGAATATATTGCTGCAGAATGCTAATCACTTCTGGAGGTGATTGCTATTCTGATCAGTGGTTTTTAGAGTGCAGTCAGCAAACGGGAGATTTAGTTTAAAAGCCTGCTAAGCAATTATTGAGAGGAATGAGTGGAATTTCATTTACTTACATCAAAACATCTTTCTAGGCAATGGCTGTCTGTGGCCTGCAGTATTAAGATAAACTCTCAAATATTTAAATACACCTTCTGAAATTAACTGCTTATTAGGATCAGATTTATTTTTTTTTACCTCAGCATTGATAACATTTGCAGCAACATTATTATATAAGAAGCAATTAGTGAAGAAATGGACAGAATTTCATTTGCTTGGTTCCAAAGAACTTTTAGTACCTATACTAAGGACTGTAATCTCCAGATAAAATGTAACTTTCTGATAAAATCACTCTGCTATCTACTAAATGCCAACAGGTACATCCATGTACGTGCAGAAAGTGATTCCATAATTAAAATGATACACAATACTTGACCTGAAAAAGAACTACTTTATTAAAAAAAAAAAAAAAAAAAAAGTGAAATATTAATATTAACATATATGTACTTTGATAAGCCTCAGTAATGAATGACTATTGCCAAGAGATTCAACAATCATGTAATGACTGCAACTATATGTATCTGAGCACATGAAAAAAACAACAGTGACTCTGCATTACATTCCCTGCTGTTCCAAACATACAAGCAGAAATACATCTTCATTTTAAAATGGAAATCATCCATGAATTACTGAAATACCAGCTATTTTCCACTTACACACTTTTCATTAATTTTAAAAATTTTCTGAATGATAAATCTTCTCTCTTCTTCCCTAATTTATTTCTCTCCTTTGTGAACTTTCTACGTATGTTGCCCAGTGCCCTTGTTTCCTTTGCATCTTGTATCTCTAAGGGTGTTCCATGTACAATCCTTTATCCTGCCTCCCACTTGCAGGTCTCTACCCTTTCACAGATGCTACCATGTAACCCAGGACCTCTGTAGCAGTATTCTTCCTGTGTTAACACTCATGCTTGTTATTCAGCTCTTGGCATTTATATTACTTGCAAATCCTGATTCTTTTAGCAGTTTCCCATGGGAAGCAATTGCTACAGATGTTGGAATCATCCTTTTCTTCTCACCTTCTGTGATTTCTATGTTTGGCAACAGCTCCTGCTTTCTACTGTGGGGGCTACTGATGTGTTTGCAGGAAGTTCAGCAATAAACCTCACATGCAGAACCTTCTCACAGAATCACAGAATCACAGAACTGTAGGGGTTGGAAGGGACTTCTAGAGATCATCGAGTCCAACCCCCCTGCCAAAGCAGGTTCCCTACACCATGTCGCACAGGTAGGTGTCCAGGCGGGTCTTGAATATCTCCAGAGAAGGAGACTCCACCACCTCCCTGGGCAGCCTGTTCCAATGCTCCATCACCATCACCGTAAAGAAGTTCTTGTGCATATTCGTGCGGAACTTCCTATGTTCCAGCTTATGTCCATTTCCCCTTGTCCTGTCTCCACATACCACTGAAAAGAGACTGGCCTCTGTATGGGAGACTATGGCTCCCATACATCAGGTATTTATAAACCTGGATCAAGTTCCCTCCCTCTCAGTCATCTTTTCTCATGGCTAAACAGACCCAGTTCACTCAGCCTTTCTTCACAGGGGAGATACTCCAGGCCCTTCACCATCTTTGTGGCCCTCCGCTGGACTCTTTCCAAGAGATCCCTGTCTTTTTTGTAGTGGGGAGCCCAGAACTGGACACAGTATTCCAGATGAGGCCTTACCAGGGCAGAGTAGAAGGGGAGGATCACCTCCCTTGACCTGCTGGACACTCTCTTTTTAATGCACCCCAGAATGCTATAGGCTCTTTTGGCCACGAGGGCACACTGCTGGCTCATGGCCAACCTGTCGTCCACCAGGATGCCCAGGTTCCTCTCTGCAGAGCTGCTCTCCAACAGGTCATCCCCCAGGATGACCCATCCCCTGGATTCTCCAGTCAGTGCACATCAGCATTAACAGCACCATATGCAGGAGCAATTAATGAGAAGCTGAAATTTGTCTTGGCATAACATACAGAACTATTTTGGGAAAATAATTTTTCTGACTACTTTCTCTTTTCTTTTTCTTTCTTCTCCTTTTCCCCCCAAAACATTTACCATTAGAACTAACATAAGCCATGAAATATGGACCTTGCTAGTAAATCTTCATACCACAATGTTCTGTTTCCACCTTTTCCATTATTTCATCTTTATACTTTGTATACAAGAAAACCACCTATTTTTTATTTCCCCTTACATTATACTAATATCCATTCATCACTTCTATTATTAAATAAATACCTATATGTTTTAGTCCTTTGAGTTACCTAATTTTTACCTTTTAAAATTTTAAGTATTTTGAAGTATCATAATTTTGTATTCCATTACTGCATATGTTATTTATGCTTTCCTTACACCCAGAATGTGCTAAAATAACATTCTTATATTTTTAATCAAATCCAAATCCTCACTGATCTGGAGTGTAAGGTATGCAATACAAAACTGAAAATTGAATTTCCTTATCACAATATGATACAATTATACTCTTGATATTACAGAACAAATAACATTTTCAGTCTTTCAGTCACCTAATGCTTTCATATGACTGAAGGACAAAAAACATCAATATGGAAGAATAGATGCCAAGATTTTCAGAGGACTAAAATCCTACCAAATGTTGTGACTCTGCAATTTCACAGGTGGAACTAGCATTTCCTGTGCAAGTGATTTTTGTAGTTTGGACACATCTAAACAGTTGTACCTGAAGAAAATACATACTTTAGAGAAGTACACTCAGAAGAGAATATATACTGGAGGCAGACTAACACATATGAAACAAAGAAAAATCTTACCTGAAGTGATTTATTGTATAATCTTATGATTTCTGCTAGAAGAAATCCAGTTCCAAAACCCCTGGCATTGTTCTGGATACGTCCCACTACAAAATTTTGCTAACTTCTCCATTTAGCTGGTGCTGAACACCTCCAGAGACAGTGCATCCACAGCTTCCCTGGCTAACCTTTTTCAATACTCACATAGTGAATAATCTCTTCTTTGTATCTCATCTAAGTCTAATCTCTTTTAGTTTAGTTTACCCTTGGTCCTATCAATACTCTCTAATGAAGTGGCCTTTCCCATACTTCTTGTAGTGTGCTTTAAAATACTGGAAGGCTGCTGCAAGATCTCTCCAGAGTTTTCTCTTTTCTAGGCTATGCAACCCCTACTGAATCATCTTGTTTCTCAAGTACAACATTATTGATTTTGCATTTTGCTGTAAGCATATGTTTTCCTTACCCTGGACCTCTCCTCCAGTTTTGTCATCATGACAACAGTTGCACCACGTTGCTCCCACATCATTCTCCAAAAGTCTCCAAAGGTTTCTGGCAATGCCCCTTGTGTTGCTATATATGCATTCTGCTTTCTGTAACCATCTATGTAGTTGGCGTTGATATAGTCACTGCCTGGTATGCCTGCAAAGAAAGAAGAGTGAACATACTGGACAGCATGTCTACAAAGTTCAAGAGCTAAAAAACCTGTTACACAGCTGGACCACAGAATCTGAGAGTGCTGTATATCGTGTAGTACATAGGTTCCTGAATGTAAGTGCATGCAGCTCTTGGGATGAAGAGTATGATGACCTCACTGGGAACATCCATTCTTTTAAATTATATTAGCCAATTTGATAAGGAAGTAATAAGTCTGAAAATATGTGGCAGAGAGAGAAACCTGGGATTGAAAACAGTAATATGGACAAGCCGGTGCCTGCTGTCACCTACTCCCTCAACCAGGCAGGGCAGCCTCCCCACCAACACCCTGAGTAAGCTTCAGTCAGTTCTCTCACTGAGCTCACTGCATTTCTTTCAAATATAGAAAAAGAGTTAACGTTGCCAGATTATTAACATTATTGACATATGTTTTTTTTCCCAATAAACAGGAGACAAAGTAGCTTTATTTTAACAAAAAATAGCAAGGAAGTAAAGAAACTGGAATCACCTGTACAGTGTGACCTGAAGTATAGATATCCACAAGCCTGAAATTAAATACCTAAAATGGAGGCAGAAGCCAAGAGATGCTTCCACACTGGACTTATACTGTCATTCATCTGAGACTCTAGTATGTTGGTCTAGACTTATAGAGGGACTTCAAGTATGTCTACAAGAGCCTTCGGCAGGTAGGCACTTGCTCATTTTGTCTATTTACAGTCCCATGTGATGCTGAGCCAGCTCTTGGTCATTAGCTACTTCAGTGAGATCATGATTGCCATGGCAGTTCTGAGAGATGGGTCATAAAATGCTGTATTGTAACAACAGGTTACAAAAGGTATGTTAATGTAATTAACAGAAGATACTTCCACTTCATATAAAAAAATAATGGCCTATGTTTGCACAGCCAACCTACCACGTCCAAGTATACAGCCCCAGGATATGGAACAGTCTGCACCAACAGTTTCATAAAGCTGACTTACTATAAAGCTGTGACTATTTTCACTTCACAAGCAATATTTCACTTCACAGAGAAAAAGAGTCTCTTTTGACATGAATCAAAAGTTGCTGAATAAGTTCAATGGAATGTTTCTCAAACTTTCTGTCGAAAGCTTAACTTCCAAAATTATTCTGATCTGTTATCATCTGCTGGTGCTTCTAATCTAAGAATGATCAAGGATACGCACTCCAGTCTTACCTGACAAACATATCTGAAAATATCACCCAAAGTAACAAAAGAAATGGAGTGGACAGTAAGTAAACTGTTTCAGAATGCTTCTTCTACATAGTATGCCTGATCCAAAAGTAATGACTCATATTATCTTGAACCAAATCTCAGAAAGTGATTTTAGAGTTATGGCAGTAGAGACTGAACCTGCCCACAAGTATTCCATTACATTTTGTAGTCACGTGACAGATGGCAGCGGAGGGACAGCCTGACAGAATGGCTTCTGACATGGAAATATGTAGGAAGCAGAGGTCTAGAATTGAATTCTTCCAGGAGGTAAAAAACGGCACACATTCACATTTCTTGATGCTTGCTGAACATTTCTGGAGACTAAACAGTGGATGTTATCACAGTGAGGTGGTGAGTGGTGAGATCCAGCAGAGGCAATAGTAGTATGAAAGACAAGCCATGATCTGGAAGATTATGCTGATTTTTAGGAGAGTGGCATGCAAGATTTTGTTCATTGTTGGTGCAAATGCATAGCTAATGGCAGTGGCTATATTGAAAAACAATGGTCTATTGCTGTGAATTTTCTTTATCAAAAAGTACTATTGTGTTCTTTGTATCTCTTGTACTTTTCATGGAAATAAAAAGGAAATATTATCTTCAGAGCTACTTACACATTTATCTGCTTACTCTGAATAAATTTATTTTTTAATTCCACTGTTTACTTACTGTGAACAAACCCCCTTACTAACTGTAACACTAATTAAAATACAATACAATCCTGAAATTATTCAGATTATGAGTTACTGCAACTGTAGTCTGGCATAAAATTTTGCCTTTATGTCCCCCCAAATTTGTTAGATTTCCTTGCTTTTATGTTCAAAATATATTTAAACAAAATTTTTAACTTGATTTGACTTTCTGTGCTATTGAAGGAAAAACCTGACAAAATGTTTTAGAGCAAGAGAGACTTTGCAGCTTCAGGGGCACAAGAGAGGCAACAAATGGCATTCCTCAGGCAGGATGCATGGATGGACACAGGAAGAATGGCTGACTGTGATTAGAAGTGATTGAAAGTCTCTTCTGTGAAAAACATAGAATAAAAAGTAACACCTTCAAAATTTAGAGTCTATAACTGAAAAGTATGACTTAGTGCCATAAACGGTTGAAGTTGGAGTTCAAAATCCCCACTCTTGAAAACTTTAATTTTTTTATACAGCAGTTTTTATTGTAGAAATTGGAATTAATGGCTTAGAAAATACAATTGCTAGGCACAATGCCATATTTTCTTCCCTTATCAAGATAATGAAACATTTTTGCACAAAACAGATGAAAAAGAAAAATGAAGCCAACAGGAGAAATCTACATCAACTGGGTATTATTACCAAAGGAACTGAGAAAGCTGGTAAGAAATGTTTTCTGCATAAATTAGAATTTCATTATGATGTCTGGTATCATACTTCGAAGCATATGTTATAAATAAAAGCCCGAGGAAAAAAGAAAAAGAAAAACAACACTTTGTAAAGTGGCTAAATGATCTTCTGGGAAAGCTGTCCTCTAGAGCTGATACCGCACAACTCAGCATGAAAATTAAGCATGAGAAGTATTGCGAACTATGCACTAAAGAATGATCTTAATAAATATTTTCATCCAATGTTACTGGTATTCAGTGTAAATAATTCGAAAATTTCTAAAACTGTTAATACTCACTAACTTATATTACATTTGTCGATAAATTATATTGAAATAACTTCTAAATTAAATATAATTTTTTAAAATAGAAGGAAGACCATTTTCCAGGGGATGGATCACTTCCACTATGTAAACAGGCTGACAGAGCTGGGGCTGTTCAGTATCTTAAGGGGGGCAACAAGAATGAAGGGGACAAATGCTTTAGCAGGTTAGGAAAAGGGGAAATGGTTTTTAGTTTAAGAGTGGAGATTTAGACTGCATATAAGGAAGAAGTTTTTTTTTTTTATGATGAATGGTGAGGCACTGGAAGAGGCTGCCCTGAGATGTGGTGAATGCTCCATTCCTGGAGACATTCAGCATCAGGCTGAACCAGGCTCTGAGCAACCTGATCTAGCTGTGGATGTTCCTGTTCACTGAAGGGAGGTTGGACGGGATTACCTTTAAGGGCCCTTTCCATCTCAAATGATTATTTGATTTCATGAAATAAGGCTAGTTTTCACATAATTCATCAAATGAAAGAAAGATAATCAAGATTAACAATTATAGGTGCTTTCAAAGAAGTTTTATACACAGTTAGGTTAAAATTGAATTTTCAACTTGGTTTCATCACTTTTCCTACCAAGAGAAACAAAATGTCTTACGTGTTCTTTAGTCAGAAAAATCCTTTTACAACATAACTGCATTATGGTGCATCAAAAGAATGTTGCTGGGATATGAAAAGGAAGGTCTCATGAGCAATATCTTATGGCTCAGCTAATTTATTTCAAGGAAAGAACAGCAACAACAAAAAAGTTAGCTTCTACCTAAACAATATTCACTCTGTGAAGATTTTTGTCTAAGAGTTCTCACCAGCGGTAGACAAGACTCTACGGGGTTACTGAAATCAAGAGAATTCCCAGCACTCGGGTCCATTGTTTTTGTTTTTTTTTTTGCATCGAGTCTTTTCATTGCAATCTACATGCAGGATCTCAGTCTTGCATTATGTTCTGAATTCTTTTCATTTTCTGTAATACCATTTTCCTATTCTAACTTTCTGTCTCACACTTTGCTGCACTGGTTTTTCCTTTCTCAAACATGTAGCTACAACTTACAAACCCAAAGCCTTCAAGGGAGGCTATGCTATCCTAAGGGGTTTAATGAAGTGTGTACAGTTAAAAAAAAAACATTTACCAAACCTAAACATCTGTAAATATCTACGCTAACCAAATGGAAACAATTATCAAAGGAAAATAAATCTAAATATTAAAATGTTATTTTTTGGTGTGCCTTTTCTTCTCATAACCTCATTCTGAGCTGAGAAAGCTGAACAATTCTCTGTCAAGTCCTATAGTGCAAAAAGCAATCACATGGCAACGATTTTCACAGCAGTACACGGCAAACCTTTGCAAGTTGCCATAGCCTGAAGGACATACCAACATGTACAGAGGCAATTGCCATTTTTACTTAAATTTGGATGTAAAAGTTAAGAGAGACCATTTCCACAAAAACATGGGTCAAGAAGGGGACAAAGCAACTGAATTCTGCCTTTGGTGATATTGATATGAACCGTAACTAATTCTATTGGCATCAGGAGGATTCACTTAAGATTTAGAATGGCTTACCTTAAGTGTTATTTTAATTATCCAAGTATAATCTGACTTCTACAAGTTTCATCAAAGCAGAGGCAGTATTTCTGTATAAAAGGTCAGCTTCCAGATCATAACTGTACTACAGCTATTTTCAAGTAACCTTTTTCAGCTCTAGTGATAAATGACCAGAGTACACAATTTCCTTCTTCTGTCAGACAGGAGTCAAGCACAACAAGATCGGGTGAGTAGATGAGCATAAAGATAGATATCCCATTTTCAAATATCTCAAGAGAACAAAGTCAAGTTTTTACAGAAAATGAGTGAATGAACAATGAAATAAAATCAGCCAATATCAGAATTCAAGTGCATAGGGTTAAAAAAAAAACAAACAACAAACAACACTTAATTACTATATCTATTAATTTATGGAGAGTCTGTACTCATGAACTGATGTGTCAGTATTGCCTGTTGCTGTACACACAGAGATCTTCACTGCAAGGCTAATAAAGCAGACCTCAGAGTCATTGATTTTGTTATCTTGAATATCTGAAGATAGTTATAGACTTAAATAGCTTTAATTATATTTCATATTTTATTTATGAACTGAAATCAAATAATGAAATTATTGCAAGCCCTTACAAATGGTAAGTACTGAACAGCCTTTCTATTCAGAAAAAAATTAGACCATAAACCTCTGTTTCTATACTGCTTTCCTAAGAGAGATGTTGTTAGTCATAAAAAGAAGAAGAAGCATTAAATGCTCATAAACAAGTAAGAAAAATGTGATGATGAACTGAAAATGCTGAAGAAACTGTACTCATGTGTTAAATCAATATCTGATGCATTGAACCATATCAGAGCAAAACCAAACTAAGGGTAGCTAGTAAATATCAATAACTAATACGTATGAGCAATTTTTTGTAATATCAATTCTTTATAGGTTAGGAGAATAAAATAATTATTTGTAAGAATGAACATTGCTAAATGAAAATATTTTACTTAGACTGTGCAAAATGCAGTATATCTCATCTTAACATAATGTAATGTAAGGAAAATCAGTAGATTGCTGGATGAATTGTTAGGACTACAAGAATCTTATAAAGACAGAAAGAATGAAGGAGACAGACATGGATTCTCAGAGAAAATGTTGAATTATTGTAAATTTTGAGAATAAAGGAATATCAATTCATGTTTTGCAGAATAAGCAAAATTGAGCAGGACAAAGAAAGGTACCGTATAGAGAGAAGGAAAATATTTGAAAGAGGAAGACAAGAAAATATGGAAAAAGAAAGATGTAAGGAATACATGGGAGCTATATATTAGAGGATGTAGGATACAGAACACAGAAAGTTCCATGCAAAGAATAGCAGAGAAACAGGCCAGGAAAATCAAGAGCTCTGATAAGAAAAAAAATAGTGATACTTTTCATAATAATAATAATTACTTTAAATGTTGCTTAACTTGCTAATTTTAAGACAAGCAGAATGAAAACTAATTGCTTATTCAGTGCAGTAAGACAGAGCCACAGATAACAGATTCTGACAGCACAGTGGCATAGTACACTGTGATATCATTAGTTTGCATGATAGTGCACAGCAGATATCCAAATCCAACATGAAATCATCATACTGTGATCAATTTACAGCCGCCCAAAACTTGATTTAAAGATTCTCCAGATCTGAGAATAAGTAGTACTGAACTAATTTGACAAATGATTCTTGTTGGACGTATCATCTTGTTTGTGTATCTAAATGGTGCACTAAAAGGGCCAACAGTGCCTCTACTTAAATGAACTGAAATGATTTCTTTTTTAATAAGATATATATGCAAACAAACAAAATTAATAAGAAAAAAAAAACAAATAAACAAAAAAAAAAAACAACCCTCAACCAGTTTTAACATGAGAATGCATTGCAAATTGTGAGGTGCTGAATCCTCATTCTCTGTTTAAAAATGAGTCATTTTGCTGAAGCCTTCCAAATGGGTATGTATATATGAAAAAGTCAGTTTTCAGCAGAACAAATTACTCAAATTTTGTCTTCAGATTATAACATCACAGTGAATTAAACCCATGCAACTTCTCTAAGCATTGCTGGTGTGGTTATCATTATGCAGTCTATTCTAAATCATTCTTCTGTAACCTATTATCATTGCAATACTTACGCAGTTCTTATAGCAGTCTATACTTGGAGAAGAGAAATTGTATTTAATTATATTTTGTTAACAGAATACAGTATAGCTACAATGTGAGAAAGTGAGAGTAATTTGTATATTCCAGATATTTTTAATGATTCATATTGACCAGATTTCTTTCTAAATCTAGAGACCATGACCTACACACCTGATGCTAACAGACTATTAACTGGTAGCCAAATTAATAACAATACTTGCAGGTTCTTACTTTTTTCTTTATTTAAATCATTTATACTATAGTCAGAGATATAGTAGAAATTCAAATCTACTAAATGTCATATAAAAAAAAAAAAAAAAAAAAAAAGTTACACAAGTACATGGGATCTGAAATCCATCCATGGGTTCTGAGGGAACTGGTGGATGAACCTGTCATGCCATTAGCCATCATATCAGAAAGGCTGTGGAAGTCTGGTGAAGTTTTCACTGACTGGAAAAGGGGAAACATAACCTACATTTTCAAGAAGGGAAAAAAAGAAGATGCAGGGAATAAGAAGACACATCTGTCTTACTTCTGTGCTTGGCAAGATCATGGAACTGATACTAATGAAGGCCCTACGATGGTATATGGAAAATTAAGATAAGGTTATTGGTGATGACTAACATGGCTTCAGCAAAGAGAAATCATGCCTGACAAACTTGGTAGCCTTTATTGATGGAATTACAGCATCAGCTGATAAAGGAATAACAGCTGATATCATCTACCCAGAATTGTACAATGTGTTTGACATGATCCCTCATGACATGCCATGGTCCCTGTCTACCAAATCAGAGAAAAATGGATTTGATGGATGGAGAACTCATTGAAAAAGGAATTGGCTGGATGGCCACACTCAGAGAGTTGTGGTCAAAGGCTCAATATCCAGGTGGAGGTCAGTGATGAGAGGTATTCCTCAGGGATCAATGCTGGGACCAGTGCTATTTAGCAGCTGTATAGGCAACATGGACAGTGCAGTAGAGTACATCCTCAGTAGGTCTGCAGATGACACCAAGCTGAGTGGCGCAGTTGACACATTAAAGGGAAGGGATGCCATACAGAAGGACCTGAAAAGGCTTGAGAGGTGAACCCCTACCAACCTTATATGAAGTTCAACAAGGCCTAGTGCAAGGTCCTGCACCTGGGCAGGGCAATCCCAAGCACAAATACAGGTTGGGTGGATAATGGCTTGACAGCAGCCCTGATAAGAAGGGTTTGAAGGTGTCAGTAGATGAAACTCAACATGAGCTGTCAGTGTGCACTTGCAACCCAGAAGGACAACTGTATCCTGGGCTGCATCAAGAGAAGAGTGACATGCAGGTCAAGGGAAGCGACTCTGCCACTCCACTCTGCTCTCATGATATCCCACCTGGAGTTCTGGGGTTCCCAGCACAAGAACAAGGGCTGGAGCATTTCTCCTATGGGCACAGGCTAAGAGATGAGGCTCTTTCAGTCTGGAGAAGAGAAGGCTCCGGGGAGACCTTATAGTGGCCTGCAGCACCTGAAGGGGGCCTACAGGAAAGCTGGGGAGGGACTTTTTAAAAGGGCATGTAATGATAGGACAATACAAAATGAGTTTAAACTGGAATAGGGAAGATTTAGATACATCTCTGGAAGAAATTCTTTACTGTGAGTGTTGAGACAATGGAATCAGTTTCTCAGAAAGGCTGTGGATGTCCCTACCTTGGAGGCATTTAAAGCCAGGCTGGATGGGGCTTTGAGCAAACTAGTCCAGTGGAAGGTGTTTCTGCCTGTAGCAGGGGGTTGAAACTTGATGATCTGAAAAGTCACATCCAACCCAAACGATTCTGTGATTCCATACTGTGCTGAAATACGGTAGATTTAGATATCTTTTACTTTTTTCATCACTAGCATTATGTAAAGCTATGTCATGTACGGCAGGCCTTAAGTCTTGGACATCTACTGAAAGAACTGGCAATTGTTTTTAAAATACAGATTTTTTAATCTTTTAAAAAATTATTTATTTTTATTATTTATTTTTATTATTATTATCATTCCTTACAGGATTAGGAATACAGAGTTTGCTGTTGATCTGTAAACTCTGGGCTCAGATTCACCTAGGTGAATACAATAAACTTCAATATATTCTTTTATTTTTTCATTATAACAGAAAATTTCACTCCCTTCAAGCACCCCTCCCTGTTGTAACCAAAGACTAAAACACGCCAGATGGAATTTCCAGAATGTATAGCAAAAATAAATTTTGCAAAGTAAATTTTTCCTTCAGGTGGGAGTGTAAATTACAATGATTGAGTGTTTTCATTTCAAGAAGACTCCTGATGAAATATATTTTAAAATGGAATTTTAGAATAGAAAATATTTATTGCAGAGTGAGCATTTATGTGGTATAATTCCTTATTACAGGTAATTATAGAGGTCTAGGAAATAGGACACAAATAAAAGTCTGAATATTTGCATGTGTAATGAGCACTATAAAAGGTGCCAAAATAAATAGTTTGAAAGAGTAGTCTAGTGTTTCATAATTCAGGTAATTTTGAACAAATTACTACAAGGGAATTATTTTCACATTTCTTCTTAAAAGCAGTGGTGGAGTGACTAGGTGTAGAATGCAAGTCAGAAAGAGTACACTGATTACTCATGACTCATTGCCAATACAAGTTTTCTTACTGCCTCCAAATTACTGCAGATAAGAATTATACATAAAATCCAAACAAATACTCTTCATATATTTGTAACACAATGCAGCAAAGGCCAAATTTAGACCTGAATTAACTTGTATAGCAATCTAAATATATATATCTATATTTAATGAGATTCAAAGTATTTTTTATCAATGTACCTAGAAACCTGAAGAGAGGATGCAATGGAGACATCAGTGATGTCCAGTGACAGGACAAGAGAGAATGAACACAAACTGGAACGCTGGAAGGAGTACTTCATTGTACAAGTTATGGAGCACTGGAGCAGGTTGCCCAGGAGTCTCCTTCCTGGGCAATCTCTGAAAGCCATCTGAACATGGTCCTATGCAACCTGCTATATATTGCCTCACTTGAGAAGATGGGTAGGATCAGATGACCTCTAGAGGTCTCTTCCTAACTTAACTATTCTTTGATTCTGTGATTCTCTAGCAAGGAATTTATGCATCAGATGGATCAAAATCTCATTTGTTTTTCTTTGTACAACATTTTTCTTGACTATCTACTTTTCTTTATCAGTGACACAGAATGGGATACTTTTCTTGAATTGCACTATATAGCACTATATACAAATATAACACTAATTAAAATACATTTTTGGCAGTGTTGAGACATAGTTCTATCAGGGGGCAGCAGTGTTCTATACTGCTACTATTTTTTTACAAAACAATGCAAAATATTGTGCCATTAAAAAAAATGTTGTCAGTACTACATCCCAAGCTTCTGAGACAGAACAAGTGTACACAGATGATCGGGTCCAAATTCTTCAAGTCTATCTCAGAATTTTCTAATATCTTTGAGAAGTTCTTATCTGTATAATCAAGACCTCAAACCTTGCTGCAGTAAGTAAAGATCTAAACCTCAGTCAGTGACACTACTTTTCTCATCACCAAACAGCTGCTAATAAAACTGATGACACCTATAAATATTGCTCCTCCTGTATCTAACGTATTCAATTCTGGGGTAGCCAAATATAGGAAACTCTTTATAATCACAAATCTAAACTCTCTGCTATTTGACTAGTAGCATGCTAGTTTCAAACTATGACCTTGAATACTCAAGATCCTATATATCCTTCACAAAACTGTTAAGTAACTAAGACGATTTTCTTTTTCATATAAACCATTCCAATTTAATATATAAACTATTTTATTCTGACCATGATTAATAACTGTCAATGATACAGAAAAAAATGTAAATCTGGCCTCATACTAGGAAGAAGCTTAGTATTAAGACAAAACTGGTACAAAAAACCAAAACAAAACAAAACAAAACCCTCGAGTGAAAACAAGAAATCTGTGTTGCTTTAGCTCTTGTTAAAACACATTAAATACCTAAGGCTGGTCATTTTGGACAGCTTAAGTAAGGAATCTAAAATGTTTTTGGAGAGTTATGTGAAATATATATATATACAATATATATATATTTATATATATATATATAATATATATATATATAATTAAAATAATTATACCCCTCTGCCAGATTTTTGGCAGTAAACTACTTAAGTTCCAACAATGTTTGTATAAGTGCATTTGCTTAGTTACTTTCACTTAATATTCATTTCATAAATGAAAAGGAAATAAAAGGGAAGTTTTAATACAGATGTCCATATTTTCCATGAAAACACAAAGTTTAATAGATTTATTTTCCTAGATTAAGGCAACTGAAATACAATAATCAAGTATGCTGAAAATGTCGTTGTTAGGTAAGAACCTTAATTCACTTATAATTACTTTTCTTGTTCTCCAGAAGAAGCACAAGTAAACAGAAGCACAAGTAAACAGCAATGATGGTTTACTTTAGATAATACTTTGGCATACATGCAGAGACTTGATGCTATTATCATTTGATGCTGTATGTGACCCTGTGTCAATCTGAGTATCGTTTTATAATGAATTACTGCAAATGAAAATCAGAGGACTGTCATTATAGAAATGTACTGGTGGAAATAATTGTAACTAGTTTATTTTTATTTTTATTTTTATTTTTATCTTTTATTTTTTAACATGCCAAGATATTTGGAACTAGAACTATAGTGGATTTTAGTATTTATTTAATTTAACAGTAAAGTTCTCCTTACCTTCAATTGCAGAGAGTAGAACACGAGAATGGTCATATGCAATTACATTTGCATATCTATTCTTTGGTTTGTTTACTTCCAGGTTAGAGTGTTCCCATGTAAACTGCTGACCTGGGTCAATAGACTTAAAAAGAGAAAAGGAAAGAAAAAAAGTAAACAGAATTTTTTATCTAAACACTACATACTTGTTTTTAGGAAGTTTACAAATGATATGCCCCAATTACTTTACCATAAAATCATATTTCCTTTGAAAGAAAATTATTACTTTGGTACATCTAGTAACATATCACATAGTATAATCTCAAGCACTTAGATTTTATGCATCTGAAATTCTCATCACAAATTTTAACCATAACCTCTTCAAATCCAAGGTAACTGCCTTCTCTTCAGAAAGGTGAAGGTACATTATCCATCACTTTTTATTTTCATTGCTTTGCAAGTGAGCAATATAGTAGGGAATGAATAAAAAATGTCAGAAATCCTAGAAACACAGAAGAAGGGAACAAATGTTTTTATACTCATCTTTTACAAAATGCACATGTTCAAACAACTCAGTCTCCTGCTTATTAAATAAAAAGTAAAACTGAAGAGAATTTCTAAAAGAAAAAGGTTTTGCTTTTGACTATTAGTTTATTATTATCATTATCATTATCATTATCATTATTTATTTATTTATTTATTTATTTAATTTACTTTGCAGTTTGGCTCTGGACCAGCGCTTCATATCAGTACTGCTCAGGGAACAAGGGAAAGTGTAATGACTGCTGATTTTTTATTTCCTTGTCCAATCTAAATCTTCCCATTTAAAATGTTGGTTTCCATCTTCTTTATAAGATTTATTTAAAAAAATGAAAGGCCACAATGAAGTCTCCTCCAGGCTAAACAAAACCAGCTCCCACAGACTTTCTTCATAAGAGAGGTGCTTCAGCCTTCAGATCATCTTCATGCCCCTTCTCTGGACTCCCTTCAACAGCTCTATGACTTTCTTGTGCTGGGAGCCCCAGACCCCCGGTGTGCCCCCGGTGCCCCCGGTGGCGCATGGTGAAAGAACTGCCGCTTGCAACTCTGGGGGCCCGGGTTCAAATCCCCCCTGTGGTGCAAGTGGTAGAAGTGCCACGTTGCTACACAGAGGGCTTGAATCCCGGGGGTTGGACTCGATGATCTCTAAGGTCCCTTCCAACTCGCACGATACTATGATACTATGATACCCAGATGTGGTACTCCATGCATAGTAGCACCACCGCTTCCCTCACTCTTGTGGCCAACCTTCTTTTGATGCAGCTCAAAGTACAGCTGGTTTTCTGGACTGCAAGCACTTACTGCTGGCTCATGTTAAGCTTTTCACCTGTAAGGATCCCAATGTCTTTCTGTGCACAGCTGCTCTCAATGAATTCTCCTCCCACTCTGTACACACATCTGGGATTGCCCTGACTAAAGTGCAGTACCTCTGGCCTCATTAGGTTTATGTGTACTGAAGTTTTTCCTGCATTCTTTGATGCTTCACTAGGAGAACTAAATGCTGTACTGTTTCATCTATGATTGACATATACATACATTTAGGCAAATGTTAAATAAATGGTAGATGGTACATGTTTATGTCTGTCACATTACTGGCTGTATAGGTCACTTTGCATCAGGTAGTCATAATGGATCACATATTCTTTTACTTTCTGTATCATCAGAGACTTTAAAAGCATTTTATCAACATATATATAGATAGCTCATGTTTACAACACACATCCTTTGCTCAATCCTTGTAAAAATCATCTGTTCCCTGTGCCAACTTGCTCTAAATTACTGAAAACTATTAAGGACATATACCTAGATGGAGGTTTTCACCAGTAGTGGACCAGCAATTAAGCTCCATACAGGAACTACAGCAGCAAGCCATCATATTTACACAACTTACAATGACTTCTCACAGATTCTATTGCACCAGTTGCAAGTCTGTTTTATGTTAATTGAATGAAAAATAAGACCTGTAATCTATTACAGTAGGTATTATCAGACAATAAGCATGGGCTAAATTAATTTATGCAATTAATATACATTCATTAGATTAATAACTTTTATTTGACTATCCAGAACTCTGCATGATTCTTAAGAATCTTTATGTATCTTACAGTTCATTTTATCAGTGTTATGAGAATGATGTTACTTCTTTCTTGAGATTAGATCTCAGTCTATCTTGGGATGAGTGGCAAAGAAGAATCAGGGAACAAAGTCACTTCAGGAAACAACAGGAAATAAGAAATGAGGGAGGGCTTCTCCAAGAAGGTTTCATGGTAGCTCAGCTGCAAGCATCTCTACACTAATGCATGCATCATGGAAAATAAAAAGAGATGGAAACAGTACCGCAATTAGAAACTATGATCTAATCAAGATCATAGAAACATGTTGGGATGAATTAAACAAATTGAATACTACAGTTGAGGGCTTCACAGTTTTTAGAAGAGATAGGCTGTGTAGGAGTGGTGGGGGAATTGCCATCTATGTAAGAGACTGCAAAGAGCTACCTCTTGAGAAACAGACAAGATCATGCTGGGGGTTTGTGGAATAAGAATAGGGATCAGACCAATGAAAGATATCTGATAGTCAGGGCTTACTACAGGCCATCTGGTTAAGAGGAATCTTTTTATGAGGCCTTCATGCCTCAGCTACAAAAAGCACTGTGCTCGTGGGCTTTCATTCTGATGGAGAATTTCAAGGGCTTGCTCAGCATGTTTTTTTGCCTTAGCATTCAGCAGCAGTCAGGTTTCCCATATTTCTTATGTACCTGAAACTCTAGGCAGTTGTTGAGGGAGCAAAATCTCCCCCCACAGCAAGAGTAGTGCGAATTCAAGTTCATTACAGTGAATGAGTACAAGTCTATGGGGCCAAATGACATATATCCCAAGATCCTGAAGTAACTGGAAGTTGTTGCCAAGCAGCTCTCCATCAAATTTGAAAAAAACACAGCTGTCAGATGAAGTTCCTGATGACTGGAAAAATGAAAACATTCCCACTAAAAGTGATAGAAGGTAAGACCTGACAAACTGAAAACTGGTGAGTCTACTCTGTCTCTGGGAAGACCATGGAACAGATCCTCCTGGAAGCTATATTAAAGCACATGAAAAAGTATGCATATGAGACAGCCAGCTTGACTTCACCAAAGGCTGATGACTTTGTCCAGTCATTGCGGTGGTCCTTGTGGAGTGACTGCAAGAAGAGGAACTGATGTCACATATCTGGAGTTCTGCAAAGCCTTTGAGATTTGTCTGCACCACATCCTTATCTATAAATTTGAAAAATAAGAATTTAAAGATTTGACTGTTCCCTGGATAGGGAATTGACTGGATGGTTGCAGCCAGATAGATCTGTGATTAATGGCTCTTTGTCCAGGAGGAGGTCAGAGATGAATGATTTCCCTATGGGTTGAAAATTAGCGCTCTTTAATATTGTTATCATTGATCTAAACAATGAGATTGAGTGTAGGTTTGCAGACAACACTAATCTGAGGGGTGCAGTTGATACGGTGTAGAAAGAAGGGGTGCCATTCTAAGGGGGAAGTTTGAGAAGTGGTCCCATATAAACCTAATGAGATTCTACAAGACCAAATGTAAGGTGCTGCACTTGAGTCAGGGCAATACAGATATGTTTACAGACTGAGGGAAGAATTGAGAGCAGCCCTGCAGAGAATGACATGGGTGTTCTGGCAGATGAATTGACATGAGCTAGTAGTAAGTGTTTTCTCTCTAGAAAACCAACTGTACTCTAGGTTGCATGAAACGAAGCACTGCCACCAGAGTGAGAAAAGTGGCAGTCTCCCTCTACTCTGTCCTTGAGAGGCCCTACCTGAGATACTACCTCCAGCTCTGTAGCTCCTGGCACAAAAAAGACACAGAACTGTTGGAGGGGGTCCAGAGGAGGGTCATGAAGATGATCAGAGAGCTGGAGAACCCATGTTATATAGAAAGGCTGATGGAGGGTCCTTTCCAATCCAAGTCATTCAACGATTCTGTTTTTCTATGAATACAGCAAGTTTTGCGGGATGTTCATTGGTTGTATTTTCAGTATTCTACACAGTTATATGTGTTCTATTCAGAGGTCTAGTAACAGTGCAGAAGATAGTAATTCCAAAAGAAATGAAAGACAAAAAAAAAATTTAAAAATAAATAAATAAAAATTAAAAGTGTTATACTTAAAGAGTTATTTAAATAAAGCAATTACTTGACCAAGAATAAATCACATCTACACAAACCATTACAACTTTTTTGAGTGGTACATACACAAATACAATGTTTACATGCTTCCCCAGCAAGAAGTAATGCTGATGTGCATTTTTTATATGTTTTTAACAGAAGAATCTTCACTGTTTTTACTAAAAAAAGCTTTCATTTATGATGAATGTTTTACATTTTTTTTAACAATTGTTTACAGTTGTTTACAATTTCACTTAGAAAATCATGTTCTAAGTAGATTTTTGTGAGTTATCAGAAAGAACTTCAGCTGTAAATTATAGTTAATGTGTATTTATAATTTATTAATAATACTTTGTATTTAGAACTTAAATTTTTCTGTCCTGTATTCTTCCATTTTTCAGTTCTTAACATTTAGGTGATCCAAAGCAGGTTTTCCATTCCTTGAAAAGATTCAAACATTGTAGAAATAGATGAGGATGCTTAAAACACAGCAGTGTACTATATGCCACACATACTTCTTTGTGTGACGTATAGTGAGATAGTGCATCTCAGTGATTAATACTGAGTCCTGCGTGCAGACGTAGTTAGCATAAATTACATCAATAGGCCCACACTTTAATCTTTGCTCTTTTTCTCACCAATCCAAACTGTTTTGTGGCCTAACAACCTTTCCATATTTTCTTTTTTTTCTTTTTTTTCTTTTTCTTTTTCTTTTTTTTGGCTAAAGAACATCAATCTATATTTCCTCAGATTTAATAGCCCTACTGGAACAGAGCGGTATTGGCAGGCACATTTCAGAAAAGTGAAAGACCGATAACTCATGAATAACAAGTCTGTACTAACAGTTTTAATGAGTGGTTTAATGGTTTAATGGACGGCACTTTAATAGGATTTCTAGTATATTCATTCTAAAAGCTTGTCTTCCATAAAGCTGTCATTAACAAAGAACTGGATTTCTTAATAATATAACTGTGGAATACGGGTGCTTTGTGCAAAGGAAATAAAGATATCCATAATACCGTTATTACCCTCCCATGCTTGGACTAATCTTTCAGCTATTGTGTTCTAGATGGTCAGCTGCTGAAGAAAGAAAAAAAAATAAAACAAAAAACCTCTAACTAGGAAAATACTTGAGAAATATGTATATGATGCAACCTACACAAAATAGTTCTCTTACTATGAATCATGGTAACAAGAAAATGTTTCTGGAAGAATTTTGAAGGACTCACCACCACACTAATCTCTACTCTACTGTGGAGTTTTCCTTCAGGCAAACATTCCTTGCTAACACTGCGAGTCACCTGAGAGTATATACTTGTGTAATACTGAGAAAGGAAGGAGAAGAACAAAATTCTTGGTGTAAGACTCTTGCTCTCATGGAACAACGCTCTACTAAGGGTTACTAGGACAACAAGTAAAGAGCCAGCAGGTTTGGGTTTGTGTGTAGGGGGACAATGCTAGTTACTACAGAGGTTTCACAGACCCAGAAGGAGAAGGAAGTATGGTTCCTATGAAATTTCTCAGCACTGTGGGTGCTCTGTTTGGGCCCCAAATTAGATCAACATAAAACATGAGCTCACAAAGAAAATGAAGTTTAGTTAGAAAAAGAAGAATGCAAAAAAAGAAATTTAACATGATGTCAGTGCAAATAGACAGCACAACTGAAGAAAGTAGTCAACTACCCATAAAACTGAACATTTTCACCATCTTTTGCCAGTGTCAGCAACTGCACTAAGAATTTCATATAACTAATGAATCCATAAAAAGATAGTATTATGCTATGTAGGAAACAAGCTAACAGAATGACAATTACACACAGCATTACAAAAACATAGAGCATGAACTGCAATACAACCTCATGCCAACTTGCCAGTGGAATTAAACGTTTCTTCTAAGGCAGAGTTTTCTCAGCATACAGTAAAGGCTAGGCTGCCATTCACAAGTTATAAGGGGGACAAATCCATATTTTTTGCTTGAAGTAATTTTTTTTTTTTGTTGTTGTTGTTGTTTTGATTTTTTGGGGGGATGGGGTGGGGGGGGAGGGGAACTCAAATATAAATTTGCATCTTATTCCTAGAAATAGAATTGAAAATGCCTGAATGAGAGATTTCCTGTTGAATCTCAAAGGAAAATGACCAACTGTTCAAAAGCAGACATAAAAACAACTAAATCTTTTGCCACTTCCTCTTGAGAATAAAGACATTTCCTCTATCATATCAAGCAATAATCCCATGACAAAATGAAATTGCATAAAACCATTTTCCAATGGCATCTAAGAAGGTACATTTGTATATTACTAAAGTGAACTTAAGGAGGAAAGCTTACTTTGAAGGAGAATCTCTGTTACATAAAAGTTATAGAAAACTTTTTTCAAAGTCATTTTGTATTTGTCTTTCATCTTAAGATGTAATTCATTTATTTTCTGTTTATGGTTAAAATCCTCTGTATTTGATATCATAACCAATTATGTTAAAAATAACTAAGTGTTGAAAACAAAGGATTATACTCCACTTCAAATGGGAAAAAATGTCAGGAGAACATAAGGAATAATAAAAAAAAAAAAAAACAGCTTAGTTTAAGTATTCCTGCTATTAAAACATCATTTTGTTTTGGAAGAGTATGTGAAATAAAGCAATTCTTTAAAATTTTTAACAGTCTCACAGCAAACACTGGTGCTGCTTTAAATTTTCAGCATGTTTTTAAAATGCTATCAACAATGCTTTAGGGTGTGTGTGTGAAAGGAATAAAGGAGACTTGTTCCATGCAGGAAAAAAAAAAAAAAAAAAAAAAAAAAAGCCTTTTAAAAAAAACCGTTTCGAAAAAGCCTTTTTAAAAGCCTTCTCCACTGGTTACTTCATTTCCCTTCATAAAGATTCTAAAAACTGCAGGTGAATCTTTAAAAACAAACAAACAAACAAACAAACAAACAAAAAAGCAACCTCATAAAACTAAGATTTACATGCAACAATGTATATATAGTATATTCTTAAATGATTTTTCTTGCTGAAATGGACTATGTTACTCTTTCTTCTTATATCTGGTTTTGGTTGGGTAAAATAAAGCTGACATTTATTATAGATACATAGATTTTAAAACAACCTCCATGGAATTTCTTGGCAAATAGCATTAGTTATCAGTCTAATACCTAGCACTACAGTATATTAACATCAGCCTTCTTGTATCTGAATACTCTTTTAATTGTATAAAGAAATGGTGTTAGACCAAAGAGGCATTCACAGCACAAAGTAAAGTTATAATACACTACTACTAATCTTGACTACTGCCATTTCAGATTCCTGCACCGTCTTCAAAATTGTCACTCCTATCTTACGGTCTCAGAGACTATTATAGATGGAAATAAGAATCAAACAGTCTCTGCAAAAGCAACAACATACATGCTATTAGCAAAGAGACAAAAACCGTTAAAAGTTTACTGACTACACAAATTGTTTCTCAGTAAATGGAACACATCCTATAAAAATACAAGTGTAAAATATCAATATATGCTGTTTTTAATGTTAGGGGGGAAAAATAGGAAACTACTGATGAAACTACTGTAAAAGCAAATAAACTATTGTATTTTTTGTTGTTGTGTTTCTGAGGATGAATTCTTTTTTGCATGTAAGTCAGTATTATCTGTAATGATATAGCAGTTAAGTGCAGCTGTTTCTCTGATACAGATTCATTCAGTAGGCCATCTGATCTTCATAGATTTAAAAAATGTTTTATATTAATAAGCTTTATAATTGATTTTTCCATAGAAAACATACCATGTTTTAGTGTTCAGTGTTTATCTTGTTGAAGCTTGAGATATAAAAACATAAATGCAGTACATTCAGTAAATTGTCTTCTCATTGGAGATCTTTCTAACTGATACTGAAAAGCTACAGTAAAACTTAATAGCATGGCACTGCTCAGTAGAGTCAAATACATCTTTAGTTTTTCCAGTAACCAGTGTTACAGACTGCTAATATACAGCTTCTCTTATCACTAAATAACCAGCATACATACATACAGACATACTCCAAATCCTGCAATAACATGCAAAGACCAATATTGCAATCTTTGTGTTACAAAAACAGATCCTCAAAAATAATAATAATAACAAAAAAATAACAATAAAAATAAAAATCTGAATCTATCCCCTTAAGGGTGTAAAGCAATGAATGACAGCAGATCCCTGATGACAAGAATGAAACTGTTTTATGCAAGATCCAGGAATTTTCTTTGGACGAATACATTTTCTGTTCTGTGTGACAGAAGGAAATTACTTTAGTAATCTAATACATATATTGAATAAAATAGGCAGTATCTTAATATTTCTCTCTCCATGACCACCCCTTATTGTTAAATTCTAAAGCCTAAGAATGAGATACGATATATAAAGGTCAGTTTCTTGAATATGACTTTCTACTCAGCAGCTGTGAACTCTGTAGGAAGCCCTGAACTGCATTAAAATCCCACTGAAACTGCCAAAATGAGTAGAAGCTTAATAATGATATATTTTGGTCAAGAACCTTCTATTTCAGTTAAATAATACAAAATAAGTATATGACATAAATGATATGTTGTGGTAACAGGGTAAACTAACCTTTTTCTAAGGCTGGAAGATTCCAAGCTAACACTTACTTAAGTAGGATTACAGAAAATTTATTTGTAAGTATAAGTGAACTTTACTGAGAAGAACTAGCTATGCTAAAATTACAAAACCACCTTATTGAACAGGTTAATTATAGGTTTATTTAGAATCATAGAATCATAGAATTACTCAGGTTAGAAAAGACCTTGAAGATCATCAAGTCCAACCGCAGCCTAACCAGTAGCCTATCTCTTAAAAAACAACCACAAAACAACACCACAACAACAAACCTCTGCTAAATCATATCCCTGAGTACCACATCCAAAAGGCTCTTAAACACATCCAGGGATGGCGATTCAACCACCTCCCTGGGGAGCCCATTCCAGTACCTAACCACCCTTTCTGTAAAGAAGTTCTTTCTAATATCCAACCTAAACTTGCCCTGGTGCAACTTGAGGCCGTTTCCCCTCGTCCTGTCACATGTCACTAGTGAGAAGAGACCTGACCCACTTTCACTGTAAGAACCTTTCTGGTACTGGAAGACGGCAATAAGGTCTCCTCTCAGCCTCCTCTTCCTCAGACTAAACAGCCCCAGCTTCCTTAGCCTCTCCTCGTATGGCTGCTTCTCCAAGCCCTTAATGAGCCTCATTGCCCTTCTGTGGACCTGCTCCAGTACCTCCATGTCTTTCCTGTGCTGAGGTGCCCAAAACTGGACACAGTACTTGAGGTGAGGCCTCACCAATGCTGAGTACAGGGGCAGGATGACTTCCTTAGTCCTGCTCACCACACCATTCTTAATACAAGCCAGGATGCCATTGGCCCTCTTGGCCACCTGGGCACACTGCTGGCTCATATTCAGCCGACTGTCCATCAGCACACCAAGGTCCCTTTGCGTCTGGAAGCTTTCCAGACACACCTCCCCAAGCCTGTAGGGTTGCCTGGGGTTGTTGTGACCAAAATGCAGGACCCGACGCTTGGCCCTGTTGAAACTCATTCCATTAACCTTGGCCCATCGATCAAGTCTATCCAGGTCCCTCTGTAGTGCCCTTCTCCCCTCAGGCAGATCAACACTCCCTCCCAGCTTAGTGTCGTCTGCGAACTTACTGAGGGTGCACTCAATCCCCTCATCCAAATTATCAATGAAGATGTTAAGCAGAAGCAGCCCAAGCACTGAGCCCTGGGGGATGCCACTTGTGACCGGCCGCCAACTGGATTCCACTCCATTGACCACAACTCTCTGGGCCCAGCCATCCAACCAGTTCTTCACCCACCGGAGCGTGCGCCCATCCAAACCATGGGCAGCCAGCTTCTCTACCAGAATGTTATGGAGGACAGTGTCAAAGGCCTTACTGAAGTCCAGGTAGACCACGTCGACAGCCTTTCCTTCATCTACTAAGCGAGTCACCTTGTCATAGAATGAAATCAGGTTAGTCAGGCAGGATCTACCATTCATAAATCCATGCTGACTGGGCCCGATCCCTTGGCTGACCTTTAGTTCATCCATGATGATACCTGAGATTATCCTTTCCATAACCTTCCCAGGCACCGAGGTGAGACTGATGGGCCTGTAGCTTCCAGGATCATCTTTCCGGCCCTTTTTGAAGATAGGCGTCACATTTGCCAGCCTCCAATCCACCGGGACATCCCCAGTCAGCCAAGACTGCTGAAAAATGATGGAGAGTGGTTTGGCGACCACATCCGCCAACTCCCTCAGCACTCCAGGGTGCAACCCATCCGGCCCCATGGACTTATAAACATTCAACTTTCGAAGTAGGTCCAGAACCATCTCATCACGGATCACACAAGGTTCATTTGGTTCCCTCTTCCCATCTACCAGTGCAGGGGGCTGCGTTTCCAGGGAGTTACAAGCATAACTATTGAAGACCGAGGTAAAGAAGGTATTAAGTACCTCAGCCTTGTCCCGATCCTCAGTGACCAAGTTGCCCTCAGAATCCAACAAGGGATGGAGATTTTCCTTAGCCTTCCTCTTGGCGCTGATGTGTTTATAAAAACATTTACTATTCTCCTTGACCTTAGAAGCCAAGCTCAGTTCTTGCTGCGCCTTGGCCTTCCTAATTTTCTCCCTGCACAGCCTCACTACAAACCTGTAATCCTCATAAGTAGCTTGCCCACTCTTCCAGAGACTGTAAACTCTCTCTTTGTTCTTTAGATCAAGCCAAAGGTCTCTGGTCAGCCAGCCCGGTCTCCTCACCCGTCGGCTCATCTTTCGCGATTTTGGGACAGTCAGCTCCTGCGCCTTTAGGACAATTTCCTTAAAGTATTCCCAACCTTCCTGGGCTCCCACACTCTCCAAAGATACCCCCCAGGGGGCCCTCTCAACCATAAATTTTACCATTTAAATTTTGCAATGGTTGTAATCTTTAGGGCTTAGCATCTATCCTCCCATGAAATTTGGTATTCAAGGTAAAGTTATAAGATAGTTATAAGAATGGATATCTACACATTCTCTTTATCTTCTCTTCTAAAAGCTGGGGTAGGAGAATCCCTGAAGAAGACACTATTAAATAGTTTCTTAATTTATGTAAAAGACAGAACTCCTTCAATTAATTGCAACAAAACTTTCAAAACATCAAGCCAGTGGAAGCCTGTCTACATTAGATAATAGATTCTTTTACCATATTCTATTATGTTGTTCTACTATTTTTTCTTCTCTTCTCCTTTACTCTTCTTATCCTCTCCTCTTCTTGTCCATATCCTCTTCCTCTTTCTTACCTCTCCTCTCCTTTCCTCCCCTTTCTCCCCTTCCCTTCTCCTTTCCTTCTTTCTTTTTCTCTTCTATCTTTTTTCCTTTTATATATACATATACATATTATGTATTTATTCTTTTATATGTATAAACATATATATATATTAGTGAGAAACAAAGCTTATACTATCTTACAATATACAGCCACTTTGTTTTCTATAACATTTATTTTCCCATCTTGTCACATTAACCCTATGTATCCCTTTTTTTTACATTCTTTCTCAATTAGATTTCAAGTAGCACAGAAAGGGACATACGAATCCTCAGACTCACAAAAGAAAGATACTGGTAAGAAAACAAAGAAACAAACTAACAAAAAATCCCCAAAAAGATAAAACCCAGCTTTTCAGAAGCTTTATGTCAGTTAAATGAAGTGACATGAGATGAATTTAGGAATGTTTGAAGAAAATAATCCTGTGTTCTCTCATGACCTAGGTCTCCAAAGGTGGCCTGGGAGGGCATAAGAAAGTTAGAAGCTTTCATTAGAAAATGAGGATAGAGAGAAAAATTATGCAGAGGAGACAATATGCAGATGTGTGCCATCTTGGAAAAAAGTAGTCAAAGACAGAGGTTGATTTTGGTCACTCTGAAGAAAAACACCTGTGAACAGGTGTTTAAGGAATACTCTAGCAGAAGACAATGGGTACATATAAGATGAAAAGATGCATACAAGCTATGTGATAAGTAATATTTTCTAAGCAGTAACTAAAGTAAGATAAGAAAAAAGAAATATTAAAACACTGCTATACTTCTAATGGAGCCAGACAACCAACACAGTTGAAAAGTGAATGTTTATCGGGAAACTGTTCATTTATTTTTTTATGTTACAGTATCACAGAATTTTCATGACAGTTGTTGAACACTATCAGTCTATTTTATAAGAATTTCATAAGTGCAATGTAAGAAATTTCATAATAAAAATAAATGGAGTGTAAGGAGAAAAAGGCAGTTATGTATATGTACACATATACATATGTGACAGCTGATGAAAAATGTTCTTTCTTTTTTCTTTTTCTTTTCTTTTTTTTTTTTTTCCTCCAAAGGAGAATTAAATGGAATATTTTATTATAAGCAACAAAAATCAGTAGTTTCCTGCTAAAAGTTTTACCTTTGCCTTTAACTCAAGAAGACAAAAAATCTCTCTTCATTTTGTGTTACCATTTCAAACAAAATCTGAAGTGACAAAAACTGAACTGTTACCATCTGTACCCATCTTTGCTTTGATAGTTACTTTTAAGAGACATCAGTGAGGACCGCTGCTGAAAGGCAAGGTCCCAATCCCCAACCACAAATGTTCCCACCAGCTCCCTTTTTCTGGCACTAGAGCTCACACAGCCATGTGGTGAGCTAGTTCAGGGAATTGATCCAACTGAAAATAGCAAAGAAAAATAAAACAATTAGTTTTCAGCTAAATCTATTTCCTGAGACAATCCTTGAACAGCTGCACATGTGCTAGTGCCAGGATTGGCACAAGAGAAACAACAGGAATGCACAGCCAAGACAGGGAAATGACCTACAGTGATCACCAAGCTGCAGCCTTAGAACACTGCCTACGCTAGACCATGAAATTCAATAGCTGAGTTTTTCAGCAATTCTGTTTCAAAATGAATAATTGGACTAGTTAGAAACAAAGTAGCATCTCTAAAGTTGAGTTTTTGACGGTAATTTTTGACAATTCCTAGGGAGAACCAATGTGAGTGAAGCTTGGTGCTGATCTAAAGTTGGTCACATTTTAATCCTCAATATCTGAATTTGTAAAAAATAATGTGAAATGAGAGACAGAATGTATAGGGGCTCTTTATATAGGTAAACAGTTCTGATAATATTGATACCAAGCATTCAATCATTTTGCACATCTTCACAATGCTGGCTGTAAATGCTTAAGATCACTTTCTGAAGACTATTTGAGTTTTTCAGTTATATTACACTGCAAGAAGAATCATACCACCATCAAAACATGCTTAAGACATAGTAAAGCTGCATTTTACTGGAAATTATACTACATTGCATGAATTGCAATGACATTCATCATTTATTTCCTACACAGCTTTGCAATGACATTCATCATTTATTTCCTAAACAGCTATTCCAACGCATTTTTCTGTAGTACAACAGGAAACGATTGTCAAATTCATGCCAAATACTAGTTTTCTTTTTTCTTTTTTTCTTTCTCTCCCCCCCCCCCAATGCTGCACGTCATTACACAAATTTCCCCATCTGATCCTTTGTATATCCTTATAGTTAAGAAAAATTTTTCATTAAGAAATATGAAAATATACTCCCACATTTTTTTGACTGCAACAATAAACAAGATCCCTGAGATGCTCTTCAAAAGAATTTATTTCCATAATTTGTTGAGAGTACACAGACCTTTTGATATCTAATGAGGTTATTTTTCTGAACAGTCCAAACTCTGATCACCGTTTAATTAAAAACATCAGTTGTATTTCTCTATTGCAAAATTAGGTATTCATTTTTACCAATTCCTGTCAAGACTCTAACTATATCACACATTTACAGGATCTCTCTAGTGAGAAGTCACACGTACTAAGCAAGTGCAAATTCTTTAATTCATAAAAAACAAACTTAGTGGACTGCAGTTTCTTCTTTGAGGTCTGTTAGGGTCCTGTTAACACTTAACAACACAGTGCATAATTTTTTAATAACCCGAGGAGCTTTTAACTACAGAGTAGATGGATAGTGGTGCTTTAAAACTGAAAGTGCTGTATCATTCAACCACTGCTTCAAGTATGTGCACACACAATCTGCTCGACTCATATCTTTACAAAATATTGTTAGCAGCAAAGGAGCCACTTTGCTGTTCTAGTCATTTTACACAATGGACTTACTTTACCATGGCTTTATCATACAAAAGTGGCATCAGCATGGTGATACATATAGGGATAAGCCTAGAGAAACAAAAAAACATGATATTTTTGATAATTTGAGAACTGAGAAAATAAATTACCTCATACTCCTGTGAAAACTTCAAATTGTCATTTGCTTTCAATCTTTCAATATGATCTGCAAGTTCCAAGATAGGTATTGGGGGGTGACTGGCCATACCTGTTGGAAAAGAAAGAACCAAACTTCAAATAAATTACAGTGATGAGAGCACTACAGAAATCAGAAAATATAGTAATTAGAATGGCTAGAAATGTATAAATAGTAAAGATGTCATATGTGAGAGGAGCAGGCAAATAGTTTGGTTACTCAAAGCACGACATGCTCTGGATAGATGAGCCCTGAAGCCAAATTAAAAGAAGTCACCAAGCATATTCCCAAAGCTAACATTCCTAGTGTAAAGGAAAAAGTTACTGTGAGATGAGCCAATGAGGTTAGGTAGGCATGGAAAAATGAGACAGTTAGACCTGATGTCGACCTCTGCTTTGAGTAATGACTCTTAGTGTCATTTAAACTTCTTCTCCTGCACTATATGAAATGGAAACTGCATTGAATTAGGTGAGGAAAGATGAGCTGAGAACAGACACTGAAAGAGCCCTAAAGGGGAAAGAATAGTACTTTGACAGAAAGCAAAGTGACTTATGCATAATCAAGAAAAACGAACTTGAAGGATGAAGGTTACCAAGGTAACCGCAGACACCTGAACCTGCAAAGGAAATGGTACAAAACAAAGAAACCTCGAACCAACAGAAAACTAACTTATAAGTTAATGTGAGTAAAATGAAATGGATAGCTTGAGGATTAATAATGATGTATCAAGGTCTAGAAGACTGACTATGTGTTCTGACTAAATTAAAAATACTGAATATATTTTATGAAATTTTGAGGTTACTGACATTCACATGCAAATACAAATGACTAGAATAGCATGCATCATTGCTTTTAGACAACGGTCACTGAAGACAAAATCAGACATCAGACAGTTAGAGCTTCAAAAATGTTTTCACTAGTAGCAGATTGTAGAAGCAGGGGTTGTACAGTTTAGCTGGACAAACATACTGACTGCACTAGTACCTTAATACACGCTTTATCTATAACCCCATTTATCAACCCCCAAGAGTACCTACAATCTACTTCAGGTGTAAACATCTTTGTCTACTGATGAAGATACTAAGTAAAAATAAAACTAAGAGCTGGGAACAGAGAAAGATATGGGTAAGGAAGGGAGTACAGGGACAGCAAGGCAAAAGAAGGACAGAAGAGATGTGGGGCCAACTAGCATAATCTGCCAGCGGAAGATCTGACAGGCAAAAAATTTGTGAGCATCATTGTTTTAATGTGTGTCTCCATGACCCTCATCCAACTGCTTACATTCTTCTCTTCATGCTTAATTGAAGTGAGTTCAATTGCTTGTGGGAAATCAGAGCTGGCTAGAAAAAAATAAACTAGTGAACCCCAGAATCTCTTGAAATTACAAAAGGAAAACAATGATGATTCAAGGGGGCTCAAGCTGGGAAGCCATGTTGCACAATGTCATTTGCTTTGTCACCGTGAATTTCGAGAACATGCCTAAGACAGTTAACTTGCATTTCCTATAATGTAACTGAAAATGACCATGCGATTTCAACACAGTCACACTACAGTTTTTCTTCCTTCCTTTCTTTCTTTCTTCTTTCTTTCTTTCTTTA